>NW_024420586.1:23127945-23255459 GCF_014898765.1 Herpailurus yagouaroundi
TGGCTCAGAGCCTGGAGCCTGTTTCCGATTCTGTGTCTCCCTCTCTCGCTGCCCCTCCCCCGTTCATGCTCTGTCTCTCTCTGTCCCAAAAATAAATAAATAAACGTTGAAAAAAAAATTAAAAAAAAAATAATAAACATTAAGAAATTTTTTAAAAAGGAGATTATCTTACTAAATGTAAATTAAAATATATGGACCATAACAGATACTTTTCGTATAAATGCTTCGTGCACCACAGAAATAAGGTCTATCATTATTAGATACTCAAGTGAGAGTAACCTTGGAAACCTAGGTTTTTGTTTTAAAGAAAAGAAAAAAGCTTTAGAAAAAAAAATAGCCAAATAGCGCTGCATTTTTTCTTGCCAGTCAACTTGATCCAGTGACAAACGAATCATTTCCAAAGGATTCTTCTTCTCAGGTAGTCCTACATATAAAGATTAAAGCATGAATCATAATTGTCAGAGCAATCTCCATAGATTCCTCCATAGCATTTCCTATATTTTATCAGGATAATCTGTTAGACTTTAGGAACGACACTATCTAAAAGATAATGGCTCCAGTAAACCCCATTGTTCTATTTTGTTTTGTTTTGTTTTTAAATGCAGACTTCGCTTTAGTAGGTCTAGGTTGGGCCCAAGAAAATACATTTCTTTTTTTCTTCAATATTTATTTATTTTTTTTTTTGAGACAGAGAGAGACAGAGCATGAACAGGGGAGAGGGGCAGAGAGAGAGGGAGACACAGAATCCGAAGCAGGCTCCAGGCTCTGAGCTGTCAGCACAGAGCCCGACACGGGGCTCGAACTCAAGGACTACGAGATTGTGACCTGAGCCAAAGTCGGACGCTCAACCGACTGAGCCACCCAGGCGCCCCGAAAAAAATTTTTAAAAAAATTGCAGAGAGGGAGGGAGGCAAACCATAAGAGACTCTTAAATACTGAGAACAAAAGGAGGATTGGTGGGGGGTGGGGGGGAGGGGAAAGTGGGTGAGGGGCATGGAGGAGGGAGCCTGTTGGGATGAGCACTGGGTGTCGTATGGAAACCAATGTGACAATACATGATATTTAATATAAAAGAATGCTTTTTGATCAAGTAAGTTTTGGCATAGATGAGAAGAAATGGAAACAATCGCACATTGCTGATAGAAATGTCAAGTGGGGCCAAGAGAATTGAAAACAAAAGTGGTCAAACACAATCATGTACATGAATTTACAGAGCAGCACCATTCACAATAGCTAAAAAAGTGCAAAGAACACACAAATCCGTAGAGACAGAAAGCATGTTAGTGGTTGCCAGGGACTGGGGAGAAGCAAGAGTGAGGTGCGACTGCTTCATGGGTGCAGAGTTTCACTTGGGGTTGATGAAAATATTCTGGAATTAGATCGTGGTGATGGTGCGCAACATCGCCATTGTCCTAAAAGCCACTGAATCGTCTGCTTTCGAGTGGTGAAGATGGTGAGTTTTGCCTTAATAAAAAATAAACACCTTGGTTGACTGTTGTTTTAGTTCAGCATTTGAAAAATACTGTGTCACTTCTGTCTGGCTTCAATCGACTATCATTGTTGGAGATACATTATTTCGCTCCAGCTGCTTTCACAATTCTTAGTTGTCAAAAGTTTGTTTCGATGTATCTAGACATGGATTTCTGGATTTATCTTGTTTGGGATCCACTCAACTTATTGAATCTCTGCGTTTGGGTCTTTCACCAAATTTGGAAATTTTCCAGCCAACGTCTTTTAAAAACTTCTTCTCTTACCCTCATGGGACTCTGATGATACAGATGTCAGATATTTTATTATTGTTACACAGGTTTCTGCGTATCCATTTGTCTTTTTTCCAACCTATTTTCTCTGTTATTCATATCTGATAATTTAAAAAACATTTTTGATGTTTATTTATTCTTGAGAGAGAGAGAGAGAGAGAGACAGAGAGAGCACGAGCAGGGCAGGGACAGAGAGAGAGGGAGACACAGAATCCGAAGCAGGCTCCAGGCTCTGAGCTGCCAGCACAGAGCTCAACGCGGGGTTTGAACTCACGAACTGGGAGATCATGATCTGAGCCGAAGTCAGACACTCAACCGACTGAGCCACCCAGGTGGCCATATTGGATTATTTTTATTCGGGTTCACAGATTATTTCCTGTGTCATCTCCATCCTCTTACTGAGCCCTTCTGATGAGTTTTTTATTTTGGCTAGTGCGTTTTTCAGTCGTAAAATTTCCATTTTTAAAGATGCATATTTCTTGGCTGAGATTTTCTACCTTCTTTGTTTATTTCAAAAGTGGCCCTAATTGTTGGAGCATACTTATGATCCTTGTTAAATCCTTATTGGATATTTCCAATATTTGGGTCATCTTGGTGTTTGCATCTGTTCAACATCCTTTGCCCTGCAAGTTGGGATCTCCTGGTTCTTGGTATGATGAGCGAGTTTTGCTTGTATCCTGGGTAGGCTCGTACTGGGGGCATGATGTTATGAGATTCCAGTTCACATTTATGTCTCATTATTTATTATCACCAGGCTGAGATATTAGTGAGACCCGTCTTCACCCGAGCAGCCTCTGTTGATATCCGCCAGTGAGGGTCTCCCTAGATGCCCAGAGGCCAAGGTGAGAAGCCAGTAGATGACTGACCAGTGTTAGTTCCACACAACGTGTCCACGGGCCTCCTCCAGGGGGGAGGCAGAATCGCCTCGGTCCTGGGGCCAAATGGCAGACAGGCTCAGCTCTCAGGCACGGCCTGCAAAGATTCTCACCAGCGGAGAGGCAACACCATCTCATTTCCATGGTGGGGCCATAAACAGGTGGGACGGCCCAGCAGAGCTGGGGCAGGTAGTCCAACCGACCCTTGGTTTTCGTTTGTTTGCTTGTGTTTTCACACCGTCTTTGTAGGTATCGACCAGCCAGGGAGCTGGACAGTCAGATCCCACTCACACGATCCTGGGGTTAGCAGAGCGTGGGGTTCCTCCCCCGCCATGGTGTTCGGCTATCACTGAGGCTGTACCCCGTTACCAGTAAATCCTATGGCCAGACAGGGGTCAGGCCTAGTTTTTTTCTTTTTTTTTTTGGTTTTGGCTGTGCTGTTTGGTGTTCTGGAGCTTAGATCTTCCCCTGGGCTTAGTCTGAGATATACAGAAGGCACATACATACATACGTGCATGTATATATACACATATATGTTTGTATGAATATATATATGTATATATATGCATGTATGTATGAATTTATATGTATACATATATGTATGTGTATTTATACGTATACAAATATGTATACATATACATATTTATATGTATGTATTTGCCTTCTGTACATATAAATTGATTCATTTGTTTAAATTATTTATGTATTTATTTATATTTATATATAAATATATAAAATGACCCAGATCCATGCTGTTCTTACTGAGGTTCAATACTTTTTCTTGAACGAATGCTTCTCAACCTGATGTCTGACTCTAGCGAATTTCCGGAGTCCTAATAGGGGTGTTTGGGTTAAGTTAATCCAGTTTTATGATGGCTTTTGAGGGGGGGGGCGGGATTTACTGAGCTCCTCACTTCACCATTCTGGAAGTTCTATTCCGTGGTCAATGCAATTTTGTGTCTAATTAGCAAGTTAATGTATTGAGCACTGAACGTAGCCCAATTTCTAATTTCATCATTCCTTCCCTTTTTACGTAGGTGGTAATATAGCAATGAACATGTTAATAGGACCTAAATGGGATCCTGGGGTCAGAAACTCCACAAGACCCAACAGTATATGAATACACAGGGAAAGTACACTTCTGCTCACATCCAGCTAAAAGTACCTGAACAGTTTTTCGTGTGTTTAGTAACAAAAATTCAACTGAGTATATATATTGTTTTAATTTTTTTAAGTTTATTCATTTATTTTGAGAGAGACAGAGACAGCATGAGTGGGGGAGGGGGGAGCGAGAGAGGGAGAGAGAGAATCCCAAACAGGCTCTGAGCTGCCAGCGCTAAGCCCGATATGCGGCTGAGCCAATGAAGCCATGAGATCATGACCTGAACTGAAACCAAAAGTCGGACACTTAACCGACTGAGCCACCCAGGCGCCCCTCAACATAGTATATTTAAAGACCAAATTGGCTTTATTCAGTGATTGAAGAAATGGGCACCATCCCATGTAGCAAATGCAGAAGAACTCCACTGAGCTGCAGAAAATGAAAGATTTTTTTGAACAGCCTTTTGAAATATTTATTTTTGAGAGAGACAGAGAGAACATGAGTAGGGAAGGGGCAGAGAGAGAGGGAGACACAGAACCCAAAGCAGGCTCCAGGCTCTGAGCCATCAGCACAGGCTTAAGATCTACTCTCCACAATTTTGAAATATACAATACCGTATTATTAACTAGTCACTATGCTATATGTTAGATCCTCAGAACTTCTAATAACAGAAAATTTATACCCTGCAACCAGCATCTCCCCATTTCCTCCTCTCCCGAGGCCCTGGCAACTACTTTTTTTACTTTTTAGATTTCAAAATAAATGACTGGATGTCATATTATTCCTCCGTGTTGTCACAAATGACAGGACTTTATTCTTTTTTATGTCTATATAATATTCCAGTGTGTGTGTGTGTGTGTGTGTGTGTGTGTGTACATACATTTCACATCTTCTTAATCCATTCATCCATTGAAGGACATTTATGTTGTTTCTATATCTTGGCTATTGTGAATAATGCTGCAAAAATCATGGGGGTACAGAGATCTCTTTAAGATACTGATTCGATTTCTTTCAGATATATACTGAGCCATTGAATAACTGGATCACAGGTTAGGTCTCCTGTTCATTTTTTTAATAACTGCCATTTCCTTAGTGGCTACACCAATTTACATTCCCACCAATAGTGTAAAAGGGCTCCCTTTTCTCCACATCCTCATCAACAGTTCTTATCTCTTGTCATCTTGATAATAGCCATCCTAACAGGCATGAGGTGATATTTCACTGTGGTTTTGATTTGTATTTTCCTGATGATTAGTGATGTTGAGCACCTTTTCATAGAACTATAGGCCATCTGTGTGTCTTCTTTGAGAAAATGTCTATTCAGGTCCTCTGCCCATTTTTAATTGGGTTAGTTGTTTTTTTGCTATTGAGTTGCATGAGTCTTTTATATATTCTGATGTGAATCTCTTATCAGATATATCGTTTACAAATATGTTCTCCCATTCTGTAGGTTGCCTTTTCAATTTATGAGTTATTTCCTTTGCTGTGCAAAGGTCTTTAGTGTGCTGTAGTCCTCCTTGTTTATTTTAGCTTTTTTTTTTTTTTTTTTTTTTTTTTGGCTGTGCTTTTGGTGTCTTATCCAAGAAATCATGGTCAAGACCAAGGTCAAGAATCTTTTTCCCTATTTTTTTCTTCTAGGAGTTTTATGGTTTCAAGTCTTGCATTTAACCTTTTGACCCATTTCATGTTAATTTTGGGGAGTAGCATAAGATAGGGGTCTAATTTCATTCTTTTGCATGTGGACATCCAGTTTTCCCAGCATCATTCATCGGAGAGAATATCCTTTCCTCTTTTGTGTGTTCTTGGCTCCTTTGTTAAAAGTGAGTTGACCATATATGTATGAATTTATCTCTGGGCTTACTATTCTGTTCCACTGGTACATATACCTGTATTATACCCGTACCATACTGTTTTGATTATTATAGCTTTGCAATGTAGCTTGAAATAAAAAAGTATGGTGCCTTCACCTTTGTTCTTCTTTCGTAGGATTGCTTTGTCTATTTGGGTCTTTTGAGACTCATACAAATTTTAGGATAGTTTTTTTTTTCTATTTCTTTGAAAAAAGTGCCATCGGTATTTTGATAGAAACTACATTGAATTTATAGATTCCTTTGTGTAGTGTGGACATTTTCACAATATTAAGTCTTCCAGTCCTAGAACACAGGCTATATTTCCATTCATTTGTGTCTTCTTCAACTTCATTGATCAATGTCTTATAGTTTTCCACGTACAGGTGTTTCACCTCCTTGGTCAAATTTATTACTAAGTATTTTTGTTTGTTTTTGATGCTATTGTAAATGGGATTGTTTTCTTAACTTCTCTTTCAGATAGTTCATTTTACTTGTATAGAAATGCAACTGATTTTTAAAGATTTTTAAAAATGTTCATTTTTTAAAAAAATTTTAATGTTTTTTTTTTTTTTGAAGGAGAGAGAGACAGAGCATGAGGGGCAGAGAGAGAGGGAGACACAGAATCCAAATTGGGCTCCAGGCTCTGAGCTGTCAGCACAGAGCCCAATGCAGGGCTCGAACTCACGAACTGCGAGATCATGACCTGAGCTGAAGTGGGATGCTTAACCAACTGAGCCATCCAGGCACCCCTCAACTAAGTTTTATGTGTTGATTTAGGATCCTGCAACTTTACTGAATTCATTGATTAGTTCTAACAGTTTTTGGTGAAGCCTTTAGGGTTTTCCATATAAAAGATCATGTCATCAGAAACAAAGATAATTTTACTTCCGCATAAATTATTTGGATGTCTTTTATGTCTTTTTTTTTTTTTTTGCCTGATTTCTTCTGACTAGGACATCTAGTACCATGTTGAATAGAAATGGTGAGAGTGAACATCCTTGCCTCATTCCTGATCTTAGAAAAAGGCTTTTAATGTTTCACTGTTGAGTGTGACGTTAGCTTTGGGCTTGTCATATATAGCCTTCATTATGTTGAGGTGCATTCTTTCTGTACCTAATTTTTACGATTTATTTTGATAACGTGATGTGGCACATTTATTGATTTTCAGATGGTGAAACATACTCATCCTAGGGATGAATCACACTTGATCATGGTGCACAGTCCTTTTAATGTGCTCTTGAATTAGGTTTGCTAGTATTTTGTTGAGGATGTTTGACTCTACGTTATGGAGCTATTGGCTTGTAATTTTCTTTTCTTGTAGTGTCCTTGTCTGGCTCTGGTGTCAGGATAATGTTGGCTTCATAAAATGAGTTTGGAAGTATTCATTCCTCTTCAAAATTATGGAAGAGTTTTAGAAGAATTGATATTAATTCTTCTTTAAGTGTTTTGTAGAATTCACCGCGAAGCCATCTGACTCTGGGCTCTTCTGTGTTCAGAGGTTATTAATTTCTGATTCAGGCACCTTGCTCATTATTGTTCTGTTCAGATTCTCTCTTACTTCATGATTCAGTCTTGGTAAGTTGTATGTTTCTAGAAATTTTTCCATTTCTTCTAAGTTATGATGCTTTTTATTTCTGTGGTATCAGTTGTAATGTCTCCTCTTTCATTATAATTTTATTAACTTGAGTCCTCTCTCTTTTTTCGTAGTGTAGCAAAAGTTTTATCAATTTTATCTTTTCAAAAAATCAACTCTTAGTGTTGTTGATTTTTTTCTATTGCCTTTCTTGTCTTTATTTCATTTATTTCTGCTCTAACCTTATTTCCTTCCTCTGCTAACTTTGGGCTTAGTTTGTTCTTACTTTTGTAGTCCCTTGAGTTGTAAGGTTGGGTTGTTTATTTAAGATCTTTTCTTTTTTTTTCATTATTTTTATTTTTATTTTCACTTTTTAAAAATTTAAGGTTAATTAACATATAGTGTCATAATGATTTCAGGAATAGAATTTAGTGATTCGTCACTTACATATAACACCCGGTGCCCCTCCCAACAAGTGCCCTCCTTAATGCCCATCACCCATTTAGCCCATCCCCCACCCACCTCCGCTCCAGCAACCCTCAGTCTGTCGTCTGTACTTAAGGCTCTCTTATGGCTCGTCTCCCTCTCTCTCTTTATCTTATTTTTGCTTCCCTTTCCCTATGTTCATCTGCTTTGTTTCTTAAATGCCACATATGAGTGACATCATATGATACTTGTCTTTCTGTGGCTGACTTATGTTGCTTAGCATAATACACTCTAGCTCCATTTATGTTGCTGCAAATGGCAAGATTTCATTCTTTTTGATCGCCGAGGAGCATTCCATTTATCATTCTTTTTATTCTTTATCCATTCGTCATTCGATGGACATTTGGACTCTTTCCATACTTTGGCTATTGTCAATAGTGCTGCTATAAACATTGTGTCTTTCCTTTTTTCTTAATGTAAGCATTTATCACTATAACCTTCCCTCTTGGAACCACTTTTGCTACATCTCATAAGTTTAGGCATATTGTTTCCATTTTCATTTTTGGACTTCCCTTTTGATTTCTTCTTTGACCCACTGATTGTTCGGGAGTGTGTTCATTTGGACACATTTGTGAATTCGCTGGTTTGACTGTTATTGATTTCTAGTTTCATAGCATTGTGGTCAGAAACAATACCTGATGCGCTCGCAATCTTAAGTTTGTTAAGACTTGTTTTGTAACCTAGCACATGTTCTGTCCTGGAGAATGTTGTGTGTGCTTGAGAAGAATGTGTATCCTGCTGCTGTAGGATGGAACGTTCTGCATATGTCTGTTAGGTCCGTTTTGTCCTAAGTAGAGTTCATCATTAATTTTCTGTCTAGATGATCCATCCATTTCTGAGAGTGTGCATTGAAGGCTCCTACTATGATTGCATTTTTGTCTATTTTTGCCTTCATATTTGTTAAGAATTGCATAAGATATTCAGGTGCTCCAATATTGGGTGCAATATTTACAATTGTTACAGTCTCCTGGTGAACCGACCGCTTTATCATTATATGGTGACCTTATTTGTTTTTTGTTGCTGTTTTTGCTTTTAAGTCTATTTTTTCTGATAGAAGCATAGCTAGCCCTGATCATATTTTCTTTTCCATCCCTTCACTTTCAGCCTATGCATATCCTTAAAGCTTAAGTGAGTCTTTTGCAGTCAGCATATAGCCGGATCTATTTTTTTCACTCATCCAGCCACTCTGGTTTTTAATTGGGGAATTTAAACATTCGCATATAGAGTAATTATGGGTAGGTAAGGACTTCCTATCACCATTTTGTTAATTGCTTTCTGATTGTTTTTGGAACAACTGAGTAACCATTCAGAACTCCCGAATGATTCCCTAAACCCTTGTAATTCCCTAAGTGATAAGAGCACTGAGAGCATCAGTTGTTCTAATGTTTGGTCTTTAACCCTGCTTCCTGACACAGACCTTTTGGAACCCTTGTAATTTCCTGGGTGAATAGGAGTGTCTTTTTTATTTGAATGAGGCGACTCTGGGTAGGCTCCTGAATGAGAGCTGGTCACCAGAAAGACGGAGCCCTGATTAGAAGTTTGGGATTTTCAGCCCTGGGGGCCCCCCCCCAGAGCTCCAGAGAGAAGGGCTGAAAATGGAGTTAAGGATCGATTATGCCTATGTGACGAAGCCTCCATAAAAACCCCAATAGTACAGGATTCAGAGAACTTACAGGTGGGACAATACATCCGTCCCAGGATGATGTGACACACCCTAACTCCATGAGGACAGAAGCTCCTGTGCTCTGGACCCTCCCAGAACTCATGTATCTCTTCATCTGGCGGTTCACCTGTGTCCTTTATCATATCCTTCTTTTAAAAAAAAATTTTTTTTAGCATTTATTCATTTTTGAGAGATGGAGCGTGAGCGGGGGAGGGGCAGAGAGAGAGGGAGACGCAGAATCCGAAGCAGGCTCCGGGCTCCGAGCCGTCAGCACAGAGCCGGACGCGGGGCTTGAACCCACGGACCGCGAGATCATGACCGGAGCTGAAGTCAGATGCTTAACCGACTGAACCACCCAGGCTCATATCCTTTAGTGAATATCCTTCAGTAAATTAGTAAATGTGAGTGTTTCACTGAGTTTTGTGAGCTGCTCTAGCAAAGTAATTGAAATCAAGGAAGCAGAGTAAACCTGGGTTTGGGAGTGGCACCTGTTTCGGATTCTGTGTCTCCCTGCCCCTCCCGCTTGGTAACCAAATGTGTCAGAAGGAGAGTGTTCTGTGTGAGTGTTTTGTATTATGATCAGGAAAGATCATATAGGGATAAGATAAAATAGGCAGAGAGGGAAAGGTTCGGACCTGAGGTCTCTGGGTGGGCAAAAACACGGATTTTGGAACAATGCCGGGAGACTTTGACCACAGCAAACCCCCTCAGGCGTAAGGTCCCTCTTAAGAATGTCACAGACCCCACCTGCTGCCCCTCAGGTTCCCCTCAGGAATTTGACCAAAGACCTAACTGTGGACATAGGCCACCCCTCGCACAACAGAAACGAGCCAATCGGGAATGGACAATCCAGCACCTAGAGCTGTCCAACCAATAAGGGTGGGACCCGAGAAGGAGCTAGAGGGAAGGGGGAGGGCTGACCAGAACCTTCTACCACAAGGACCCTTGCCTATGATCGAGGGCATTCACTTCCGAATGACCCCTCTCTGCCAAGACAGCTTTCCTACTCTGCTTCCTTTCTCATCTTCTATTCGAATAGACTTTTCTCCGCTGTTCTCTCTGTGCCCACCTCTTCATTCTTCGAAGCGTCGAGACAACGAATCCCGGGTATTGAGGCAAAAAAATCCTGTAACAGTATGAAGAGTAAAGGAGACGCACAGATGAAAGTCTCCCAGTAGGTAGGGAACTGAGTAGGTTTTTCCGAATCAGTTGGTGTCAGAGAAATGAGATTTGCTAGAATGGTCCCGGCTCATGGAAACGTGGTGTCGTCACCCAAGGTCCCCAGCAGCAACTGTGCTCTAATGTTACTAAAGGTAAAAGTTACGAATGGAATTTAAAAACTGTATCCAACTCTTTTCTTTTAAAGCTTGTTTTTTAATGTTTTCTGTATTTTTTGAGAGAGAGACAGAGCGCAAGCAGGGGAGGGGCAGAGAGAGAGGGAGACACAGAATCCGAAGCAGGCTCCAGGTTCCCAGCCATCAGCACAGAGCCCGACGCGGGGCTCGAACCCACGAACTGCGAGGTCACGACCTGAGCCGAAGTCAGATGCTTAACTGACTGAACCACCCAGGCGCCCCAAAATGTATCTAACTCTCGGGAATTTGGTTCACTGGATAGATGCATAAGGAAATGGAAACTAATAAGGAAAAGTGTCCTATTCTATTCTTTGGCTGCTGTTATTTGCAACAACTAAACTAAAAATAAAAGACGATGCTGGGGTCGAACTTGATACTAGACCGAATTCAGATTTCAGTGAGTCTGAGCTTCAGCCACTAGCTTCTGAGCTTCCCCTCAAAAGAAAACTAGGGTACCTGGGGGAGCTCAGTCTGTCAAGCGTCTGACTCTTCACTTTGGCTCAGGCCATGATCTCACGGTTTGATAGCTGGAGCCCCACATCAGGCTCCGTCCGTGCTGACAGTGTGGAGCCTGCTTGGGACTCTCTCTCTCTCTCTCTCTCTCTCTCTGCCCCTCCCCTGCTCGTGTTCTCTGTCCCTCTCAAAATAAATAAATACATTTGAACAACAACAACAAAAAAAGAAAACTTACACAGGGACAACAGAAAGTACTTCTAAGACCTCTGATCACCAAGAATGTAGCCAGCGTTGGGGGGAGGACAGAACCAAGAAGGTGACGTGATCCAGACACTCCCGAGGGAACAGCCAGCCTGGTGGACCGGGCACAAGCCAGCCGAAGGCTTTTTAATCCTTAGAAAGGGGACTGGCCTTCAACCCCGATGAATGCCAAATGGGAACACCCCGGATGAAGCAGCTGATACGCTTCCTATGACAACCGTGTGGGACCGGCTTTATGTTGACTGAGGTATTCATCTGCCGAATATGCCCATTATCCAGGTCATGGTAAATGCTGTGGTTAAGGGGCACCTGGGTGGCTCAGTCGGTCAGGCATCTGACTGCGGCTCAGGTCATGATCTCATGGTTCATGAGTTCCAGCCCCGCATTGGGCTCTCTGCTGTCAGCATGGAGCCTCCTTCGGATCCTCTGTCTCCCTCTTTCTCTGCTCCTCCCCCACTGGTTCTCTCCCTCTCCCTCCCTCTCTCTCAAAAATAAACACACATTTTTTTTAAAAACGGGGGGGGGGCCTTTTCACATGGGCACTCCACGTAAACTTTTTGCAGAACCAAAGGAGGGTTCAGGAAGCCTGACTGAGTTTGCCGCCTCAGTTTCCTCTCTGGGGATGCTGATAAAAATACTGAGTCGCTTAGCAGGAGAATGGGGAAAGGCAGGGGAAAGCATCAAGAAGCCCGTCTTAGCAGGGTGGGAAATTTTAAGTGGTTCTTAAGGAACAGAGTGAACAAAGCAAATACTGATAGGGGCAAAACAAAGAGGAGACAGAAAAGAGAGTCACAGGACTCAGCCCAGTAGGGTGGCCATCTTTCGATGGCTATGAAGACATGGAAGGAATAAAGTGGACACTGAGGGGGTTAAAAACAAAGAGGGGAGCACTGCACTACCAAAGGTTGGGCGAAGCAGGGAAGCTCCTGCTGGTGCCCCACTGTTACAGGGCCCGCAAACAAGCGCGATTCTATTTCTCTCAATTTGGGTACGTCTTTTTTACCTGAAGGCTTCGTGGGGACCAACATTCTGTCTCACTGGGGAACGTATTCTCTACCTAGTCTTACAAAACAAAAGACACCTCCACCCTTCAGGCAATGTGACTTAGGCATGCAAAATGGAGGCCGGTACGATGGCCTGAGCCCCCACAGCGTGGATGAGAAGCTGGCAGTGAGTGCTGCTAGGGACAAATTGTCCGTGTGATAGCCCTATGTGGAACTTTCCAGATTCCCGGAATACGTGGGAGCTCTTCAAAGCCCTGATTCACCAGAGTAGCTTAGTCCCCAGGTGTTGTCGTTGCCTCATGTAGAAGTGACAGAAACGTTTGCCTGGAAATGTTTTTGATCAATGCCCCCCAACCCCCGCCCTCCCACTCCCAACACCTCCCCGCCGCCCCGGGTAGTGACTTGAGTGCTGGCTGAGTTTTGAATTAGGTTAGACAAAACAGATCTTTTGAGCTAGTCTTCCGGGAAACCACCAGACAGATCAAGGAAGGACAACCTTTGCAAGTGGGGTCCATTCTGCACCTCCCAGGACCGTTATTGTCAAGGCTGAGCTGGGGAGCAAAAAATCCGAATCCGCTGAGTTCAAACACCAAAAGCTCACTTATAATCAGCAAGATTCAGCTGTTTTTGTTGACTAAGTGCTCCCTGGGTTGTTGCAAGCTTTTGGTTCGTTTCCAGAGTTCCAGAAATACAGACTCTGCCAGTTTTTTCATTGCTTTTATTGAGAGGTAGACTTTTGAAGTTTCTTACTCCGCCCTTTTTTCTTATATCATCTCTTCGCACACATACTTTTAATCAGAATGACCCAGGTACGTAGAAAAGCAAATACATTTATTGATCAATAGGTTGTTTTCCAAACTGTCTGTTCAAATTCTCTCCTCTTTATCAGAAAACATCCTGGGCCCCCCCCCCCCCCCCGGGGTGGCTCAGTGGGTTAAGCGTCTGACTTTGGCTCAGGTCATGATCTCACGGTTTGTGAGTTCGAGCCCCGCATCGGACTCTGTGCTGACAGCTTGGAGCCTGGAGCCCGCTTCGGATTCTGTGTCTCCCTCTCTCTCTGGCCCCCCACCCCACCCCCCGCTCACACGCTGTCTCTCTCTCAAAAATAAATAAACATTTAAAAAAATTACTTGTTATTGTTAATTACCCTAAGCATAAAATTTGAAGAGAAAATAATATGTTGAGTCTTGGGGCACCTGGGTGGCTCAGTCAGTTAAGTGTCCAGCTCTTGGCTTCTGCTCAGATCATGATCTCACAGTTCGTGAGTTTGAGCCCCACATGGGACTCCGTGCGGACGTGCAGAGCCTGGGTGGGATTCTGTCTCCCTCTCTCTCTGCCCCTCCCCTGCTCTCTCTCTCTGTCTCAAAATAAATAAAGTTAAGGAAATAATATAACGAGCCTTATATGCCACCATCCTGCTTTAGCAAATATTAACAGTGAGTACTGCTTTAATTGCATCTTATGATTTTCATGGGTAATAGTTTCATCGTTTTTTTTCTACAAGTCACGTAATTTTCCAAATGATACGTTTCACTTAGGGGTGTGCTTTAAGTTTCGAAATCTGTATGTTGTTTACCTGTAGGTCTGCTTGCCTTCATTCTCTTTTTCTTATTGATTTCTAATTTAAATTATTTTTTAATGTTTATTTTTGAGACAGAGAGAGACAGAGCACAAGTGGGGAAGCAGAGAGAGGGAGACCCAGAATCCGAAGCGGGCTCCAGGCTCCCAGCTGTCAGCACAGAGCTCGACTCGGGGCCCGGACTCACGGAGTGTGAGATCACGACCTGAGCCGAAGTCAGATGCTTAACCGACGGAGCCACCCAGGCGCCCCTGTTGATTTCTAATTTAAATTTCATGAAGGCAAGCAAACATTGTCTATACCATACAGATTCTTTGAAATACCGGTCACGACTTTGCAGCCTGGCATGAGGTAAATCTCTGTAAATGTTTCAAATGAACCTGAAAAAAATGCATATTTTCTATCTGTTCTATACATACCCATTAGATATAGGTTCATTTTTCTGGTCAAAGTTTTAAAATTGTTACCAGCGTTGTTTTCTCCTTGGCCGATAAGGGTGTATTAAATTCTCCTCCCCTGATTGTAGATGTCTCAGTTTCTCTTGATAATCCTGATATTTTTCAACTCTCTATATTTTAAGGATATGTTATCAGGTAGCTACAAGTTCACAACTGTGCTATCGCTGTTCATTTTAATGTGTCTTGGTGTGATGTGTGATGTGTCAGGCTCAGGTTGTGTAATCCTGCAGTGATAACCCCCAAATCAATACTCGATGAAAATAAAGATTTATCTTTCATTCACATCACGCTATTTAGGCAACATGAATTGACTTCACTCAAGTTTTTTTTTTTTAATTTTTTTAAAGTTTATTTATTTTGAGAGAGAGACAGAGAGCAAGCAGGGGAGGGGGCAGAGAGAGACGGAGAGAGAGAATCCCAAGCCGGCTCTGAGCTGCCAGCACAGAGCCCGACACGGGGCTCAAACTCACGAACTGCACCTGAGCTGAAACCAAGACCCAGACACGTAATCGACTGAGCCACCCAGGCGCCCCTTCGTTGCAGTTTTATCTTAACATCTCACCTCCTTCTGTGATGATCACAGCAGTAAGAACGGGATACGGTAACGGTAACTTGTTTACTGGCTCTTAAAGCTTCTGTATATAGGTAACATACACCACTTCTGCCCCCTTTTTACCTGTCAAGACCAATCACATTTTACCAATTACATTTTACACCAGTAACTATTGTTAAGGGGGCGGGGAAGTGCAATTTTGCCTACGCCCGAAAGGGGAAAGAACTGAAAACATCTGATGAACAGCATTCAGTATTGTAATAGCTACAATGTTTAATGTCCCACATCATTCCTAGACGAACCCAAAGCAGCAGCTGGTGATTAGAACAGGATGAAGACCGAGGAAGGAAAAAAAGGCATAGCCATCGCACGGTTCCGGACCTGCGGTAGGCCTGAGCTGCGGGAAAGGGAAGGTGCTTTGAATTCATTAGAGTCTGAATTCGTGGTTTGTATTGACTTTTTAATGCCTGCAAATGTGACTTTCCCGATGTCAGAGAACGGCTGAAAAAAAAAATAATAATTGGATTTTCTCATCTAGTTAGAAGAGAAGAGGTAAAATAGAATAGTTCTGAGCAGCAGTGGCGGGAGAGGAATAGATGTGCTCCCTGTTAACATCCGAAGGAGTTCGAGAAAATGCCAGAAGCAGGGGGCTCACTCTGATCGTCTCCGGAAACGGGTCATAAGACTCTCATATGAGAGGTGGACTCCCTATCCCCAGTGCAAAGGAGCATCCTTAGCATTGAAGACACAGGGATGTTGAGGGGAATCTGAAAGAACAGACCCTGCTAAGTTTCCCCCACTTAACTTTGTACTCCTTGACCTAATACATTTCTCTGCAGCCATCCACTCTTCGTCAAACCTACCATGAAAATACTCCAGTTTAACCATTTCTTTGGGTTTTCACTTCCTTATGAAGACTCCCATGTCACATCAAACGTATATTAAATAGGGGCACCTGGGAGGCTCAGTCAGTTAAGCATCCCACTTTGACTCGGGTCATGATCTCTCAGTTCGTAGGTTCGAGCCCCGCGTCGGGCTCTGTGCTGACAGCTCAGGGCCTGGAGCCTGCTTCCGATTCTGTGTCTCCCTCTCTCTCTCTGCCCCTCCCCTACTCATTCTCTCTCTCTCACTCTCAAAAAATGAATAAACATTAAAAAGAAATTTAAAAAAATACTTAGATTAAATAAATGTGTGTAAATTTCTCCTGTTAATCTGCCCTTGTCAGTTTCATTTTCAGACCCAGCCAAGGACCTTAAAAAGGCCAGGGAAAACTCTCTGTTTTCTCCCCTATAAACACCATCCCAGGGGCGCCTGAGTGGCTCAGTCGGTTAAACGTCCGACTTCGGCTCAGGTCATGATCTTGTGGTCCGTGACTTTGAGCCCCACGTCGGGCTCTGTGCTGACAGCTCGGAGCCTGGAGCCTGCTTCAGATTCTGTGTCTTCCTCTCTCTCTGGCCCTCCCCCGTTTGCGCTCTGTCTCTGTCTTTCAAAAATGAATAAATGTTAAAAAAAAAACTTTTAAACACCATCCCAATCTGGTTGTTGTTTACAATTTTGGCTTGACCGTAAGAAACAAACAAATTAGGATGCAGACAAAACGACTCAATTTATTTCACTACACCCTTTTGAACTTTTTTTGTTAAATAATATTTTCCTTGCCACTGAATGAAGTCCTAGCTGGGCCCCTAGCTTTTCTAATTAGTTGTTGTATAATAAAAAGTCTTCCTGGGCACCTGGGTGGCTCAGTCGGTTAAGCCAGCGACTTCAGCTCAGGTCATGATCTCACGGTTCATGAGTTCGAGCCCCATACCGGGCTCTACGCTCTCAGCGCGGAGCCTGCTTCGGATCCCCTGGCTCCCTCTCTCTTTGTCCCTCCCCCTTTGTGCGTGCTCTCTCTCTCTCTCAAAAATAAATAAGCATTTTAAAAAAATAAATACAAAAATAAAAAGTCCCCTTGTCACATTCAGTTATAAGAATACATTTATTTTCGTACTTCAAACCACCCGATCAGTATAAGAATCAAAACGCTGGTCTGGTCTCGAGTTACAAACCATCCCAGTTCATGCCCACTTGAGTTTTGGATGTTCCTGGTTTGAGAGGGGGCGTGATCAGCTGCTTTTAACTTCCTTACTCACGTCTTCCCATTCGTTAGTCGTTTGGTTCCTGGGAACAAGAGAGATCGGGGGGCGGAAAGGGCACTGTCTTGAGCTTTTGGCCCAGGTGCCCTCTGATATTGGTCCCTCTAGATGAGGCATATGTACAATTATAAGCCTTTCCCTCCTGCAAGTCTTGCGGGCTTTTCAGAGACTGTACCACTGGGGACCTGCTGCCTATAAGCTCCCTGGCAGAACTTTCGACCACAAAGGGTTAGCAACCACAAAAAAGTTTTATGCGTAATTACAGTAACTGAGCAAATACTGCTTGCAGTTAGGACTCTTCATCAAATGAATAAAATAAATGAGTGTCACAACCCTTGACCACTCATAGTTACTTAACATTTATCTGATGCTTGGTTTCTTAATCGTACGGTCTCTTCTGCAGCTCATATTCTTGGAAATGAATCAACACGCCATACCTGGAAATAACGAAACTTTATATTTTTCAGTACTTCATATGAAGAAACTTATATAGGTTAAAAACTGTTTCGGCTACGTAGCCAGAGAGTGAAAAAGGATACTGTTGGGATCCCGGTTTTCTGAAGGTGTTCTTGACATTACTCGTTACTTGGAAAGCTCGGAAGAAAAAGAATATTGAACGACAAATGGAACGTATACGGAATTCAAATCTTCGTGTCCATCAATGACGTGGCCGGGGGGTGGGGCACAGCCACAGACTCATTTGTTGACTCGTCTATGGCTGACCCTCAAAGCCTAAAATATTTACTCTGTGTTCCTTTATAGGAAAAGTTGGGCTGACCTTTGTCAGTTTCGTTTAATGGAGATGAAATACTGTTCAGTGCGTGTGTCCATGCAAAACTGCACCGTTAATCATAGTAACTCCATGGATACCAGATTATTTCTGCCTGATTGGTCATCCTGACTTATGGTATCAACCCCTAATGTCTCCACGCTCAGCCAACCCTATGAGTGGCCCACCCAGATCCCTCAGACTCCCCAGTGTCTTCTGGCTGATGGATTCCTAGCCGTGCTATCGCTGGGTCGTAGGGTAGTTCTATTTTTAATTTTTTGAGGAGCCTCCACACTGTTTTCCGGAGCGACTGCACCAGTGTGCGTGGATCTGCAACCCTGTGTCCAAGGACTTTTTGCCAGAAGTTTGAGAGGCTGCTGCAATTAACAATTAACACCGTCCCTGCCCCGGCAGCCTTCAACCGATGACTTGTAGAGTTTGGTGTATAAAGGCCTCCACTGTTCTTTCCATAGAGGGGGCTAAATAAGACGTGTTTTTATACACATTTTTTCCCCAAGTTTTCTCTCTGATAAACTCCAATTTCCCACTGCAGCAGCTAGCTTACTAACGCACCCTTTCTTGGGGCTCTTGGGTGGCTCAGTCAGTCAGGCATCCGACTTTAGCTCAAGGCGTGATCTCGCGGTCCGTGAGTTCGAGCCCCGCGTCGGGCTCTGTGCTGACAGCTCGGAGCCTGGAGCCTGCTTCGGATTCTGTGTCTCCCTCTCTCTCTGCCCTCCCCCGCTCATTCATTCTCTCTCTCTCTCTCTCAAAAATTAATAATGTACCCTTTCTTTTTGGCCATCTTTCCTTCCCAATATCATTTCTCCACTTCCCTCCCAATGTCCCTTGTACCCCCAACCACCCCGGAATAAACTACCTGCCCTGCAATCCTGGTCTCAGTATCGGCTTTGAGAATGCAAACCAAAGCCCACAATGAGACAATATTTAGCTTCTAATTCTGGCTACATAGACAACCTGAAAATGTCTCCGTTCTC
This sequence comes from Herpailurus yagouaroundi, assembly GCF_014898765.1. NCBI lineage: Eukaryota > Metazoa > Chordata > Mammalia > Carnivora > Felidae > Herpailurus > Herpailurus yagouaroundi. The sequence continues at coordinate 23,146,823 of NW_024420586.1, forward strand.
AGACAGCAAGTCTCCTCAGTTTGAATATCACTGTTGTGATTCTGAAGTGCCAGCACCATTGAATGACCGTGAATGGTAGAGATCATGAGGTAAATCATGTTGCGTGAAACACAACATTAGACAAGCTGATGTTGATAACATCTTCCATATACCTGTGCTCTTTAACCAGATTTACTAAACACCTGCCAAATTCTACCACATTTCCCCAATATATTTCTGTCGATCACCATTTTTCACGTTAGTGTATTGAGATCGAGGAAGGTCATATCAAATTACAGCATGCTGTCCATTTCCGTGGAAGATAAACCAGAGGGGGGAAGCTTTCTTTACTCTTTTTCTTTTTCTTTTTCTTTTCTTTTTTTTTTTTTTTTTTTTTTTTTTCCCAGTTCTCCTCTGACTGGATCAGTTCAAATGATGTGTCTTTGAGTTCACAAATTCTTTCTTCTGCCTGATCAAGTCTACTGATGCTGCCTATTGCGTTTTTTTTTTTTTCGTTGCATTCATTGTATTCTTCAGCTCTAGAATTTTTTTTTTAATGATTTCTACCATTCCGTAAGACTTCTTGCCTTGTCCGTGTACTGTTTTGTTGATTTTCCTGAGCTTCCTTAAGACAGCTGTTTTTGAATTCTTTATCAGGCCAATTGTGGATCTTCATTTCTTTGGAGGTCTGTTACTGGGAAATTATTGTGTTCTTTCGGTGGTGTTATGTTTCCTTGATTCTGTGTGTATGTGTTCCTTGAAGTCTTCATTACTTTCTTTGCCTTTGAAAACACAGCCACCTTTGAAAACACAGCCACCTTCTCCAGTCTTTACTGACTGGCTTTGAGAGAGAAACATCTTCTGTCAGTGCTGCTAGGGATTCTGAGCCCTTCTCAACCTTTCCTATGGATGCACCTGCTCCGTGCTCCTCTTAGGGCATATTCTCAAGATTGTATGGCTTCTTCCAATTCTTGCAAAGCCAGGCCAGGTACGGACAGCCTCTCACTTCCCTTTTCTTGGGAGAGGGGTGCTTAATGCCGAAATGTGGGCCATGCTGCCTCGGAGAAGTGGCACAGATAAAGTGAAACTCTTACTTTTACTCTCCCCAGTGTCTTCGGTGTTGGGTTTCTTTGCTCCGACAGTGTGCCGAAACGTCTCCTCTGGACTCCCGGACTCCCACAAAAGCACTCTTGTGTCGAGCAGTTGTCAAAATCAGTGCCATTTGGGGGGACGGTAGTAGAAAACTAGTGTGCTGGCGTCACTCTTAGGGCTGTATTGTGAAATTAAATATAGTCGTGCGTGGATATTTTGGCATTTCTCACAGTTATCCCACTTCCGTGGGGGGTGAGGGGCTGGCCTTCTAGTGGCAAAAATAGTGGTTAATGTTCAGGATAAACTATCAAACCTCTTTGTCCTGTCTCAGAGCTTAGAAATCTACACGTAAACAGCAGAATAGCAGGATTTTTGTCTCTCGTTGGAGAATGTAACTTAGACTTTCTACCGCTCACCCTCTGGTTGAAAGCATGGCAAAAATACATGACAGAGAGGAAAGATAATAATCCTTCTGCCTTTGGAATTAGGAGAAATTTGGATTCCTCCAGTTGATATCAATACTTCTTTCTGATAAAAATAACCATGTACTTTCTCCCATTTTCCACTTTATTTTGACTTCTAGAGATTTCGATCCAGATACACACACACACATACACCATATATATATTAGCTTTTTTTTCTTTTTTCCTAAATCAAGTTTCTACACTTTTTAAAAAAATTTTTTTAATGTTTATTTATATTTGAGAGAGAAAGAGAGAGAGAGAGAGTGTGCAAACGGGGAAGGGCAAAGAGGGAGACACAGAACCCAAAGACACAGAATCCAAACGGGGCTCGAACTCACAAGCCATGAGATTATGACCTGAGCTGAAGTCAGACACTTAACTGACTGAGCCGCCCACGTGCCCCAGGTTTCTACGCTTTTATTTCTGTTTTGTTCGTGTTTCTGTAATGTTTTAAAAAGCTGTTTTTGTTTATTTGCTCATTTTTATTTTTTTTCTTTCGGGAAAATGTGGCTAAGAAATAAATTTAGTAATGCAAAATAGTCCCGTATATTTATTTCTAGGGTAGATTAAGTGGAGTAAAGCTTGGCATTGGAGGCAAAGCCTTCTTGAGCTCATTTGAACCACGGCTCTATTGAACTAAAGGCTTCCTTCTCCTAATTATAGCTGCCTCTGGTGTATACCTTATTTCCCTAAATATATTATTTGACATTTTTTATCATGGACAAAACTAAAAAAAAAAAACAAAACAAAACAACAACCCAAAAAGTGATGCCCTCCTTATTCCTTCGTCCATTCCCTGAACAAATATTTATTGAGAGTCTACCAAGAGCTAGGGATATAGCAGTGATCAAAGCGTAGAAATTCCTGGCTCTCAAAGAGCATATATCCAGCTGGGAAAAGACAAAAATAAATAAATTTATTTAAGCCTCTTCCCTCCGGCCTGTCATCCATAAAACATCGCTGTCTGCTGGTAATTTGGTTTAACCTTGCTTGACTTCAATTCCTTAATATGACAGGTGGTGATCAAATGAAGGCTTAGAAACGTATTGGCAAGTCTTGAGTTTTAAGTGCTGTGTAGGAAAGAAAGGCAAGGTAAACGTACAGCAGGTAATGGAGTGGGATGTTACTTGGGACAGCGTGATCGAAGAAGATGTCCTTGAGAAGGTGCCATATGAAAAGAGACCTGAACTGAAGTGAGGGAATATGCCATTCAGTTTTCTAGCAGAACGGCATCCAGCTCGGGAGAATGCACGAGTAAGGACCCTGAGGTTGGAATATGCTTGAAAGGTTCAACAAACATCAAAGCGATTATGGGGATAAAAGGCAATGGTTTACAAGAGTACAATCAGGGGCACCTGTGTGGCTCAGTCGGTTGAGTGTCCAACTTTGGCTCAGGTCATGATCTCACGGTCTATGAGTTCGAGCCCCGCGTTGGGCTCTGTGCTGACCGCTCGGAGCCTGGAGCCTGCTTCGGATTCTGGGTCTACTTCTCTCTCTGCCCCTCCCCCGCTCATGCTCGCTCGCTCTCTCTCTCTCTCTCTCTCTGTCAAAAGTAAGTAAACATTAAAAAAAAATTACAGGGCTCCTCGGTGGCTCAGTCAGTTGAGTGTCCAAATCTTGGTTTTGGCTCAGGTCATGATCCCAGGGTCGTGGGATCAAGCCCTGTGTCGCGTTCCATGCTGAGCTTGGAGCCTGCTTGAGATTCTCTCTCTCTCTCTCTCTCTCTCTCTCACTCTCTCTCTCTCTCTTTCTCTCTCTCTCTGCCTCTCCCTCCACCCCTCTCCCCTGCTTGTATGTGTGCACACATGCTCTCTAAAAAATAAAATAAAAAAGATAAGTTCATATCCTGACATGAACTCTGGTGCTGCATCTTTATGTCAAGATATCTGGTGACTCTGCATAGTGGGCAGTAGGTGTTTTCCTAGAAGCCATTGCTACAGGTAATAATTTAGGTATGTGTGGAAGGAACTATGAACGTTACACAAACTAAATGTGTTCTCAACTCAATGCCCCTTTAGCTGGATATCGAAATTACCCAGGGCTACTTTAGCTGGATATTGAAATTACCCAGGGCTACTTCCACATCACTCAACCCAAGGGAAAGCATGATGGAGAAAAAGTTGGAGTGGACAGAGCCAGTGGTTTTCACTGCTTGAAGGTAAAATACTTACTTTTTGCAAATTTTACACAACTAGATGGTTATGTGACTACATCACTAGGGCTTTTCCCAATGTCTTGAAATGGGCTTGTATAAGTGCAGGCCCCTGAAGCTTAAAGCCAATTAGCTCCAGACTAGCTTTTCCTCTATATGCAGAGTTTGAAGGCAAGAACAGGAGTTGGTCTAGGACGCTCAGGATGAAGTGCCAATGTAAGACGAGGGAAACCCAGAGAGAAAATAACATGGAAACCATATGAAGATGGTGGTGGGACTGGTGAGATAATGAGTAAAAATTGAGCGACGTATCTGGCAACATGGAGGTCAGAGTGAAGTTAACAGGAGGTGTCTTATTGAAGACCAGGGGTGGCAAGGGGAATCCAATAAGTTCAAGAGAAACTAGAGGAAAGGAAGTGGAAACAACGGGTAAAGACAATCCTTTGTTTAATGTTTATTTATTTTTGAGAGACAGAAAGAGCGCAAAGCAGGGAGGAGCAGAGAGAGAGGGAGGCACAGAATCCGAAGCAGGTTTCAGAGCCCCACGCAGGGCCTGAACTCATGGACCGCAAGATCGTGACCCGAGCCAAAGTCAGATGCTTAAGCGACTAAGCCACCCAGGCACCCCAAGAACAATCCTTTTGACCTTGTCTATGTACCGAGTGTCCAGATGCAAATCTTTTGTGAGTTCTATGAGAATTTATATCAGGATTTCTTCCTGTAAACAAATAGTTCCATCCTCCATTAAATCCACTTATTATATCACACTTCATGTCCTACATATTTCAGCATTTTCCCAACTCATATTCGCTTCCTTGGCATGTTGAAGGATCGCTGTACTGCTTTAGCCTGTGAAACATAGTGAACTCAATAGTGAAAAAATTAAAGAGGCCTTTACTAGAAATGTGGGTAATTTCTGGGGCGCCTGGGTGGCTCAATCAGTTAAGCATCTGACTTCGGCTCAGGTCATGATCTCGCCATTTGTGAGTTCGAGCCCCACGTTGGGCTCTGTGCTGACAGCCCGGAGCCTGGAGCCCGCTTCAGATTCTGTGTCTCCCTCTCTCTCTGCCCCTCCCCCTCTTGTGCTCACTCTCTCTCTCTCTCTCTCAAAAATAAATAAACATAATTTTTTTTTTAATGTGGGTAATTCTGTATTCATTCCCATGCTAAGACACTTATGTAAAAACCATAGGACTTGAGGGGACTTTTGTCTGTGGCACAGGCTAATGTAATTAAATCCTGGCATTTCAAATATCACAAGAATTTGGGAAGAGGCCCAATATTATTAAACATAGAGGGTAGAGACTACAGAATAACATGAAAAACATTACTTGTGGAGTAAAATAATGGACTAAAAATAGCACTGCTACACCTATTGGGATTGAAGAGAAAGAATGAAAAGAGGTCTTTTTCTGAGTTTACTTATTTTTGAGAGAGAGCGCGTGCACGAGTACATGCAGGGAAGGGACAGAGAGAGAGGGAGAGAGAATCCCAAGCAGGCTTCGTGCTGTCAGCTCGGAGCCCGACTTGGGGCTCCAACTCGTGAACCATGAGATCGTGACCTGAGCCAAAATCAAGGGTAGGACACATAACCGACTGAGCCAACCAGGGGCCCTGAAAAGTGGTCCTTAAATTCGCATAATAATGCATCCTCACCCCTGCTAATATTGGTGAAAAAGGGGGCTTAACAACTGCCATCAAAAACAGAGCAATGACTCAGAGAACACACCGTGTCATGAGGAATCAGATAAGGCAGGTTAAAAACTAAAGAGAATGGATAAAACAAAATGTGCTCCGCTGTGATTCTGAAGAAGGGAGAGCCAGTGAAAACATGTCCCCCTTCCCTTTGTTCTGGGGGATGTGCCTTTGGGCAATTTGAAAAAAACGAAGGTTAACACCTTCCAAGTTTTGTGAGCATGCCTATTGCTCTGAGGGCAGCTCATTCTAGACATTGCCAAGCTAAGAAGGACACATACCCTTGGGGATGGGATAGAAAGCAGAGCAGTGCAGTGAGGCGACTTGCATTCAAGGTCAGAATATTTGGAGCACATCCTGATTTTTCAATGAGCTTTATACCTGGGAGCCAATCTCTTAAACTCTGGCTTCAGCTCCAATATCGATAATTGCGAATCTAGGCATGTCGTTTCCCTGCCGGAAACCTCTCAGGCGCTATAATTTATGAGAAAAAATGGCTCTCGCGATCCTCGTGCGACACGAGGTCTGCCTCCATCTTGCCTCCTTCAAGGTCATGTCTTTCTACACGCAGCCCCGCCCCGTAACAGCCTAAGTGCTACCAAATTGCTTGAGAGTCCCTTGGGAGCTGTGTTGTTCCGGGGGGAGACATCATTCCTTTCTTTCTTTGCTAAGCTAATTTAGACTTACGCTTCAGGACTTAGCTCAGCTGTCATCTCTTGCAAAAAAGACTTCCCTGGACCCTCCAGCTGGACTGGAGCCTTCCCCCTAGTGTCTTTGCTGTCCTTGTATCCCTAGGCCCATCACAGGGACTCCATACAAGAAAAAAAAAATCATCAGATCAATCATAAATTGATACAGTGCCCGTAAAGGTATGTAGAAGAATGTGCATTTGTCTGATGTTCAGTACACTTATTTATGCATTCCTCCCCCAAATACTTATTGAATATGAATCATGGGCCTGGGGTGCGAGAGCTATACCAGAGAATCAAGTAGGCCGGATCTGTCCCTTCAGAGACGCTCCACTGCGCATGGGAGACGGACAATATAGAGGTGCGTAAATATACATCACGTTATGTGAAGAGATCGAATAAAGGGAGACGGGCCAACGTGAGCAAACAAAGATAGACTGGGGTTACTATTTTAACCAGGGCGGCCAGCAAGGGCCTGTTGGCGAAGCCTGAAGGAAGTAAGGAAGCAGGCTGTAGACACAAGGGGACGGGACCCCGTTTGGCATGCTCAAGGATCAGCAAAGAGCCAATATGGATGGAGGACACCAAGTGACGAAGAGGCTGGTGGGAAGTGATGTAGAAGAAGTGGCAAAGAGATCGGATGTTGTAGGGCCTTAAAAACCCTGGGCTCTGGGCTGACGGCTCAGAGCCTGGAACCCGCTTCAGATTCTGTGTCTCCCTCCCTCTCTTCCCCTCCCCCGCTCACACTCTGTCTCTCTCACTCTCAAAAAAATGCACAAATGTTAAAAACCCACGGACAGAGGGGCGCCCGGGTGGCTCAGTCGGTTAAACGTCGGGCCCTCGGTTTCGGCTCAGGTCGTGATCTCGCCGTTCATGGGTTCGCGCCCCACGTCGGGCTCTGCGGGGACAGTGCAGAGCCTGCTTGGGATTCTCTCTCTGTCCCTCACTCTCTGCCCCTCCTGCTTATCTCTCTCTCTCCCTCTCAAAATAAATTAACTTACAAAAAAAAAAAAAACTCATGGACCCAACCTGGCTTTTATGTTAGGTTATGTTAGTGCAAGTCATCTGGTGGAAAAGAGCAGGGAATAGACATGACCTGATTATAGTCGAGAGGGCTTTCTCTGGCAAGCGGGACTATATGGGGAACAGAGGTCAGATTTTTGGATTTGATTCGAGGTCGGGGCCACCAGGATTTGCCGATTGTGTGAGCAAGATGACCCTGGGATCCCGAACAGCCATAAGACTGGAGTTGCAGTTTATGAGGTGTGGGAGGGCTACAGAGAGAACAGATCGGGGGAGGGGGCGTATAGTTAACCACAAATCCAGTTAATGGACGCCATCGCACGCTTATATGCTGATGGGGACTAATGCAGCCCAGAATAAAAAAAAAAAAAAAATCACGCAGGAGAGAGGGGCGAGTTTCTGAAGTGATGTCCGTGACAGACGACAGGGGTGGGGATCTACTGTTGGCTCTAGATAAGGGTGTGAGCTATGTCAACGCTGCACTGGGTGCTTACGCCCTGTAACACACTGCACAAACATAGGGCTCCATTAAACACAACTCGGTTAACCAGGCTGATAAATATCCTAGCTGTTGCATTCTTTGGAGGGTAACCATATTTTCCAGTTGAACTAGTCCAGTGAATTAAAAAGCTCCAAAAAGGCCACAGCAATGACACAGTGCATATTGGGTATGTGCTCCGTGAAATCATCTGAAGCATAGAATGGCAAATTTCAATATCGTCTGCCCTTTTCAAGATTATATTCACATCTATGGTCTCCCTTGATCCTTAACTTTTAGGTGGGGTAAACATTATGACCCTTTTTCTGTAGATGAAAGAAAGGGAGGCCCGAGATTCGAAAGGGGTTCCCTAAAGTCACATAGCCCCGGAGGGCTTCCTAATCAGTGGGATCTCGGTCATATTCGGTGCCTGCCTTCTAGATCTTGTCCGTGACCCAGAGAAGACTTACACACCGTTCCAAAGGGGCTCCTTCAATTCACTGATTTTCCCTTCTCATCCTTGGCATAACAGAAAAGGCTTATAAACTTCTCTTAGGAAAGTGATTCATTATGGGGAGCAAGAACCATTTCTCTCTCTCTCCTCCCCAGGTAAAAAAAAAGAGAAAAGAAAAAAAAAAAAAACCTGTTGCCATGGTTCTTTCTGATTTCCTGGCTGAACGCTCCTGGTCTGCACCCCCGGCGAATCGGAGGAGATTGACTCTCCAGGCCGTTCAGATGAGCAGAGAAGCTTCCACATGTTTCTTTATGGGTGATAGTGCAGATTTCACCTTTCCCTCCCACCCGCCCCCTCCTCTGTTTTACCAAAACACATAAAGGGGGTTGCTGAATGCACACCGTCAAACTTGGCAACCATACAGGAGACAAAAAAGAGGAAGGAACATCAGGGAATAAGGATCTGGGGGACTCTGAAGTGAGACTAGACACAAAGGCCGTACAGCTATCTGAAGATGGCCTGCACTCTTGGTTCTGAGCTTCTCAGCAGCCAAAGTAAAAGGGAAAACCCGACCAGCACGGGGTCCACGAACGTCCATTGAGATCACCGCGAACGGCGATGACGGCAAATTGATGCAGGTGAAAACTTTTTGTTCGTCTGGCTGGGCGCATTTCTCAAACTTGTTGGTCTCAGGGCCGCTTGACACTCTTAACAATCCTTGAGGACCCCAAAGAACCTTTGTTTGTGTGGCGTGGGTTATGTCTATTGACATTTACTCATTCAATGTTGTCGTTAAAATGACAACTTTGGGAAATGGAAATTTATCAGTTCATTTAGAAGTAATAAACCCACTACACGTGGGCATGATAACACGTTTCCCAAAGCGGAAAAATTGAGCGTGAAGAGTAGAATTGTTTTACGTTTCGGCATCTAAGTTTACATTTTATATTTAATGTCTGGTTTCATCGAAGACAGCTGGCTTCTCGTATTTGCTTCGGCATTCTGTTAAAGACACATTTTGGTTGGTGATGAGCACGGGAAACCAATACGACACCGTGTGTTAACTAACTGGAATTCAAATAATAATTTCGTTCAACAAGAACACATTTTGTTTGAAGTATATGAAGAAAAGCTGCCATTACATGGGTGTATCATTGAAAAAGGGCAGAGTATTTTAAGACCTTTTTCTGATACTTGTGGACAATCTTCTCTGAGACCACAATGCACTTTGACAAGTGGCTATTGCTAACAAGTTAGTTGCAATGTGGAATCTGAAAGCGTATCAGCAAGCTTCTCATATGGTGCTAGGTGGCAATCTACTGCTCTAGCCTGTACCTGGTTTTTGTTTTGTTTAAATGTTTATTTATTTATTTTGAGACAGAAAGAGAGAGTGAGCCAGGGAGGAGCAGAGAGAAAGGGAGGGAGAGAAACCCAAGCAGGCTCTGCACCGTCAGCGCAGAGCCCAACGTGGGGCTCAATCTCATGAACCATGAGATCACGACCTGAGCCGACGTCAAGAGTTGGATGCTTAACTGACTTAGCCACCCAGGTGCCCCATTCTAGCTTGTACTTTGAACAATTTTTTTAATGTTTATTTATTTTTGAGAGAGCGAAAGAGAGAGAGAGAGAGAGAGAGAGAGAGAGAAAGAGAACACGAGCAGGGTGGGGGGAAGAGAGAGACAGAGACACAGAATCCGAAGCAGGCTCCAGGCTCCGAGCTGTCAGCACAGAGCCAGTCACGGGGCTCGAATCCACGGACCGGGAGATTATGATCTGAGCTGAAGTCTGACGCCTAACCGACTGAGCCACCCAGGCTCCCTTAGCTTGTCCTTTGAATGGATCTTCTATCCATGCACGATTTTGTAGCATCATGTGTTGGTCATTTAGAAAACACTGGTTCACTGTTTGTAGATCTTCTAAATGGTGACACATTTCATTATACGATATCAAAAATTCACATTTGTAAAAAAAAAACCCACATTCATTAATATCACCACCAATTTCATTATAAAGTCTTTAAGTGTTGGGAAGCTGTAAGGGCGCCTGGGTGGCTCAGTCGGTTAAGCATCCGACTTTGGTCAGGTCATGATCTCAGGGTTCGTGAGTTCGAGCCCCGTGTCGGGCTCTGTGCTGACAGCTCGGAGCCTGGAGCCTGCTTTGGATTCTGTGTCTCTCCCTCGCTCTCTGCCCCTCCCCTGCTCATGCTCTGGCTCTCTCTAAAAAATAAAATAAAAACATAACAAAATCGTAAGTGTCAGGAAGCTGTCAAGCTCACCGTAGCAGATACAAGTTTTCCAAATCTCTCATTTTCAGCTGAAGCTCAGACTTTATCATTGGCAACAAATACTATCAGTTGTTTCCCCTGAAGGGACAGACTCCTTCATTTTGTTTTGTTTTTTTTTCTTCAATATATGAAATTTATTGTCAAATTGGTTTCCATACAACACCCAGTGCTCATCCCAAAAGGTGACCTCCAAAAAACTGAGAACAAACTGAGGGTTGATGGGGGGTGGGAGGGAGGGGTGGGTGGGTGATGGGTATTGGGGAGGGCACCTTTTGGGATGAGCACAGACTCCTTCATTTTGAAGAAAATGTCTGCCAAATACCTAGCTCTTAATAACCATAGCTTGACAATTAGTTGTTCTTTCAAGTAAAAAAAAAGGTGTTTGAGGAAAAGAGAGACCAGCTTTGCTCACAATTCAATTGCACAAGTGCTTTTCCCGTAGAAAACCATCCTGGTTCTGTGTGCAGTGGAATGGCCTTATTCCTTCTTTTCCATTTCATCACACAGAGTGTTATTCTGCGTATCCGAAGGTTGAGACCGAATAAAATTAGTAACTCTTACAACAGCATCAAGTACATTTTTAACAAAATTTTTTTTATTATGTATTTTTGAGATAGGCAGAGTGAGGGCAGGGTAGGGCAGAGAGGGGGGTGGGGGGGACAGAGGATTTGAAGCGGGCTCGCGCGGACAGTCCGATGACCGTCCGATGAGGGGCTCGAACTCCTCAACCGTGGGATCATGACCTGAGCCCAAGTCAGATGCGTAACCGACCGAGCCACCCAAGCGCCCGGCATCGAGTGCATTCTTAAATAACACTCTCTTATTGTTTTTGCTTGCCTGTGTTTCTTTTAGTTTAGTTTAGTTTTGTTTTTAACTGTGAGGGTATGGCAGTGAAGAAGAGGAAGACGACCACTGCTAGCATGGTCGACGCCCCTGCTTTGATTCGTGCGAAGGCGCTGGCAGGTTCCCATTGCATTTGTACCAATCATGCAAATGTCAAACAGTGAAAAGGGCATTCGTAATCTTGGTATTAATTAGTGTCATTATAGAGCAGTACCCATCTAGAATAATTAGCCTTAGTATCAATATGCAAATAGAACTGTCCTTGTGAACCATCTGAAAAGGTCTCTGTAGAGCACTTTCTGAGAACCACCGATCTAGAAGAAAGGATGGGCTGAATGTCCACCAGGTGATGAAGTATATGTGTATTTTACATACGTATAAAGGTTTGCCACATATATTCAGGTGGTACGGTATAGATTTTTTGATTCAGCTTTTTATTTCGATACTGGAGATTCACATGTAGTTATAAGAAATAATCGGAGGCGGGGCGCCTGGGTGGCTCAGTCGGTTAAGCGTCCGACCTTGGCTCAGGTCTCACGGTTTGCGAGTTCGAGCCCCGCGTCGGGCTCTGTGCTGATGGCTCGGAGCCTGGAGCCCGCTTGGGATTCCGTGTCTCCCTGTCTCTCTCCGCTTCTCTCCCGCTCACTCTCTGTCTCTCTCTGCCTCTCAAAAATCAATAAACGTTAAAAAAAAAAAAAAAGAATAGGAAGAGATCTCATGTGTCCTTTCCCCAATTTTCCTCAATGGTAACGTCTTCCAAAACTGTGGTACCATATCCGAACCCGATCGATGATATTGATACAGTCAAGATACAGAACAGTTCCATCAGCACAAGGATATCCCTGTGTGGTCTTTTTATAGCCATGCCGACTTTCCTCCTCCCCGTTGCCTCCTGTCTCCCATCCTTGACTCCCGGCACCCATTAATCTATTTTCAATTCTATATTTTCTCAGTTCAGGGAGGTTATGAGTGGTTATAAAGGGACTCCTACAACATGTAACCATTGGACATTTCCCCTCAGCATAATTCCCTGGAGACCATCCATTTTGTGGCACCCACCGATATCTCATTCCTTTTTCTTGCTGGGCACTATTCCAGTGCATGGATCTACGGTTTATCTATGCACCCTTTGGAAGGCATTTGAGTTGTTTCCCATGTTTGGTTGTTACGAATAAAGTCGCTGTGAAGACTGACGTGCAGGCTTTTGTGTGAACATACGTCGTTGTTTCTCTGGGGTAAGTGCCCAAGCCTACAAGTGCCAGCCTGTTTTCCAGAATGGCTGAATCATCTTCCATCCCCCCCACCCCTGCCCCGCCCCGCCCCCAGCAAAGCGGGAGTCATCCACTTTCTCTGCTTCCTTGTCAGGATTTGGTGTTGTCACCATTTTTAGTTTTAACCATTATGATGGGTATGCAGTGCTAGCTCATGTTTTAAATTTATTTATTTATTTATTTATTTGTGTATTTTAGAGAGAGAGTGCAAGTGGGGGAGAGGGCCGGACGGGAGAGGGAGAATCTCAAGCAGGAGAGAGAGAGAGAGAGACAGAGCATGAGCCGGGAGGGGCAGAGAGAGAGAGACACACAGAATCCGAAGCGGGCTCCAGGCTCCCAGCTTTCAGCACAGACCCCAATGCGGGGCTTGAACTCACGGACCGCGAGATCATGACCTGAGCCAAAATCAAGAGGCAGATAGATGCTTAACGGACTGAGCCACCCAGGTCCCCAATAGCTCGTGTTTTACTGTACATGTCTCTAGTGGAGAATGATGTTGAATGTTTTTTTTTTTTTCATGTGCTTATTAGGATCTGGATATTCCTGTCATCAAAACGTCTGTCTGTGTCTTCCCCATTTCCTAATATGATTGTTTCTCTCTCTCTTTTTTTTTTAACAGTTCTGTATAAATTCTAGAAACTTGTCCTTGTTTCCCTTCCAAAATTCTATAGTTTTACATTTAACTTCTAGGTCTGTCATCCACCTTGAGTTGTTTTACCCCATTTGTTGACTTGCTTTTGCCCTTGTGCCAAAAATCGGTTTGACATATTTTGTGTGGGCCTCTTTCTGGGTTCCCTATTCTCCATTGAGCTACATATCTATCCCTCCACTACCGTACTGCCTTGATTATTGTAACCTATATAGTAAGCCTTAAAATAAGGTAGAGCGCTCGCTCCCACTTTAGTCTTTAAAATTAGTTTAGCTACACTAGGCTTCCTTAGCCTGTGGCTTCCACTCAAATTTTAGAATGAGCTGGTTTATGTCTACAAAACCTTTGCTAGTATTTTGGTAAAAGTTGCATCAAATCTACAGATCAGTGTAGGAAGAATTGACATCTTTACTATGTTTTTCCTTTCTGATTTATGAACACAATCTATCTCTCCATGTGTTCACTTCTCCTCTGATTTCTTGCATCAGCATTTTGTAATTTTCAGAGTAGAGATCTTGTACATTCTTTCTCAGGTTTAGGCCTAAGCACTTCATTGTATTTGGAATAGTTGTAAATGGTATTGCATTCTAATTTTCGTTTCTCCATGTTCACTGTTAACTTATAAGCTTGATTTCTGTGGTTTCACCTGGTACGCTGTGACCTTGCTAAACTCACATTAATTCTAGTGGGCTTTTTTAGATTCCTTGGGATTTTCTGTGAGGATAATCATTTAATCTGCAAATGGGACAGTTTTTTTCTTCCTGTTCAATCGCTATTCCTTCTATTTCTTTTTCTTGTCTTATTTTAGTGTCTACAGCTTCCGCTGTTATCTGAATAAGAGTAGTGAGAAGGGACATCATATGTGACGAATGGTGCAGTGAACAGGGGAGTGCAGATATCTTCAAGATACTGACTCTACGTCCTTTAGATATATGCCCAGAAGTGGGATTGCTGGATCCTATGGTAGTTCTGTTTGTAATTTTTTGAGGCCCCTCCATGCTGTTTTCAGTCATGACTACCAATTTGCATTCCCACCAACAGTGCACAAGGTATCCCTTGCCTTCACATCTTCACCAATGCTCGTTATATTTTGTCTTTTTCATAAAAGACATTCTAACAGGCGTGAGGTGGTATCTCATTATGATTTTGACTTGCAATTTCATGACGATTAGTGATATTGAGCATTTTTTCATGTACCTGTTGATCACTTATATACCTTCTAGGATTGTCTAGTAAGCTCCTTTGCCCATTTTTACATTGGGTTATTTGGTTTCTTCCTATTGAGTTCTTTGAGTTCCTGATGTGTTTTGGATACTCATCCCATACTGGATATATGCTTTGCAAATATTTTCTCCCATTCTGTAGGTTGCCTTTTCATTTTGTTGATTGTTTCCTTTGCTGTGAAGAAATGTTTTTTATTTTTATTAAAAAATATTTTTTGGGGCGCCTGGGTGGCTCAGTCGGTTGGGTGGCCGACTTCGGCTCAGGTCATGATCTCGCGGTCCGTGAGTTCGAGCCCCGCGTCGGGCTCTGTGCTGACAGCTCAGAGCCTGGAGCCTGTTTCAGATTCTGTGTCTCCCTCTCTCTGACCCTACCCCGTTCATGCTCTGTCTCTCTCTGTCTCAAAAATAAGTAAACGTTAAAAAAATTTTTTTTTAAATATGTTTTATACATTTATTTATTCTTGAGAGACAGAGTGTGAGCGGGGGGAGAGGCAGAGAGAGAAGGAGACACAGAATGTGAAGCGGGCTCCAGGCTCTGAGCAAGCTTTCAGCACAGAGCCCAATGTGGGGCTCAAACCCACAGACCGTGAGATCATGACCGGAGTCAAAGTCGGATGCTCAACCAATTGAGCCACCCAGGCACCCCGAAACTTTTTAGTTTGATGCAACTAGTTTTGTTTGCCTGTTTTCAAAAAATTATTACTCAGACCAATATGGAGAAGCTTTTGCCTCCGCGTTCTTCTAGTAGTTTTACAGTTACAGGTCTTGGGCTTAAGTCTTTAATTCACGTGGAGATGATTTTTGTGTATGGTATAAGATAAGGGTCCAATTTCCTTCTTCTGCATTTGGATATCCATTTCTTCACACCTTTGTCGAATCAATTGAACGTAAGTGCATGGATTGACTTCTGGGCTCTCTATCCTTTTCCATTGGACTATGTTTCTGTTTTTATGCTAGCACCATGCTGTTTTGAGTCATATAACTTTGTAATACACTTTGAAATGAGGTAGTGGGATGCCCCCAGCCTTGCTCTTTTTGCTCAAGATGGCTTTGGCCATTCAAGGTCTTTTTGTAATTCCATATGAATTTTAGGGTTGTTTTCCTATTTCTGTGGGGAAAAAAAATGCCATTGGAATTTTGATAGGGATTCTATTAAATTTGGAGTATGGACATTTTAACAACATTAATTCTTCCAACCCATGTATTTCCATTTATTTGTGGCGTCTTCAGTTTCGTTCATTAATGTTTTATAGATTTCAGTGTGCAGAACGCTCACCTCCTCGGTTAAATTACTTCTTAAGTATTTTTTATATTATTGTCAGGGGGATTGGTTTCTAATTTTGTTTTTCGGTTTGTTTTTAGCATCTAGAAATACCACTGATTTTTGTATGTTGATGCTGTATCCCCCAACTTGACTGAATTCTTTTTTTAGTTTTTAACATTTTTCTGGTGGAGTCTTTACAGTTTTCCGTATATAAAATTATGTCATCTGCAGAGAGAGACAATTTTACTTCTTCCTTTCTAATTCGGAAGCCTTAAAAATGTTTTTCTTGCCAAACTGCTCTAAGACTTCCAATACTATATTGAATAGATGGGGCGAGAGTGGGCACCTTTGGCTTGTTTCTCATCTTGGAGGAAAAGCTTTCAGGTTTTCACTGTTAAGTATGATGTTAGCTATGGGCTTTTCAAATGCCCCCTTTATCATGTTGAGGTGCATTCCTTCTGCACCTAATGTGCAGGGAGTTTTTATCATGAGAGTGAGTTGAATTTGGTGAAATGCTTTCTCTGCACCCAATGATACGATCATATGCTTCTTATCCTTCATATCCCACTTATTGATTTGCATAAGTTAAACTATCCTTACTTCTCAAGTGTAAATCCAACTTGATCATGGCATACGATCTTTATAATGTGCTTTTTTAAAAAAATTTTTATGTTTATTTATTTTTGAGAGACAGAGAGAGACAGACAGAGCATGAGCAGGGGAGGGGCAGGGAGAGAGAGAGGGAGACACAGAATCCAAAGCAGGCTCCAGGCTCTGAGCTGTCAGCACAGAGCCCAACGCAGGGCTCAAACCCTCTAACCGCGAGATCGTGACCTGAGCTGAAGTTGGACGCTTAACCAACTGAGCCACTCAGATGCCCCACAATTTTTTGAAATATTTTGAGAAGGATTGGTACTAATTTTTCTGTAAATGTTGGTTAGAATTCACCACTGAAACCATCTCAGGTTGGGCTTTTCCATGTTGGTGAGCTTTTGATTACTGTTTTAATCTCCTTACTCATTATTGGTCTGTTCGGCGGATTTTCTGTTTCTTCATGATTCAATCTTGGTAGTTTGTGTGTTTCTAGGAATGTATCCATTTATTCTAGGGTTTTCAGTTCGTTGGCATATAAATGTTTGTAGTAATCTCTTATGATCCTTTACATTTCTGCGGTATCAGTTGTAATGTCCCTTCTTTCATTCATAATTTTCTTTTTTTGAGTTTTCTTCCTATTTTTCTTAGTCTTGCTGAATTTTGTCAATTTTGTTTATCTTTGTAAAAAAAATCAACTCTTAGTTTCATCGATTTTCTCAACTTTTCTGTAGTCTCTGTTTTATTTATTTAAGCTCTTATCTTTGTTATTTCCTTCCTTCTGCTAACTTTTGGCTATTAGATTAGGGGACCACCGTACTGCAGTATGACATCATCTTAACTAACTTCTGCAATGACCTTATGCAACTTAATAATTTAGAAGAGATACGTATTTGATCCTTCAGATAACCAAAATATATTTCTCAGATATATATGGTCTTCATCCATAATTCCTGAAAATGCATTAGAGCCATATAGGTAAAACAAGTGTCTTGTTAATAATAAAGGTGACTTTTAGGGGCATCTGGGTGGCTCAGTTGGTTGAGCATCTGACTTCGGCTCCGGTCACGATCTCACGGTTTGTGGGTTCCAGCCCCACATTGGGCTTGGTGCTGACGGCTGGGAGCCCGGAGCCTGCTTTGGATTCTGTGTCTCCCTCTCTCTCTGCCCCCTCCCCTGCTCACACCCTGGCTCTCTCGCTTGCTCTCTCTCTCTCTCTCTCTCAAAAAAGAATAAACATAAAAAGAAATTAATAATAATAGTAATAAAGGTGACTTTTGCACCTTACCCAAGTGGGGGCCGGTTACCAGAAGGCCCAACTATGTGATTACAGGGTTGGAACTTTCAGCCCCATGTACTGACCTCTGCGAAGGAGGGGGGGGGGGTGGAAGTTGAATCAGCCAACGGCCAGTGACCTAGTCAACCATGACTATGTAATGAAGCTTCCATTAAAACCTAAAAGGACATTGCCACGTAGTATTCCATAGTGTAATAAGCCATACAGAGAAAGACAGATACCATATGGTTTCACTCTCATGTGGATCCTGAGAAACTTAACAGGAACCCATGGGGGAGGGGAAGGAAAAAAAAAAGAGGTTAGAGTGGGAGAGAGCCAAAGCATAAGAGACTGTTAAGAACTGAGAGCAAACTGAGGGTTGATGGGGGGTGGGAGGGAGGAGAGGGTGGGTGATGGGTATTGAGGAGGGCACCTTTTGGGATGAGCACTGGGTGTTGTATGGAAACCAATTTGACAATAAATTTCATATATTAAAAAAAAAAAACCCTAAAAGGACAGCTTTTTGGTCCTTTTTGAAGACTTTCTATGTTTGAGGAACCAGAATGCTTTGAGACCTTGCCCTAGGTATCTCTTCATCTGGTTGTCGATTCATATTCTTTATCATATCCTTTAATAAAATGATCAATATAAGTAAATGTTTTCCTGAGTTCTGTAAGCCTCTCTAGCTTCAGTCGGAAGCACAAGTAATGGTCAAGAGGCTTGCAACTGATGTCCGAAGTAAGGGATGAGGGTCAATCTTGTAGGACTGAACTCTTGACTTGTGGGATCTGATGCTCTCTGCAGGGACATAGTGTCAAAATTGAGTTGAATTCTTGGATAACCTGCTTGTATCCGAGAATTGCTTGGTGTTTGGGTCCAGGAATCTCAAAATACCCTATTTCCAAATCAGGTCACATCTTAAGGTACTGGGGGTTAGGACTTCAACGTATCTTTTTTGGAGAGAAACAGTTCGACCCGTAACACCTACATCTGTTGTTGTCTTTGAAGTGAGTTTTTTATAGATAGCATATAGCTGGATCATTTTTTTTATTTACCAATCTCTGTCTTTCTAAAAATGTTTATTTATTTATTTTGAGAGAGAGATAGAGAGTGTGAGTGGGGGAGGGTCAGGGAGAGCGGGAGAGAGAGAGACAATCCCAAGCAGGCTCCATGCTGCCAGCACAGAGCCTGATGCAGGGCTTGAACTCAAGAACCATGAGATCATGGCCTGAGCAGAAATCAAGAGTCAGATGCTTACCTGACTGAGCCACCCATGCGCCCCCAATCTCTGTCTTTTATTTTTTTTTAATTTTTTTTAACGTTTATTTATTTTTGAGACAGAGAGAGACAGAGCATGAACGGGGGAGGGTCAGAGAGAGGGAGACACAGAATCCGAAGCAGGCTCCAGGCTCTGAGCTGTCAGCACGGAGCCCGACGCGGGGCTCGAACTCACGGACCGTGAGATCATGACCTGAGCCGAAGTCGGCCGCTTAACCAACTGAGCCACCCAGGCGCCCCGCAATCTCTGTCTTTTAATTATCGTGTTTAGACCAGTTACATCTAAGGCAATTATTGATATATTAAGATTTAAGTCGTCATTTTATTATTTGTTTTCTGCGTGTTTTCCCCATTTCTTACTTTGTTGTTTCTTTTTTTGGACTTCCTGGAGGTTATTTGAACATTCTTCAGTATTCCGTCTTAATTTGTTTATATAATTTTTCTTGGTATATTATTCTGTATAATTTTCTTAGTGGGTTTTCCAGGAATTGCAAAAGACATACGTAACCTTTACCACTCTGAGTTACACGTAGAAAACTGAGTTCCACTTAAGTTCCTTTACTCTCTGCCTATCGTAAATATAACTGCCTGAACCATTGAATCTTATGTCCAATAATATTATAATTTGTGCTTCAACCCTCGAATATGATTAAAGAATCTCATGAAGATAACCCATTATACTTCCCCCTTGTTTCTTTTTTACCCACTCCAATGTGTTTTTTTGTTTCTTTCTTTTATTTGTCTCCTCTATACCCAATGTGGGCCAGGAACTCATCACCCCAAGATCAAGAGTCACTCGCTACCAACTGAACCAGCCAGGCGCCCCCAACGTTCTTCTTTTCTTCATGTTCTGATTCTTACGTTATCATTTCTTCCTGTTTAGAAAAAATGTCTTTCAGCCACTTTTAAGGGTATATTTGCTAATGACAAATTTTCTTAGTTTTGTTTTACCTGAGAATATATTTCTCCTTCATTCCCGATGTAGAATTCATAGTTGAAGGTTTGGTCTTTTTTCCTTCCGCACTTGAAAAGTGTCATTTCACATAATTTTGACCTCCATGGTTTCAGATGACAAATCCACTGTCATTCTAATTGGTGTTCACCTGTAAGTACTGCATTGTTTCTCTCTGGTTGTTTTCAAGACTTTTTTCTTTGCCGTATTTTCAGAAGTTTAATTATGACATGTCTTAGCATGTTTTATTTTTTTAAGGGATTCACCCTATATGGAGTTGACTCTGTTTCTTGAATCTGTAGGTTTGTCTTATGCCAAATTTGGAGTTTTCAGCCATTATATCTCAGATTCTTTTTTAATCTTACTCTGTTTCTCCTCCCCTTCTGGGATTCTAATACTAGAAATGCCCCCTTTTTGGCTATCCTTCCTGATATTCTGTTCATTTTATTTCATTCTATTTCCTCTCTATTATTCAGATGATGTCAATTCTATTCATTTGCTCTTAAGTTCACTGATTCTATCCTTGGTCGTCTCCACTCTACTATTAATCCCATCTGCCAAGTTTCTATTTTGGTTATTGTATTTTTCAGTTCTCTAATCTCCACTTGGCTTTCTTTTATAGTTTCTATTTCTTTACTGAGATATTCTATTTTGCATTAGTTTCAAGAGAATTCTTGAAACTGTTGACTGTGGAGGCATTTTTACAATGACAGCTTTTAAACCCTTGTCAGAAAACTCCCACATCTGATTCATCTTGGTTCTGGGGTCTGTTAGTTGTCTTTTTTTTTTTTTTTTTATTCAGTTCGTGATTTTCCTGATTCTTGGTATGAGGGCTATTATTTCATTGTATCAAACCTACTTCGTATTTAGGACATTATAAGACTTTGGAGCCTATTTAATCTTTTTTTTTTTTTTTTAAGCAGGCAGTTCTCCTGTTGACATGTAGCAGGAAAACCTGGTGGGCATGTATGTTTAACCTGCCACTGGTTCCCACTAGGTCCCTTTAAGATGAAATGCTGACTTACCACGGATGGGTGAAGTGAAAGTTCAGCTCTGCTCTCGGTCCTGCAGACTTCTTCCCTGTGAAAACAGAATGTTGAATCACACTTCTTCATTGTCTCCAAGCAGAGATGTAAGCTCAGCCGTTTACCGGGCCTTGTTGACGCCCGGAAAGGAAGGGTGGGAAGAGAACTATCAGCTAAAACTTCCTACCGCCTCATTCTGCCTCACGGAAGCTGGGCTGCAACCCACCACTGGGCTCTACTCACACCACCCCAACTGGGAGATCCAACACCCCCTGGCTCTAGGATGGAAGGGGATTGGATCACTGTTACCCACTTCTGCTGGGTAAGGGAGGGAAGACCAGCTCTTTGCTCAGCTAGTCAACACCATCCAACAAGGGAGTCAGAATGTGCTCTCTGCTTCTGCCATGCTGGAACATCGGGTGAGGCAAAATGTCGGCTTCCCGAATGGGATCGGCGTCTCTTAAAAGGTTTTCTGTTGTTAGACCACTCACTTCCAAGTCCTTTGGATAGAGAGGCCAGGCTTTTCTTGGTGCTTATTTGTCTGAGTTCTGGCTTGGAGGCTTCTGCAACGCCCTACCTAGGATATATGGAAGGCAATAAGGAAACCCAGGGAACTCACCTCTGTGTTGTTTCTTAAATCATGAGGTATCTAGGCATATCCTTTCCACCTTTGACAGTTTGCCTATACTTGTTTGTTGTGTTACGTCCAGGGACTTTTGGTTGTCAATGTATTGGAATTGAATCTCAAATGTTTCTTGGTCCCCTACCAATTTATATGGCCTGGAAAGGTCATGGTAATCAGTTGTCCCTCAGTGAAATTTCCTTGTTAATCAATTTTAGAGGGTATTCCTCAACAAAGACTTTCAGATGTTCTTTTTTAATTGAAGTATGGTATGCATGCAGAAAAGCAGACACACAAATCATCAGTGAATTTTCACAAACTGAGACCATGTATGTAATTAGCACCTAGGTTAAGAAATAGAACATGACCAACATCTTCAAAGGCCTCCATTGTTACATTAGCTTCCAGTGACTACCGTCCCTAGGGTAACCAACAAAGTGTCTCTTAATAGTATAGACTAGTCTTCTCTATTCTCTTCTGCGTCTCGGTATTTTTGTTCTACACTATGTTCATGAGATCCATCTGTTCCATTGTGAGTAGTTGTAATTTGTTCACTCTCGTTGCTGCACAGTATTATATTTTGTAAAAACGCCACAATTAATTCACCCGGTCTACTCTTGATGGACATTTGAGTGTTGTATTAGTCAGGATTGTCCAGAGAAACAGACCCAATAAGGTGTGTGTGCGTGTGTGCGCGCACGCACGTGTGTGTGTGTGTGTGTGTGTGTGTGTGTGTAAAGAGATTTATTATAAGGAATTGGCTGACATGATTATGGAGGCTGGCAGATTCCAAAATCTGCAGAGTAAGTCAGCAAGCTGGAGACCCAGGAAAGCCAACAGTGTAGTTCCAGTCCAAAGGCTGGTAGCCTTAAGACCCAGGAAAAGCCAATGTTTCCGCTTGAATCTGGAGACAGGAAAAAAAAGCCAGTGTCCCAGTTTTAAGACTGTCATGCAAGAAGAATTCATTGTTACCTGGGGGCAGGCCAGCTTTTTTGGTTCTACTTAAGCCTTCAACTGATTGGACGAGGCCCACCCACATCGGGGAGAATAATTTGCTCTACTCAGCCTACTGATGTAAATGTCAACCTCATCCAAAAACGTGCTCACAGAAACACCCAGAACAATGTTTGACTACATATCTGGGTACTTCGTGGCCCGCTCAGGTTGACACATCAAATGAACCATTACAGGTATTTTCTTGTTTGGTTTAGTATGAGTATGCCGCTATGAGCATTCTTGGATATGTCTTTGGGTGAATATATGTATACGCTTTTGTTGGGCAGGAGTGAAATCACTGTGTCATAGTATAGGCATATATTCAACTTCAGTGAATAAAGCCAAAGCGTCCTCCAAAGTGGATGTGTAAATCTACACTCCCCTCAGCAGCATACGAGAGTTCTGGTTGCGTCACATACAATACCACTTGGCATTTTTTTGTGTCTTTCATTTCCGTCGTTCTGACGAGCATCTATAGAGCATTGAAGCCTCAATGTGTATCTATGTCCTTGATAAAGAAGTTGAGCAAGTTTTGATGTCTATCAGCCCTTTCGTTACCCTTTTTTTAAATAAGTGTTCAAGGGGAGCCTGGGTGGCTCAGTCAGCTGAGCGTCCGACTCTTGATTTGCGCTCAGGTCATGATCCCAGGGTCGTGGCATCAGACCCCGCGTGGGGCTCCCCGCTGAGCGTGGAGCCTGCTTGGGATTCTCTCTCTCCCTCTGCCCCCTCTTGTGCCTCTCGCAATACATACATACATACATACATACATACATACATATTTAAAACAATAAAAAGTGTTCAAGTCTTTTGCCCATTTTGCTGTTGTGTTGTCTGTCTCTCTATTAGAAATGTATATATAGGACTTCTCTATACAATCTGAGTAGGAGCCTCTTGTTGGATATATGTGTCATAAATAGCACCTCCCGGGCTGTGGTTTGCCTTTTGTTGCCTTCATGACAACTTTCGATATACAGAAGTTCTTCATTGTGAGGTAGTTCATTTTGTCACCTTTTTTCCTTCATGGGCAGCCCTTTTGGGGGCCCTGCTTACGAAATGTTAGGGCTTTTCTTGGAACCTTTCCTTCTCTGTCCCAGGACAACGGTTGCTCCAGAAGGAGCGAGGTGGCAGACAAGGAAGGAGTGGGAGGTGGGGTCCACTGGTTCTCGAGTTCATCCTTGCATCATTCCCGAAGCCACGGCCGCCTGGAGCACTGAGAGCTTTGTGCTCAATGGACCAAACCTTCTTCAACTGTGTCCTCACCCGTGGTGATTTCTCCTTCTCATGGAGAAATGTGCCTTAGGAATCCCATTGATCGCTCCTGTCCCCATTTCTTCAGCTACGTCTGTAGATGTGCAAGCTTCCAATTCTGTACAGAGCTCCGGAGTTGTTGGCCGTTGAATCGCTGGAACGTAGGCCAATCGTGAACTTTGGGTGGGCTGCCTTATTGCACAAGCTACCATATGTAAGTGTCAGCTCCGGGCCAACCACGACACCCCCGTAGATGTGTTGCTGTCAGGCTGTGTTTCAAATTACCTTTTTACTATTTGAATAAAAGCATAAGCAGCTCTCTCAAGCTAACACGTTGGATATCGCAGTTCTAGAAATGACGATCGATGTATTGGTCTAATGAGGGAATAAGATCGAAAAGCATTATGGTGGCGATGTTTCAGTAATTGGGACTCAATGGTAGGAGTCCCCAACTTGCCAGTGACCCTTAGCAAAGAGCTAAAAGTTTGGAACAGGTGGGGATGAAAGCACAAATTCATATAAAAGGGAAAGGGAAAGACAGAAGAGGAAAAGAGGGTGCGGAAGAATCATACGCAACCTCAAGTGGGTTCTGCAAGATCAGTTAAAAATATTTGGGAATCGGAGTATCATTCTCCCCGGAAGAAAAAAAGTTAGACAAAGTAGTGTCGTGTTTAGAGTAGCCTACAAAAGCTTTATTTAACCCACAATGTAGCAGCAATAGGAACATGTCTTGCCGTTAGTTTCAAATTCCCCCCGATATGTCTACATCCCAGTCCTTGAGCCTAAACTCATCTCGGCTCGGCTCAGCTTGAACTTCCTGGAGACCTGAACCCAGAGAGTAGCCACGTATGAAAGAGGAGGGTCTGGATAATGCAGGCCCCGTGGCGGCAAGGAGCTGAAGACTTCCGTAGCTGGGCGATGGAGACAAAGGTGTCCCCAGATCTGCTATGGGTAGCGGGAAGGGTGCCATGGGTCCCTCAGCAACACGGGTGAAGGATGCAGCAAGCCAGCTGTCCCTGCTTGGCCAGGCAGCTATGGTGGCAACATGGGTGTCAGCAGATACCTGCAGGCTGTTTCAAAAGTGTCACCTATTTGGCATTTCTCTGAAGTCTTGATCTGGTTTGAAAGGACTGAGCATCTAAATTAAATCAGAGCCGACAGACACTGTAATGCCTCTGGTTTATTAATTCTATGGTGCTTTAAAGCCAGTTTACCAAAAGTCTTAATTAGATTCTTGAAATTCCAAAAGCGCCAGGCAAAAATTCAGCCTTGGCAAAAACACGTTGGTCCCACCCACATCCCCTTCTGCACACCCAGCTGCCAAATTGCTTAAATCTCTAAATAATTGGTTGCTAGATTAAATAAATTAAGCTCATGCATTTGTGCTTAAGTTTCAAGACTTAACGGCACATCCTTGCTCCCAAAGTTTATCAGCAAAACTGTAGTAGCTCGTTTGATGTCGCACACACACACACACACACACACACACACACACACAGTTAGTAAAAGGGATTTTTTTTAATGATATGTGAATGTCAGAAAGAACCAGATCAGTGAGTGCTAAAAAAAAGTCTATCGTAAAATTGAAGTTACTTTCACCACCCAGGGCAGAATAAAAGGGAAAGAGAATAATTTAGCCTACTACCTATGGTAATTAGATGTATGACTTTTAAAGAATGCTGACATCAGGGACGCCTTGGTGGCTCAGTCGGTTAAGCAGCCCACTCTTGATTTTGGATTAGGCCATGATCCCACGGTTCATGAGATCAAGCCCCACATCGAAGGTGAATGTTGTGCTTATTCTTTCTTTCAATGTTTGTTTGTTTGTTTGTTTGTTTGTTTTGAAAGAGAAAGAGAGTATGAGCAGAGGAGGGGCAGAGAGAGAGGGGGAGAGAATCCCAAGCAGACCCCACACTGTCAGTGCAGAGCCTGACGTGGGTCTCGATCTCACGAACCATGAGATCATGACACGACTGGAAATCTGGAGCTGGACGCTTACCGGACTGAGCTACCCAGGCACCCCTGGAGACTTTCCCTTTCTCGTTTTCCCTCCTGATCTTGAAAGGCAGAAATAATGTGGATCTAGAAAACACCACATTAAACTGAGATTTATCTATGGAGAAACTAGGGAAAACATGTTTGCACGTGGAAACAGCTGTATGTTGCATCTATAGTTGAATTGTCAGCTGTCTTATGAGAACTCCTTTTTGAGTCCTCTCCTAAAATACTTTTCCAATGGTAAAATCTTATTAAAGGAAAATATCGTGAAAAACTCCATAGTTTTGTGTCATT
This sequence comes from Herpailurus yagouaroundi, assembly GCF_014898765.1. Classification (NCBI taxonomy): domain Eukaryota; kingdom Metazoa; phylum Chordata; class Mammalia; order Carnivora; family Felidae; genus Herpailurus; species Herpailurus yagouaroundi. The sequence goes on from NW_024420586.1 coordinate 23,172,663, forward strand.
ACCAGAGACAAGCTTCTCTGAGCGGTTTCTTTGACGATGAGTGTGTTACAGCTATTCAACTGGTGAAATTAGTCTCAACTTGGTATAGTAGTCGTTCCGGTTTGTGCTCATTCTCACTCTTGGGAATGAACGGGATCGAGACCCAGAGACCTTCGATGAACAAGGAGAAGATTCTCGATGTGAAGTAAGCTGTACACACCCTAAGTATGGGGATTTTTCTACCACCTGCTTCATGGCTGGGTATGCAATCTCCAAAATTTTACCTTCAGAATGATTTGGTGCCATAAGAAATCAGAAGCATCAAAATATGAACAGCTACTGGATATTTCTACCCTTTTTTATTTTTTTTTTTAATTTTTTTTTCAACGTTTATTTATTTTTGGGACAGAGAGAGACAGAGCATGGACGGGGGAGGGGCAGAGAGAGAGGGAGACACAGACTCGGAAACAGGCTCCAGGCTCCGAGCCACCAGCCCAGAGCCCGACGCGGGGCTCGAACTCACGGACCGCGAGATCGTGACCTGGCTGAAGCCGGACGCTTAACCGACTGCGCCACCCAGGCGCCCCTCTACCCTTTTTTAAAGTTTATTTATTTATTCTGAAAGGGAGTGGGGACAGAGAGGGAGAGAGAGAGAATTCCAAGCAGGCTCCGCACTGCCAGTGCAGAGCCCAATGCGGGGCCTGAACTCACAAACCGTGAGATCATGACCTGAGTCGAAATCAAGACCCAGACGCTTAACCAAGTGAGCCACCCAGGTGCCCCCCTAGACATCACCACTCTCAAGCAAACTCAAAGAAAAGCTTACGCTAAGATGACGTTTATGGCAAGTGGAAGGCAGTCACTATTATCTTCCTGTTAAAATCAAGAAATGTTGCTTCACGAGATATCAATCACTGCATGCTAAAAGCATTCTAATTTATTTTTCAGAAGATAAAACATTTTATGCTGGGGGCGCCTGGGTAGTTCAGTTGGTTCAGCGCCCAACTCTTGATTTTGGCCCAGGTCATGATCCCAGGGTCATGGGATCAAGCCCCACTTTGGGCTCCACACTGAGCAGGGAGTCTGCTTAAGATATTCTCTCCCTCTGCCCCTCTTCCCACCGCTTGGTCTCTCTCAACGAGAGTGTATGTTTGAAACATTCTTGTTAATGGTAGCATAATATTCTATGATACGGATGTAGCGTACTTTCTTCGACCAATTCCCTATTGATGGATATTTAAATTGTTTCCAATCTTTCGCTAACACAAATAAAGCTATGATGAGTATCTTTGAACGTACAGTGAAACTCTGGTTTGTAAGCATAATTCGTTCCGGAAACATGCTTGTAATCCAAAGCACTCATAGATCAAAGCAAATTTCAAGAGCCATTGGCTCCACTGTGATCATGTGACGCTTGGCATCACGTACTACTCGTATTGCAAGACGTCGCTCGCTTATCAAGTTAAAATCTACTAGACATGTTTGCTCGTCTCGCAAAACACTCGCGGAACAAGTTACTCGCAATCCAAGGTTTTGTGTATATCATTTTGCCTGTTTGGTGTGCCTGTCAGATAAAGGCTTAGAAGGTAATCGTTGGTTATGTGTTGGGTGATTTTGTTGCATATTCTCAAATTTCCATTCGTGGAGGTTTTACTAGTTATCCTCTTGCTAGCAATGTATACGAGAGAGTGTGAGTTTCCCGGCTCTCACCTGCAGCACTATTGTTGAGCTTTGACAGACTAATGGGTCAGAAATGATACTTTCATTTTAATTTATATCCCTCTTACTAACGATCTAATTTTCTATTCACAGTCTGATCATACACCAGAGTTCCGCGTAGAACTCCATACCGAAATTGCTCGTATGGGGACCCAATCCATAGCAAGGCCCGTTGCAACATTCTGTTAGGAGCAGAGGCCTCTGGAGATGAGGAAACATAGACAAGAGAGTGTTGATTGTTTCCAACCATACTCCACCGACACCCTATCAATAGCATCATCAACACAGATGAAAGGCTGCATCATTACTGCTAAGAAGGTATTTAAAGAGATAACTAATTTAATCTATGCCTCATAGATTATGAGAGAGTGGTGTTTAGGAGAGAAAATGAATGAGATGTGCACTACCAACAACAAAACAGAAAACCCATGTTAAAATATAAGCCATTTTAAGTGGATGTTAGGAATTTAAGTGTACCTGCGGGGCGCCTGAGTGGTTCAGCCGTTTGAGTGTCTGGCTTTGGCTCAGGTCACGATCTCACAGTCATGAGATCGAGTCCCACTTCAGGCTCCTTGCTGACCATGGAGCCTGCTTCAGATTCTCTCTCTCTCACTCTCTCCCTCTCCCTCAAAACAAATAAATAAACATTTAAAAATAAAAACAAGACAATTTTTGTTTCTTTCTCTATTGTCTTCTTTTCTGGAATATTATTAAAGACAGTATTAAGTCTGGGGCGCCTGGGTGGCTCAGTCAGTTAAGCGTCCAACTTCATCTCAGGTCATGATCTCACAGTCCGTGAGTTCGAGCCCCGCGTCGGGCTCTGCGCTGACAGCTCAGAGCCCGGAGCCCGCTTCAGATTCTGTGTCTCCCTCTCTCTCTGCCCTTCCCCCACTCACGCTCCGTCTCTCTCTCTCTCCTTCGAAAATAAATAAACATCAAAAAAATTAAAAGAAAATAGTATTAAGTCCATGAATAATACTCCGATACTTTTGTACTAACTTGACAGGTTATTCTTTTGCAAGCAGCCTATATCTGGACAATATTTTTACTTATGTGATAAATATGGTACAGCTATAAGTGAATTCAAGTCTGAAAATAGATACTTGAAATGACACTTGTATGCGCACTGTAATATTTGTTTAATTCAGACCAATATCTGGAGATGTCAAAAATGAGTATTAATAATTATTGTACCTAATTCATTTTTATAAGGCACCAACTAAGAAGGAATGAGGTAATTAGAAGAATCTTCAACTGAAATAAATATAATAATCCCTGACAATGCTTTAAGCCACTAGAGGACCTGGGGCTTCCTTTATTATAAGCTAATGCTAATCTCTCTGTATAGTCATTAATTATTGGGAGAATTTGTCAATATTTGAGGTCTATCAGAAAAAGAAAACTGTAAGAATATGGACCAAAAAAATCTCAGTACATTTACTCCATGACCAAAATATGTATGTCACTGTTCCTATCTCTCCTTTTCTCCCCCACTTACGCAAATGTAGCTAGTTACAATCATGTACTTTTGACGGAACTGACTCATATTTCCTGGAAATAGTCATTCAACAGTTTCGTTGGAAGAAATGTAGGACATCGCCATTGGAGGTGGCATTTACTCTAACGTACAAATGAGACTCTGGGTACTCAAAGTTTACTCTGATTAACCTAGAACTCGGTTAAATTCAGCTCAACAGTTTCTTCAATGTCCTGAGACACTATCGGTACGCTCATGTTTTTCTCTAATGTGTACAGTTAAGTTCTTCTTGAAAGTTACTTATCATTTCAGTGATGTGTTTCCAGGGATAAAATTCAGTGGAGAATGTCAATGTATGAAATTAGTCAGAGGATGAAAAAGTTAACCATGCCTTGTGAGGTACCCACTTAAAATGATTCAGTGGAGGAACGTCTGGGTGGTTCAGTGGGTTGAGCGTCCGACTTCGGCTCAGGCCATGATCTCACGATTTGTGGGTTCGAGCCCCACGTCGGGCTCTGTGCTGACAGCTCGGGAGCCTGGAGCCCGCTTTGCATCCTGTGTCTCCCTCTCTGTCTGCCCCTCCCTCGCTCACACTCTGTCTCTCTCTTTCTCTCAAAAAATAAACATGAAAAAAAATTTTTTTAATGATTGAGTAGTGTTTTTCAATATCCTAAGGCTAAAGAGAATTTTTAAGTTGTAACCATGTTTTTGGAACTTCCAATGTATTAAGTAGCAGATTGGAGAAACATTAGAAATGAGAATAATACACTTCTAGAAATGATATTAGGTCTATTTCTGATACCCATTTCCTATCACCCTTAGAAAATAACTCTAGTGTTATTAAAAATGAAAAATGGTGCATCTGAGCAGTATATTAGATTAATTTGGAATCTATAGATCCTGCTTTCAGGTTTGGAATGTAAAATGTGTTCAAATTAATGAATACATATTGTGATCCCATGACATGCAAAAACAAACAAACAAACAAAAAAAGTCAAGCAAACAAACAAAAATCTGTTTGTTTCCCTAAAAAAAAGTCTTATAATTTAGTTTGGAAGGGTCCCAAAGAAACAAGAATCAGTTCATTGAAATATTAATTAGGAAAAATTAAGAGAGTAAACGACCATCATCACTGAAGCATCAAAAATCTTAGGCCAAAAATGACTAAAAATTGCATTTACTTATAAGACCTTCCACGCCTAGTGAAACTCTCACAGGGTGAGGATCTTTCACAGCGACACTAGAACTAACTCATACCCAGCTGCAAACATCACCTTTTAAATTTTCAGGAATTTTTGTAAAGATTTCTTTATTTATTTTTGAGAGACAGAGACAGAAAGAGAGCACGTGAGAGCAGGAGAGGGGCAGAGGGAAAGAGAGAGAGAGAGACAGAGAGAGAGAGAGAGAGAGCTTCCCAAGCAGGGTCCCCTCTGTCAATGCAGAGCCAGATGTGAGGCTCGAACTCATGAACCGTGAGATCATGACCTGAGTGGAAACCAAGAGGTGAACCCTTTACCGACTAAGCCATCTAGGCACCCCTCAGGAATTTGGTGAGATCACTGTGAAAGATGTTTTTAAAACTTAAATGGTATAAATATACATTTAAATTACATATGAAGGAAATGAACACTTGAAACTCACCACTTCCGAATTTTTTTTTTCACTTAATGTTTCTATTATCTGTTTTCCGAAGCTGTTAACAGCTATCGTACCTGTGTGAGGGAAGCACTATATAATGGCGGCTACCAGGTATCTCTTCCCATCTCGGCATTCAGTCACATCACATTAACCCGGTAGCTTAAAATCAGCCACGGGGAGAGTATTATTACCATGGAAATAAACAAATGCTGCAAATCACTGCGGATATAGCACATTAGGTTGGAATTCTAGACCTAAGGGGTACTACTAGAAGGATAGATACAAAACATCTCATCGAGCAGGTAACTAAGGTGTCTCTGAAAGTGCTTTGCAAAATTTAAAAAAAAAATGGAAGAGGGGACACCGGGGTGGCTCAGCGGGTTAAGCGTCCAATTTGGCCTCAGGTCATAGTCTCATGGTTCATGGGTTTGGGCCCCATGTCAGGCTCTGCTCTGGTAGCACAGAGCCTCTCTCTGCCCCTCCCCTGCATTTGTGCTCTCTCTTTTCCTCTCTCTCTCTCTCAAAAAAGAAACATTAAAAAAAATGGAAGTAGAAAGGTAGTATTATTCTAAATGAATTAGTCAAGCCTCATGATGACTTCATATCCCAATGATCAGGGACAGGGGCGCCATCTTGGTCAGGGGAGGCCTGAAAGGTGTATACGACATGGCCTCTCTCCAGAAGCCAGAGGTCTGTGTTGGGCTTCGCCGATGGGGGATAACTCTCAAACTCCACCCAATTTTTCCCACTAGTACCTCTATGACACCTCTGGCACCATAAGGTCTTCTAGGTCATATGGTTCACACAACAGAGCTGCTTGCCTCACAGTCTGGACCTGCTACAGAGCGTTCCTTTTGCCCACTCTGTGTCGCCCAGTATATGGGTTGCCCAGTATATGGGTCACAGCACTATGCGAAGATGTGAGCACCTTTCCGGTACCTCCAAAACCCAAAGAGACTTGTGCGGTGATGTGCCCCTTGGTGGTGAGAAGAGAAAACCGCAAACCTCTTTACCGTTGAGGGGGTGTACTGGACCACATCCTGGACCCCTGAAGTCCTAAGATTTTGGTGAATTTCGTGGCCGTCCCTTGAACTCTCAGAGGGTTTATCTCCCACTTTCTGGAGCGTGTTTGTCTTAGCACTGGCAAATGTTGCAGGTGTGTTTTTCTTTCTCTTAACCAGCTGGATCAGCATGCTGTTATCAACAGAATGGACCATTATGATGCTCTGCGGGGCGTGTAGCTGATCCAGAGGGCAAGAGAATTAGCGTATCCCTGGGGCAAGACTATAAATGTATTCTGTTCTCCGTTCCCAGGCAACAAAAGCTATTTCTGATCAAAAATAAAAAAAGAATGCCATCTCCAGATCAACAGCCACATAGCACGTACCTGGGGTCATGCTCAGTTGATGTAGCAAAGATACTCTCCCAGGCGCAAGCAGCTGAAGTTGGGGCCGATGTTGGGTTCGCAGCACCCCGCTTTTATCTTCCTCGGTTTGACCAGGTTTCACAAGGACCAGACTGGTTACTCAGATGAAGATATGATAAAGACTGTCACCCTTGCATTCTTTAATATAATATATATGAAATATATAATATATAATAAATAATATATAATATATAATAATTATATATTATATAATATATCATATATCATATATTATATATATGATATATGAAATATATATATTCATATATATTTAATGTTTATTTCTTTCTTTTGGGAGAGAGAACAAACAGGGGAGGGGCAGAGAGAGAGAGCGCAAGGGAGAATCCCAAGCAGGATCCGCACTGGATCCCGGGGCCCGAGGCAGGGCTTGAATTCAAGAACCTTGAGATTATGATCGGAGCTGAAATCAGGAGTCAGATGCTTCACCAACTGAGCCACCCAGATGCCCCTCATCCCTGCTTCTTTAGGGTGGCATTAATCTCTGCCAGTTCCCCTAAGATTAAATATTAGTTTTTGTTGCCTATTTTTGTTGGGGGGGGGGACAATTTTAGAGGCATCCACGTGGCTTTTGCCACGATGATGGCTCTCATCTTGGCACTTCTAACAGCTACTAAGGGTGTCCATTTCAATTATACATTTTAGGGCCAAGGAAATGACCCCTTGGTGGGTCTGTGGACCCAGTGAAACCACTGTGATCCAGACCTGACCCACAACTCCATATACTACCTGGCTCTCACGTCCTCTCCCTCAAATAGGGAGTTCATAATGATGCTTCACGCCTTTGGATATCAAGGTCAACTTGGATTCTGTGCCCAACCGTTCTCAAAATGTTTGGAGACCACCCGCTCTTCAATGCAGTTACTTGAGTAAATAGCTGGGCGATAGCCTGGAATAATCATTACTGGCATACTTACCATGGTGTTGCGGGGTCCTTCCTTCCTTCTAATGCCTTGCCTCTCTTTCAGTCGGTAGGTGCAGGTTCCAAAAACTGACTCAAGGCCAGGAACTGGGCAAGAAACAGGGACTTTACTGGCATGACTGTCCCCAGCCACCTGATCATCTGTCCTTGAGTTCCCTTGATTCTATGAATTGAGTAGTTGCCTTCGATCTTTCCCCTAGTAATGCCCTGTTCTGTTAAACATCTCCATTACTCTTTGAAGGTCAGGGTCTCTTGGCTTTTGTTCCAGACTTGCTGCTTATTATTATAATTGTATCAACCTGGCTACTGATGGTTAGAGCACTGCCACCTGGATTCTGATGTATCAGGGTATTGTATTGGTGGCAATTGTGATGGTAAATGGCATGTTCTCTTAGTCCTCTCAATAAATACTGGCTTCCGGGGGCTCCTGGGTGACTCAGTCGGTTGAGCACCCAACTTCCGCTCAGGTCATGATCTCATTGCTTGTGGGTTCAAGCCCCGCGTCGGGCTCTGTGCTGACAGCTCAGAGCCTGGAGCCTCCTTCAGATTCTGTGTCTCCCTCTCTCTCCACCGATCCCCCATTCTCTCTCTCTCTCTCTCTCTCTCTCTCAAAAATAAATAAACATTAAAAAAATTTTTTTAATCAATATGCCAGAAGCATATCTTGGGATGGCAAAATGTGCTGCCCTTCACCACCTTATCATACCAACATTTCCTTGGCCAAGCCATGATGTGTCTTAACCCTAGTTACTGGCCTCACGACCAGAAGGGGGTTGAGTGAGCACAGATCCTAGGGGGCAAGGGAGTTGGGTGGTCACATGTTGCCTCATGAGGTAGAAGCCTCTGTGACATCTTCAAGCAAGTAGGGAGTGTTAACTCTAGGGAAGAGAGCCTGGAGCTTTCAGAGGAATCTGGGGATTTAAGATGCGGAGCATCTCAACTCACTTGTCTTCATCCTATGTGTCAGAATCCTTTTCCAACAAGGATCCTGAACTTGACATGACAGATCTTGCTTTTAAAGTTCATCTTCTTTGGAGCTCTGTTACTCTTAAAATTAAGTCCTGGGCCTGTTCTTCAGTTTCTACCCATTCTGCTGTCCTTATGAAAGAGGACTCCAGGACGCCCGGGTGGCTCAGTCGGTTAAGCGTCCGACTCTTGGTTTCAGCTCAGCTCGTGATCTCGTGGTTCGTGAGTTCGAGCCCCGCGTTGGACTCTGCACTGACAGTGCAGGGCCTGCTTGGGATTCTCTCTCTCTCTCCCTCTCTCTCTGCCCCTCCCCTGCTCTCACGCTTTCGATATAAATAAATAAACTTAAAAAAAAATTAAATAAGAAAAAAAATGAAAGAGGACTTCAACTACCTCCATTTGGTACTTTCGAATTGACTAAGTTCTTTCCAGCTTATCTCTTAACTCGAGCTAAAGAGCCTGTGCACAAAGCATCTCAGGACGGGAACAGAAAGTACCCCCTCAAGCAATAAAAACCGCCCTGAGCCGGCAAGACCTCCAGTGATCGACCCCAAGACACGGATCGTCCTGACCTTTGCTGCCCACCTACAGCACCCACTGACCTTTGCCCCACATTTTCTTCATATAAACCTAAGAGTATTTTCAGCACTTCGGAGACAGCCTTTGAGATGCTAGTCCACTGGCTTCCCGGGGTTGGCCTCCTGAAATAAATTCTCTGGTCTCACCACCACTGGTCTCTGCCTTTGGGTTTTGTCAAGGGTGAGCGGCTGAACCGGGTCTGTTTGGGACCCCCGGAGCCAGTCCTCTTGCACCACTCTGCCCTGGTCACACTTATAGTTACTTCTCCCCCTCGTATTTCTCCAATGTGTGAACGTTAGCATCAGCGAGTACGTTCGTTTGCACCATATACCATCCCATGTCACCCACGGTGAAAAGTTTAATGATAGTAGTACTCCCTTGTGCGCAAGAACTCGCCTGAGGCCGAACAAAAGAGATAGAAGTTTGTTGGAAAACACCACAAGGGAGCAGTGGGCAGGACAGCACAGGAGAGACTGTCTGCCACGAGGCAGTGGGCAGGGGCTGTTTTTAAAGGGGGATGATGAGGAGGTATGGCCACCAATGGAATTCTCCCTGTTTTGGTAACCGGGCCCGGTTGTACGTAGCCCATTGGTCAGTTAGGGCCTATGGATATTTCAGGGTGGGTCGCCTGATGGGTCTGCCTGTTTTCAGCCGGGTGGTCACTGTAGCCCTTTCTACATTCCATTGCTCAAGCCCGTTTGCCTAAAAGCAGCCTCCACGGGGGGCAGGTTCTCTAGTTCCTAACTGCCTCAGATCTAGCGCTAACTCTTGTAAGTCAGCCATCTTGGGACGCAGACTCCCGGACAGAGCTTAGGGTGCAATAAGATTGGCAGAGAGGGCTTTGGGGTGGAGGACAAAATGTTTGGGAGGAGGGAGAATTTAAGCAGTGTTTTGAAGTCAGTAGAGGTCTCGGCTGCCGCCACAGCTCTAAAGCTTGGGTAATGCCTTGAACTTGTTATGAGTTGAAGTTAGATGATCAAAACTTTGTACCCCTTCTTGAATAAGTCATTAGGTGTGGCCTGCCCTGGGAAGGGGGCGTGACTTGGGTCAAGGTAGCTGCTGCATCTGAGGCAATCATTGAAGGCGGCCAAGAGCTGAGGGCTGCCTATCAGCCATGCTCTCAGAGGTTGGCCATAGGTGGTGGGGAGCGTCCACCAACTAGAATGGCAAAATATCTTTGATAGTTTCTAGATTTCCAGCTTCCAAAGAGTGCAGAACTGCCTGGAGATGGGTGGGGTCAACAAATACAAATGTTGTTTGATGATCTATTAGGTTGAAGCGTATGACATTGACATTTGGGTAGGCTAAACGATTGAATATTAGCAATTTCATACTGTCCAACCTAATGGTAGGATAAAAGGGCAAGGAAACAGCATTGGGCATATGGTCATATTTAAATATTTGCACATTCTAGAATTACCTAGCAAATATTTTCACCTCCCACGCACCCCATTTTGGCTACAGTCATTAAAAACCCTGCTATTGGGGCACCTGGGTGGCTCAGTCGGTCAAGCGTTCAACTCCGGCTCAGGTCATGATCTCGCGAATCACGAGTTCGAACCCCAACTCGGGCTCTTTGCTGACGGCTTGGAACCTGGAGCCCGCTTTGGGTTCTGTGTCTCCCTCTGTCTCTGTTCCTCCCCCCACTCACACTCTGTCTCTGTCTCTCTCTCTCTCTCAAAAATAAATAAACACATTACAATTAAAAAAAAAAAAACCCTGCCATTAAAGATCAGTAAAATAAAGCCTCCTGGATGCAATGAGAACTTATCTGCTTCTGTTCACCACAACCACATCCTTGTCCAAACCTATGTCCTTCTTATAGCCTCTCTTTTTTTAAGTTTATTTATTTATTTTGAGAGAGGGAGAGAGAGAGCATAAGCAAGGGAGGGGCAGAGAGAGAATCCCGAGCAGGCTTCATGCTCAATGCAGAACCTGACATGGGGCTCGATCCCACAACCCTGGGATCATGACCTGAGCCAACGTCAAGAGATGGACACTCAACCGGCTGAGCCACCCAGGCACCCCCTCCTTAAGCCTCTTGATGAAGCCATGTTCATCATAGCTTCTCTGAGTGTCTTCAGCACTTAAGGCTAGTTCACCATAATCTAGGATTTTTAAAACATTTTTTTAACGTTTATTTATTTTTGAGAGAGAGAGAGAGAGACAGAGCACGAGGAGGAGAGGGAGACACAGAATCCGAAGCAGGCTCCAGGCTGTCAGCACAGAGCCCGACGTGGGACCTGAACTCACAAATTGCGAGATCACGACCTGAGCCGAAGTCGGCCGCTTAACCGACTGAGCCACCCGGGTGCCCCGTGATCTAGGATTTTATAATGGTGTGGTATGTCTTATGGAAGCACTCTGAGTCATGTGGACCATCTTTACCTGATAGATGTGAGTTCCTAGAAGGCAGAGGTTATAACATTTCAGTCTTCTGTCTTGCCCACATGCACAGAATCCAAATGGAACTTTATTACTGACAGTCATGTGGACTTGAAAGACCTTCGAATATGGATATTTCCTCTTTACCTACTTCAACTGTCCTTTCAAAGCTATATTCCCATTAACAAATTAAATCATTCATAAGCACTCAAAAAGCCGAGGAATGAGGTTAAGAGTCTGGCAAAGTCTTCTTGGAAAGTGTGAAACAGGTGAGGTGAGAAGAAAAACTGGAAACACCCAGAAAGCAGAGGCTATGAGTGCTTCCCTTAACACTTCTCATCGTTTGTAATTACAGTTGACCCTTAAACAACACGGCTTTCAACTACGCAGGGTCCATGTATATATGGAGTTTTTTTGTAGATACAATACAATCCGGTAAATGTTTTTTCTCTCCCTTATGATTTTCTTAATAACGTTTTCTCTTCTCCAGCTTACTTTTTGGTAAGATACAGTATATAATACATATAACACTGCCAGGGAGGAAGACCTTCCTCTGCCCTATGGTCCTGCTTGAGCTGGACTTAGAATCAAATTGACATGAGACAGATTAACAGGAGAAAGTCAAATTTAATAGGCGTACGTACAGGGAATCCCCACAGGCTTAAAATTCCAAAGCCAGTGAGTCCACATGAAGCTTACATGAGCTAAAGAGAGGGATAGGGGTCTGAGGATGTGAAGGGGACGAAGGCCATTAGCAAGAAGGTGGAAAGAGATATTTGGAAACACAAGGTTGGCCTATTATGCAGCTAAGTTCCTTAGGTAAAGGTGGGGGGGTCTCTGTTAATAGCAAATTTAGGCAGTTTCAGAGCAGGGAGAGAGCTTTTCCCGCATCTGCTGGGTTTTAGTTACTTTTAACTCAAAATCATCATTATGCCAAAGTGGCCCATCTTGGGGCAGCCTGCTCTGGGCTCCTACAATATACAAAATACATGTTAATCGATTGTTTGTTATCCATAAGGTTTCCAGTCAAGGGTAGGCTATGAGTAGCTAGGCTTTCAGGGAAGCAAGAGTTGTCCATGGATTCTCAACCATGGTGGGGGGGGGGGGGTTGGTGCTTCTAACCCCTGCGTTGTTCAAGGGTCAACTGTATGTGTTTATCACTACTTAATTAGTTTATGTACCACCCGCAACTAACTTATAAATTCCATGAGGCCAGGGTCCATATTTGTTCTATTCACCATCATGTTTCCTTCCGGTGCCCAACACAGAATAGGTGTTCAATAAATATTGATAGAAATAAGTATTAAAGGCAGTAGTTTAAGGACTATCATTTGAGAAAGGGAAAACAGGACAATGCCTTCAGCCCCAGAGACTTCTAACCCCCAACCCCTGCCCCTGGTCAATGCTGCAAGATGGTTTCTTTCACTCTGTCATATTTTCTCATTTGGGAATATCCCTGATACATGAACACTGCCAATCCTTAATCCTTCCTACAAGAACCCATCCCTCCCTCTTCCGGGGTAATTTTTAGAGTAGAAGATTTGTTTTCATTCCAGAAGTTCTCTGTCCTATGACTGCATCTACTACCTGGACGCACAACATCTACCCATAATATCGTTAACTTTGGCAAAACAAGCCCATCTCTTGGTAGTGGCACCTCCAAATCAGTACCACAAAGTCTTGAAACCCCCCAGCAAACATTTCCCCCAATTCTGCCCTGAAGATCACCCTGTGGCCACGCCTTCCCTAAACTACCACTCATGATCGACTCAGATATCGAAAGCGATTTCTTCCATTAACTACTCAATACAGGGTTATGATACTCACGAGTTGGCTCTCTCCCCCCTTCTCCCTCCTTCTAGTTTTACCAACACTTGCCTCCCCTTTATGCTATTCTGGTTGTGTGTGTGTGTGTGTGTGTGTGTGTGTGTGGTAAATTGTGAAATATGAAAGAGTACAGCCCGGCAGAATGGAGAAAGAGAGTGTCAAAGGGAGAGGAGATAAAATCATGTCGATATCTTTTTATTCCGCACTTACAAGTTTTTGACTGCTGTATTACAAATCGCCCCAACACTTAATGGTTGAAAATAATACCAGCCATTTATTTTGCTCACAAATCTGAAATGTGGGCAGGCCTTGGCAGGGGCATTTGTATCTGTCCTACATGGCATCAGCTGGGGCAGCTTGACTAGGGGCGGGATGATCCATTTCCAAGATGGCTCATTCACACATGACAAGTCAGGGCTGGATGCCAGCTGGGAGCTCAGCTAGGGCTGAGGGTGGCAGGGAGGTAGGGCTGTTGGATTCCTCACAGCACAGTGGCCGAGTTCCAAGAGTGAACATCTCAACCCTAAATGGATTATGTTTGGTTATTACTAAAGAATTTAGCTGAAAATCCCAAGTATCGCCTGATCCTTTCTCTGGGTTTCGTTTATAACCAGCTTCTTTCAAAAAAAAAAAAAAAAGAAAGAATTTAAGGCAGAAGCTCCCCTTATTTACGGTAGACACTATAACCTTGAAACACAATTTTTAAAAAATTTTTGAAATCTTCATTTATTTTTGAGACGGAGAGAGAAAGAGAGAGAGCGTGCGTGCGCGAGTTGGGGAGGGGCAGAGAGAGAAGGAGACCCAGAATCAGGAGCAGGCTGCAGGCTCCGAGCTGTCAGCACAGAGCCCGACGCGGGGCTCGAACCCACGAATCGTGGAATCATGACCTGAACTGAAGTTGGATGCTCAACCGACTGAGCCACCCAAGCGCCCCAAAACGCAATTCTTATACTCTGGATTCTGAGAGATGGTCTACATTTTTGAGGGGAAAAAAAGGTAGCCGCAGAGTTGGGGGAGGTGTGCCCGCACATTAGCATGCTGTGTGTGAACACACATCTACGTGCCTGTGTGCGTTGTTTCTGCATGTGTGTCTACGAGTGTGTGCATGTGCGTGTGTCTACCTACGTTGGTGAAACTGTGTCTGTGCGGGGTGTAGCTTCGATGAGGATATCGGTCATAATTGGGAGTTCTACAGTGACTTGGAGAATTGCCACAAGACTAAATGATAACCTGATACTTTTGAAAAGAAAATGTAGGGGCACCCGGGTGGCTCAGTTGGTTAACCGGTGGATTTCGGCTCAGGTCATGATCTCACAGTTCATGAGTTCGAGCCCCGCGTCAGGTTCTGGGCTGACGGCTCAGAGCCTGGAGCCTGCTTCACATTCTGTGTCTCCCTCTCTCTCTGCCCCTTCCCTGCTCATGCTCTGTCTCTCTCTGTCTCAAAAATAAATAAACGTTAAAAAAAAGAGAGAAGAAAATGTAGTATTATGCACACATTCAACAGACCTCAAACGTAAGGATTTTTAAGCTACATATATGTTAGCACAAACCATAACGTTTTCTCCAAGTGGCCTCTTAGTTGATAAAACTGAATAAAAGGGCTGACTTGAACCATTATCTTTTAAATGCTATAGTCCCCGAAGTCTTCTAGATTGTTCTGATGAAATACAAGAGATACTGTAGAAGAATCCATTGAATTTCCCTCACAGTTACGATTCATGTCATAATACTTATATTTAGGACAATCTGAGGAATGCGTCTGATTCATTTGTTCCTGGTTCAAATTAACAAAGAATGCAGCACATTCTTACCTTTTTTTTTTTTTAAAGCAAAGATTTAATGTGTTTAAAGAATGGACTACCGCACCACTCTAACCTTGATATCTGATCATGCTGAATCTTATTCCTGTGATGCATGAGGCATTTACAAGCATTGCCTTTGCTTATTTTGTTATTTATATGCAGTCATACTCACTTTTTTAAGGGGTACAATTCTATAGGTTTTTTTGTTTGTTTGTTTAAGGAAACTTCCTGCCCAGCATGGAGCCCAATACGTGGCTTGAACTCACGACCCTGAGATCAAGACCGGAGCTGAGATCAAGAGTCAGACGGTTAACCGACTGAGCCACCCAGGCCTCCCCGCCTCCTCCATGTGAGACCTTTTGAGTCTGGCTTCCTTCACTTAGAGAAACGCATTTGAGACACGCCCACGTTGCTGCACGTATCTCTGGTTTACTCATTTTCATTGCTGAGTGGGATTTCAGTTTACGGAGGTACCACTGTCCGTTTATCCCTGTGCCTAGTGAAGGACATTTGGGTTGTTTCTAGTTTGGTGCCATTGTGAATAAAGCTGCTATAAACATCTTATGTCCCCACACAGGTTTTGTGTGGGAACATAAGTTTACATTTCTCTAGGGTGCGTAGTAAATACTTAGGGCAGGGATCACTGGGTCACATAGTCAAGTGTATTTTTAACTTCATAAGAAAACGCTACATCGTTTTCTAGAGTGACTGTACCATTTTGCATTTCCATCAGGAAGGTGGGTTCCAGCTGGTCCATACCTACGTCCCTACCTTATATTGTCGGCATTTTTTATTTCAGCCATTTTAGCAGGTGTGTAGGTGGTTTTAATTTGCATTTCCCTAGTGACTAATGCTGATCATTGTATCTTTATGTGTTCATTTTCCTGCCACGGTTTCTTCGGTGAAGCATCTCTTCAAACTTTGTGCCCACTTGGGAGGGGTTGTATGCTTTCTTATTGTTGACTTGTGTGAGGTCATTGCGTATTCGAGATATAAACACGTGGTCAGATATCGGGGGCGTCTGGGTGGCTCAGTGGGTTGAGCATCCGACTTCAACTCAGGTCATGGTTTCACCGCTCATGGGTTTGAGCCTCACATTGGGCTCACTGCTATCACTGCGGAGCCCGCTTTGGATCCTGTGTCCCCCCTGCTCTTCCTTTGCTTATGCTTTCTCTCTCTCTCTCAAAAATGAATAAACATTTAAAAAGCAAATAAATAAAAAAATAAATACTTGGCCAGGTATCTGATTTGCAAATATTTGCTCCAGTCCGTAGCTCGTCGTGTCCTTCTCTTCACAGTGTCTCACAGAGCACAAGTTGGAATTTTCATCAAGTCTGATTTATACATTTTTATTTTATTTATCGTGACTTGGGTTCACATCTAAGAACTCACTTCCTAAAATTAAAAAAAAAAAGAACTCACCTCCTAACACCAGGTTGCAAGGATTTCGCATGTGGCATCCACAAGCTGTACAGTTTAATGTTCTTCTTAAATCTACGACTCATGACTAGTTAGTTTTGTATCAGGTGTGAGGGAGAGGATGAGGTTCATTTTTACTGTTCTAGTGCCATTTGCTGGCAAGATTATCCTTTCTACGTCGAATTGTTTGTGCACCAAATAACCGATTTGAACGGGTCTCTTTCTGGAATATCTACTCTGTCCATTAATCCAAGCACCTGTCGTTTTGCTAATATCACGCTGACTTGATTACTGCAGCTTTATGGTAAGTCTTGAAATCAGGCCTTTGAGTCCCCCAACTTTATTTGTCTTTTTCAAAATCGTTTCACCTATTCAAGTTTCCTTGCAATGCAAAGCAATCTTAGAATCAGTCTTAGAGGCCTACAAAGACTCTGGCCAAAAATTCGACGGCGATCATGTTAAATCTATAAATCGCTTGGGGGAAAACGGACATCTTAACAATCGCGAGTCTTCCGACCCATGACCGTGGTATATTTTTCCATGAATGGAGGTCTTGCTTGCGCTTTTCATCACTGTTTTGTAGTTTTCAGCATCGTATCCTGCACATACTTTATAGATTTATTGGTAACTATTGCATTTTTATGGCAGCTATTTTAAATGGTGTGCTTTTTAAAAATTGGAGTTTCGGGGGCGCCTGGGTGGCTCAGTCGGTTAAGCATCTGACTCTTAAGCGTCCGAGTCTTGATTTCGGCTCAGGTCACGATCTTGAGGTTTGTGAGGTCAAGGCGCGCTTGGGATCCTCTCTCGCCCTCTCTCTCAGCCCCTCCCCTGCTTGTTCTCTATCAAAATAAATAAGTAAACGTTTTGTTTTTAAGTTGGAGGGTTTTTTGGTTGTTTGTTTGTTTCCGTTTGTTGGGGGCTTATACTCAAACACCAGGGAGGCACCAGGAGCAGGCAGTTTGTAAAGGGGCTGGGGCAAAAAAGAAAAAAATTGAAGTATTAATAATTCATTGCTAATATATGGAAATACACTATATTTTTATATATCATACTTGTGTCCTGAAATCTTGTAAATTCGTGGACTACTTCAGGAGCTTTGACTTATATAATGTATTCGAATTCCTTGTTTTTTGAAAACCTTGTAAGACATTACTTTATACACTCAACTTTCTTTTAGATTTCCCCATATTTTTTCCATTTTCACTTCTTTTCTTTTTCACCTCGTTTTTGGTTTGTTTTTTTTTTCCCATCTGAGATCCTTCTCCTTCTGCTTGAAGTCTTTCCTTCATATCTCATCCTTTACACTTTTTCCTAATGGAAAACGTTCTCAATTTCTTAATATAACAATGTATCCCTGGAGGGGCACCTGGGTGGCCGACTTCGGCTCAGGTCACAATCCCGCTGTCCGTGAGTTCGAGCCCCGTGTTGGGCTCTGCGCTGACAGCTCGGAGCCTGGAGCCCGCTTCGAGTTCTCTGTCTCCCTCTCTCTCTGCACTTCCCCCAGTCTCTCTCTCTCTCTCTCTCTCTCTCTCTCTCTGTCTCAAAAATAAATAAACATTAAAAAAATTTTTTTAAATGTATCCATGGGGAGGAAAAAACGAAAATGTCTTTTTTCACAGAGGACACAATTGTCCATGTAGAAAAACCAAAAGAATGACCCAAAAACCCCTCCTGGGACAGTACGTAAATGTAGCAAAGTTGTAGGATACAAAGGTAATACACAAATCCCTCTCCTATATGCCAGCAATGAACACGTAGAATTTGAAATTGATGTAATATTGACAGGACAAGATACGATTCGGTAGGCAGAGAGGGAAAGATTAGGGCCTGAGGTCCCAGGGTGGGAAAAAACACAGGCTTTGGAACAATGCTGGAGCCTCTGACCCCAGCAAACCACCTCGGGCATAAGGTACCTCTTTTTTTTTTTTTCTTTTTTTTCTTTTTTTTTTCTTTTTTTTAACATTTACTTTTTTTTAATTTTTTTTAATGTTTATTTATTTTTGAGACAGAGAGAGACAGAGCATGAACAGGGGAGGAGCAGAGAGAGAGGGAGACACAGAATCTGAAACAGGCTCCAGGCTCTGAGCTGTCAGCACAGAGCCCGACGCGGGGCTCGAACTTACGGACCATGAGATCATGACCTGAGCCGAAGTCGGACGCTTAACCGACCAAGCCACCCAGGCGCCCCAGTAAGGTACCTCTTAAGAATGTAACAGACCCCACCTACTCAGGGTCCCCTCAGGAATTTGACAAAAGACCTGACTAAAAAGAAGGAGACCAACGTATGACTCACCAGGAATGGTATGCCCATAGACCACCCCTCATACAGTGGAAATGAGCCAGTAAGGGTAGAACCTGAGGAGTGAGAAGGAAAGAAAGAAAGGCGTTGCTGACCCTCTGGTCCTTATAAAACAAGGACCCTTGCCTATAGACACGGGCAACCACTTTCAAATGTCCCCTCTCTGTAAAGAGAGCTTTCATATTATTCTTCCTTTCTGATCTTATCCTCTAATAAACTTCTGCCTGCCATTTATTTTGTGCCCACCTCTTCGTTCTTCAAAGTGGCAGGACAACGAATCCCAGGTATTGAGGTAACAAATCCTTCAGCAATATCATCTGCGTTAGTACCCCCCAAACATGAATGCTTCGGTGTAAATCAAACAAAATGTGTACAAGATCTATATGATGAGGAAAACTACAAAAATCTAACGAATGACATTAAAGAAGAGCTAAATCAATGGCGAGATGTTCCATATTCATGGATAGGAAGACTCCATAGTGTCCAGATGCCATTACTTCTCAACTTGATCTAGAGATTGAATTCAATCCCAATCAAAATCCCAGCAAGTTATTTTGTGGATATTGAGGGACTAATTCTAAAGTTTATATAGACAGACGCTTACCTGACTTTAAGACTTACCGTAAAACAAAATAATGAGGGCATTGTGGTATGGGCAAAAGATAGACAGACTAACGGAACAGAATAGACAGCCTAGAAATAAACCCACATAAGTCTAGGCAACTGACCTTTGACAGAGGAGCAAAGGCCATACAATGGAGCAAAAATCATCTTTTTCAGCAAAGCGTGCTTAGAACACCTGTATAGCCACAGGCAAACAAATGAATCTACACGGACTTCACTTCCTTCACAAACATTATTAACTCGAAATGAATCACAGACCTAAATGTAAAACGCAAAACTATAAAACTCCTAAAATAGACCTGATATTGTGACTTGTGAGAAATGTATGTTTGGTCATTCGGATGACCAGACTGTATTTCTCACGTATGTTTGGTCTTTGTCCGCAGTTCCTGGCTCACAGCTCCTCAGAGTTTCCAGCGAGAAGAACAACAATCAAGGTGTCTTTTGTTCTCTCCAGGGAGAGGAGAGGGGAGCAAATCGAATTTAATTGCTGAGATGTTAATTTTTTAGTGAACGGAAAAACAGCTTTATTTTCCACCTTCCCTCCAGAGCAACTAAAACCAACTAAGAGGGGCTGTGGCCTGATGGGGCGCCTGGGTGGTGCAGTCGGTTAAGCGTCCGACTTCAGCCAGGTCACGATCTCGCGGTCCGGGAGTTCGAGCCCCACGTCAGGCTCTGGGCTGATGGCTCGGAGCCTGGAGCCTGTTTCCGATGCTGTGTCTCCCTCTCTCTCTGCCCCTCCCCCGTTCATGCTCTGTCTCTCTCTGTCCCAAAAAATAAAATAAAAACGTTGAAAAAAAAAAATTAAAAAAAAAAAAAAAAAGAGGGGCTGTGGCCTGAAAGAAAGAGGAAGCTAAGAGTCATAAGCCTTTTCATCCTCTGCATCAGGGGCTGAGACACCCGGGCGGGACTAGGGGCAGAGGCAGAGTTGAGGTGAAGGGCTTGAAGGGTGTGTGGGGGGTGGTGGGGAACTCTAAGGAGCCTTTGACCACAGCAAACCCCTTCAGGCGTAAGGTCCCTCTTAAGAATGTCACAGACCCCACCTACTGCCCCTCAGGTTCCCCTCAGGAATTTGACCAAAGACCTAACTGTGGCCACAGGCCACCCCTCGCACAACAGAAACGAGCCAATCGGGAATGGACAATCCGGCACCTAGAGCTGTCCAGCCAATAAGGGTGGGACCCGAGAAGGAGCTAGAGGGAAGGGGGAGGGTTGACCAGAACCTTCTACCACAAGGACCCTTGCCTATGATCGAGGGCATTCACTTCCGAATGACCCCTCTCTGCCAAGACAGCTTTCCTACTCTGCTTCCTTTCTAATCTTCTATTCGAATAGACTTTTCTCCGCTGTTCTTTCTGTGCCCACCTCTTCATTCTTCGAAGCGTCGAGACAACGAATCCCGGGTATTGTGGTAGAAAATCCTGCAACGTCGTCTCCTCTTCCCCATCAGTGTCTGTGTCCTCAGCCTCAGCCTCCTGCTCCACGTCCTGACAGCTTCTTGTCCTTGCCTTTGCTTCCCGTGGCCCCCCCCCCCCCCCATCCTTCCGGCCACTGCTGCCTGGCTTCCGGTCCCCGGGGGCAGTCTGACACAGAGGCCACCAAGGTCCTTCCAGAACTCCACACTGCTGCTCCAGCCCAATGCGCTGCTCCAGGTGGGACGTGGTCATAGGGTCACCTGGCAGGCCTTCTTCAACAGCGACTCCAGAAAGAGCTCGAGCAATCGAGCAATCGCTTCATCAATTTGCATGATCTTCTTGGCCTGCCCCAGGCTCTTCCCGAGTTAAATCCTTTTATAATAAACCAGTGATCTAGGAAGTAAGATGTTTCTTTGAGTTCTGTGAGCAGCGCCAGCAAATTAATTGAATGCAAGGAGGCGGTCACGGGAACCTCCAATCTAACCCGTCTAATCCACCGAGGCTTGCAAATGGCACCCAAAGTGGGGGGAGGGGGAGGGGGGAAGTCTTGTAAGACCGAGATTTTAACCTGTGGCATCCGAGGCTATCTCTAGGTAAATAGAGTCAGAATTAAGTTGAATTGTTAGGACACCCAACTAGTGTCCGGAGCATTGCTTGGTGGTGTAGGGAACCCCCCCACCCCGACCTTTCCCCATTAAAATCGGGTGCTCAGGGGCGCCTGGGTGGCGCAGTCGGTTAAGCGTCCGACTTCAGCCAGGTCACGATCTCGCGGTCCGGGAGTTCGAGCCCCGCGTCGGGCTCTGGGCTGATGGCTCAGAGCCTGGAGCCTGTTTCCGATTCTGTGTCTCCCTCTCTCTCTGCCCCTCCCCCGTTCATGCTCTGTCTCTCTCTGTCCCAAAGATAAATAAACGTTGAAAAAAAAAAATTTAAAAAAAATCGGGTGCTCATACCACTAAAGGATAGCATAGGGAAAAAAAAAAAAAAAAAAAAAAAACCAAGAGGATTTTAAGTATGGTAATGACTTTTAAGACGCCCCGCCAAATGGGGGCACCCAGGTGGCTCAGTCAGTTAAGCGTCCGACTTCAGCTCAGGTCCTGATCTCACGGTCCGTGAGTTCGAGCCCCCGGGTTGGGCTCTCTGCTGTCATCACGGAGTCTGCCTCTCTGAAAAGGCTGCATTCCATATGATTCCAACTACGCGATATTCTGGAAAAGGCAAAGCTATGAAGACAGTAAAAAGACCACTAGTTGCCAGACATTGGAGGTTTGGGTGGGCTGCAGCGGGGAGGGAACAGGGTTGAACGGGTGGAGCATAGAAACATTTTAGGGCAGTGAAAACATTCTGTGTGATACCATAACGATGGATACACATCATTACATATTTGTCCAAACCCATAGAATGTACAACACGTAGAGCGAAGTCTAATGTAAACTATGGACTCCGAATGATGACAATGTGTCGTTGTAGATTCACCGACTGTAATCAGTATGCCACTTTGATGTGGGATGTTAATAAAATGGGAGGTTATGTATATGCAGGGGCAGGAGACACGCGAGAAATCTTTGCACCTTCTGCCCACGTTTTCTATGAACCTAGCAGTGCTCTAAAGAAGTGAAGTCTTAATTTTAAAAATTTATCCATTTTGCCATCATTCTTCAATGATACTTTACTTCTTATCAGTAGTTACTTTCTTTCAACATGTAGAGAGGGCACCTGGGTGGCTCAGTGGGTTAAGTGTCTTGATTTTGCCTCAGGTCGTGATGTCAGGGTTCATGGGTTCAAGCCCCACGTCTGGCTCCAGAGCCTTATTGGGATTTTCTCTCTCCCTCTCTCTCTGACCCTCCCTCACTTGCAGTCTCCTTCTCTCAAAATAAATTTAAATAAGCTTAAGAAAAGAGTTTCTCAATATGTCGAAGAGATTATTCAATATGTTGAAGTCGAGGGGTCAACTCTTAGTCTAAATGCATGCCTCTGCTTTAAATATCTGTCTTTTACCCTGGGCCTATTTTTTTGTTTTGTTTTCCTTTTGTCTTTGCTGTTCTGCATTTTCACTCTGACGGGTGTAGGTGGGAATTTCATTTAACTCCTCCCATTTGAAATTGGGAGACTTCTAGAATTGTGGGTTATGTAGTTCATCAGTTCTAAAAATTAACAGCCGTTATATCTTTATTCCCTCTCTACTGTCTCTTTCTAGTCTCTACTGGCTAATAAAATTATTATTAGACGCTTTCACTCTATCCCCCATGTTTCTTAACCTGTCTTTTGTATTTTCTATCCTTTATTCTGTGACACATTCTGGATCATTTTTTCTGACTTATCTTCAAATTCACCAAGTATCTTTTTACCCATGAGTAGTCTATTAGTTTTGTGCATTAATCCACAATATATCTATGTATATCTACACACACATGCATATATGCCCACCCGTACTCATATTCATATGTACGTCTATTCGTTTATGTACATATATTCATTTCTAGAAGTTCTAACTGGTTCTCTTCCAAACATGACATCACTTTATCAGGTTTTCTGCTTGCAAAGGTATCTTCGGTTCACCTTTTATTTATTTAAACATGAAAACATAGTTGTTTTAAAAGCCTTAACTGATTATTCCGTATGTGGAGTCTTAGTGGATCTCTCTCATATTCACTATGCTTGTTCTCATGCACAATGTGAATGTTTTCTGTTGTGTGAATGGTACCCTTCGCTGTTAAATATCTTTTTTTTTTAATTTTTTAATGTTTATTTCTGAGACAGAGACAGAGCATGAGCCGGGGAGGGGCAGAGAGAGAGAGAGAGAGAGAGGGAGACACAGAATCCGAAGCGGGCTCCAGGCTCCGAGCTGTCAGCACAGAGCCTGACGCGGGGCTTGGACTCACAAACCGCGAGATCATGACCTGAGCCGAAGTCGGTCGCTCAACCGACCGGGCCACCCAGGGACCCCCGCTGTTAAAAAGCTTTGAAAATGTATTTACAGGAATAATTTGAGTAATATGAAAGGTGCAAAGACACACAGAAGAACATATGCGTTTGTTTAAACCAAAATATCTAAAGACACTATCTGTTCAAGATCTCTTCAAACTGAATTAATGCTTGAGGGCTCTGTCCTTATATTTTTCCCCCTTGGGCATTGCCTAAGATGTTAATTTCAGCCAAAAGTACATTCAAAGGCCAATTTACTTGTGCTTCACCCTGGCCCTAATAGTATAGCCCTTTGGAATTTCTTCTTATAAGGACAATGTCCTGTTAGACTGTCCGCCTTCGGCAGGCCATGCCACCCCGGCGGTTAAAACTAAAGTTCTCATTTTTTCCAGGTTGACAAAGGTCTTCAGGGGCCTCTGAGCTCCCCGTACCAATCTGGGTTCCTGCTTTCCTTTCACGTTTGCAATAGAAATTCCTCACTATCTTGTCAGCTTTTCGATGCTTTTTAAAACACATTTTATTTTTGCATTTGATTCATAACCTGTAGCTGTTTTTCTGCAAGCACATTGGTCCAACTAACGTAGCCTGCCATTAACTGGAAGCGGAAATCAATTAATAAGGTTTACAAGAAAAGTTCCATTCCAGATTGGAATTGTATAGTTCCTG
This sequence comes from Herpailurus yagouaroundi, assembly GCF_014898765.1. NCBI lineage: Eukaryota > Metazoa > Chordata > Mammalia > Carnivora > Felidae > Herpailurus > Herpailurus yagouaroundi. Next base: position 23,196,746 of record NW_024420586.1, read on the forward strand.
GCATGACAAGGCTGTAATAGATATCTTTATTTATTTTCCCTTTATTATTGTTGGGAGGGGTTGCCCATTCTGATTTCGGTGCACAACTATTTTATTTCAGGGGAAGAAAATGAAATATTCAGGAGGAGTCTGTCTTTTGGCGTCAGGAGCTGACAGATTCTCTTTCCCATCTGTTCGTGGGGGGAGGGTCAAAGCCATTTTCTTCTTTATCGTTTTCTTTTTTCAGACACATTTATACAATTTTGCAATTTCTTTTATGTCGTAAGTTAATTGACCATATATGCATGGGTTTATTTCTGCACTCTCTATTCTGCCTCTTTTCACTCCTTTTTATGAGGATGAGAATCAGGGTTTGTAAGTTTCTTGTTTTCCTCTTCTTTTTTGGGGGGGGGGCGCCGTGGGGGCGTGGAGAGAGGGGGCGAGGGGAAACTTTATCTTTCTTCCCGTCTTAACTTCAACTCTTGTCCCATTATCCTCTTTTCTTATAGCTAACATTTTCAGAAGTCGCTTTCTTTATTTTTCTGGGCAACCTGTGAAGTGCTGACACACAAATTTCTCTGTTTCACGGAGACGGGATTGGATTCAGACCGGTTTTCTAAAGACATAAGAGAGGATTAAGAGACGTTTCGACACCTACCGAAGGGTTTTGGGAAGAACGGAGACTCCACCCTGAGTGAACTAAAAGTTGACGCTTGACCAGAAAAACTAAAAGATAAGCAGCAAGCCAAAAAAATGATACTGGAGGCTGACGAAAACTAAGAGATGACAAGCAGAAAAGAATGAGATAAGTTAAAATCAGTAATTACTTGAAGTTATGAAAACCTTGACGGCCATACTACCACTTTGTGTACAAGGTACATATGTCTGTAGATAACCCAGGAGCTCCGGTTTTCCAGATGAGATAGGGTGGCTTCCCGATTTCTCCTACATTCGGCGATCCTGTGTTCTGGAACACAGTGTCTCAGTCTCTTCGTGTGTTTCATCGCAGGGTCCCGGAGAGGGCTGGCGAGAGGTGATGGGACAAAAGAAACAGTCTGGTCACATAAGACTGGAGAATTCCAGATTAAACAAAATCGGCCAGTTTTCTCTACCGTATGACTCCTGAGGTTTCAGTACGGTAATAGGCATCATGAATCTGTAAGAGGGAAGCTAGTATGGAAGCCTATTTATTGGCGCAGGTGTTCTGAGGGACACACTTTGACAAAGGTGGCTTCTCAGGATAGAGTGAGAAATTTTTAAAAGAGGGAGAGGGGGAGAAAATCTATTTCTTCCTCCCGGTGGAAGTTGTGTTACCAGCGAAGCCCTTAGAGTCTTTATCTCATTTCTTAATACCGTGTGAAATAGTCATTATCCTGAGAAAACAGACACGGAGAAGCCAAACCGCCTGTTGAAGATCATACATTTGTAAGTGGCAGAACGAAGATTTTGAGTCTGGAAGTTCTTGACTCACACCGCGGACGGTATATCTTTTTGCATGGAGGAAGAAAAAAAAATCTCGATGTTTCCATGACTTTTCAAACAATCACCATTCTTGCAAGAAAAGGTGTGCAAACACATAAATCCACACAGGTCACTGACGCCGTGACGGATGAAACATTCGTTCAGCCAGGGATGGGTTGAATTTTACGAGATGCGTTTGGGTGTTGGTCCTGTAACAGACACTTTGATTAATTGGCCTCGCACACAGGTACAATTTAAAAGACTCTAACCTTCCACCTTGCCCATGAGGAATGAGAAAAATGCGTGGTTCCCTTTATCATCCAGAGGGAGAGGGGGGCCCAGTTTCACCAGCAGCCTCTCCGTCTTTTCTACTAGCTCCTCATACCTTCGCTATGCTTCACATCCCTTCCTTGGGTTCGAATCCAAGTTTCTGTTCTAGAAGTGATTACCAAGGAAAAAAATTCACGGGTGCAATCCCTAGGTGGTTCATGTGGGACGTGAGATTTGCAGAGAATTTGACATGTACCGAGTCTCATTCCTTTCGAATGATACACTGAACGTGCCCAGAGATGTTTCAGATCGTTCCAGGAGCATACACACCAGGATGCGTCAGGGCATGATGCGTACCTGCGCGCCCAGGTTAGAATGGTGTGTGCCTTCTCAAGTTTGATTTCTTCCCCAGGAAGACGGTGTTCCTCAGACGTTGTGCATGGAGGAAGGAGGCCAGAAGGCAGATTTTAAATCAAGTACAAAAACAACAACCACCACCACCCCGGGATGCCTGGGTGGCTCATTCGGTTGAGCGTCTGACTTCGACTTCGGCTCAGGTCACGATCTCGTGGTTTCACGGGTTCGAGCCCCGCGTCGGGCTCTGTGCTGACAGCTCAGAGCCTGGAGCCTGTTTCGGATTCTGTGTCTCTTTCTGTCTCTGCCCCTCCCCCTCCCCCCCCAAGAATAAATAAATGTAAAAAACCATTTTTTTTTAAGAAAAAAGATTTGACTTGACTTTGAGAGAATTGAGTGGCAGTCTACCCTAAGAGGAAAAGGATCCCACGCCGATAAAACACCTTAGCCAATGGAACTCCTTGTAACAAAGGTAGTTCTGTTCAGCCCAAGGCAGCTTGAGAGGGTGAAGAGGAAGGGCCGACAGGAGTGAGGCGTTTCTAGGCTCAAGTCCAGCCAAAAGCTGGAGGCGTCTCCCTGTGGTCTTAGCATAGGGCCCCTATGACTCCAACAACTGCTATGTCTCAAGGGAAGCATCACATTTCGCGGGGCCGTTAACAGGCTCAGAGGCCAGGAGGCACAAACAGTAGCCAGGGTCATCTTGTCAAAGTGCAAACTGAGCCTCATCCCCTGCTCAAAATTCGCCGGTGGATTCCCATCTCTTGCCTCTAGGATAAAGCCCAAACTTTTCTGTGGCTTGCAAAATCGTGCATGATCTGCCCCTTGCTTACCCCCCAAGGTGTAATCTCCTTTTGCAGGTTAGGTTGTCCTGGAAGTAAACCCTGAGGCAGGGTTTAGGAGGCAGGATGGTTAGGAGGGATCGCCGTCTGTGGGAGGTCGGGAGGTTGGGGTCTGGAGCAGGCTTGTGCACAGAAAGAAGTCCAGGCTGGAGCACCAGCCCCGCAGAGGCCTCAGGCAACCTTAGGGGGCACCCTGAAGTCAGAATGGCCCTTCAGAGTTGTTCCAAGTTGAGACAAGAGAGCCAGACCTTTATACCTTTATACCTTTATACGGCTGCCTCTGTTAGTTACTGGGTATGGGTCATCCTATCAAGGGCATGGCCTTGGGCGAGGTGGCGCTCTGCAGCTGAGGCCACCCTGGAAACTGATTGTAAGCAACACTCCCAAAACTAAGTCAACAAGATCTTCCTTAAAGCGGTGAGCGGGGGGGGGGGGTCGAGGGGGCCATGGGTTGAATTGTCCACCAAAAAAGATTTGTTGAAGTCCCAGCCCCTGGTACCTTGGAGTGTGACTTTACTTGCCAATTAGAGCCTTTACAGAGGTAATCAAGTTAAAGTGAGGTCAACATCCCATCCAGTGTGACTGGTGTCTCCATGAAAAGGGGAAATTTGGACACAGAGACAGACACGCACAGAGGGAGGACGATATAAAGAAATCCGCGAAAGACACGATGTAAAAGCGAAGGATTAGGGTGATGGCATCCTACAAGCCAAGGAACCCCAGACTACCAGGAAACCACCAGAAGCTAGCAGAGAGGCTTGGAACAGATGCTCCTTCACAGCCTCAGAAGGAAGCAACCCCACCAACTCCTTGATCATTCCTAATATTTTAAGCCACCCAGTTTGTGGTTCTTTGTTACCACACCCTAGAAAACTAATATAGGGAGCTGTGGGCATCAGCAACAAACACTATCATATCCTACATACCCCCTCGAGCACTATGTGGAAGCGACAGACAAGTAAAACCTTGGTTTGCGAGCGTAATTCGTTCCGGAAACGTGCTTGTAATCCAAAGCCCTTGGTATATCAAAGCGAATTTCAAGAACCATTGGTTCGGTTGTGATCACGAAGACGTTCGGCGTCACGTACGACTCATATTGCAAGACACCGCTCGTTTATCAAGTTAAAATTTATGAGAAATGTTTGGGCGCCTGGGTGGCTCAGTCAGTCGGGCATCCGACTTCGGCTCAGGTCATGATCTTGCATTTCATGAGTTCAAGCCCCACGTCGGGTTCTGTGCGGACAGTTCGGAGCCTGGAGCCTGCTTTGGATTCTGTGTCCCCCTCTCTCTCTGCCTCTCCCCTGCTCGTGCTCTGTCTCTCTCTCTCCCTCTCTCTCTCAAAAATAAACATTAAAAGGTTGCAGAACACTCGCAGAACACGTTACTTGCAATCCGAGGTTTTACTGTATTGGTGATTTTTCTTTAACTACTTTCTTCTCTGTCATCTGTCTTGGGCCCTATTAGTCATTTCTTGCTGGTGAAGTGGTAAAGAAGGATTCCCTCTGCCTAGATGTTTGTTAGTGCTCTGAAAACGGCACTCCAGGCTCCTATTTTAGTGCCTGGCTGTATCTCTAGAGTTTGTCACACAATAGGCACTCAACGAAACTATGTTCGCGAACAACAAAAAATTAACGAACGAATACTGAATGAACCGCGTGCATGTGGGCATTCAGTTACGCCTGAAAGTCAGCCAAGGGGACGCTCTGTAGAACCAGGCTGGAATCAGACCTGGAAGCAAGAAACCCATCACGTTGAGACGCTTAGGACAGAAAGCGGTCTGTGTTCGAGCAGCAGCTCCAGGGAATGAGCTGGGGAATCTGGAAACAAGACCACATAAAAGGCACCAAAAAAAAAAAAAAATAAATGAATAAAAGAGAGAGAGAGAGAGAGTCAGATTAAAGCAATGACTAAGAAGCAGGTGTGAGGAAGAACATGAGAGGGTGGAAATAACCCAAATACTGGAGAACAAGCACCAGGAGTCACTCCCAAGCGAGTCACCCCTCAGACCGTGAGGGGGCGAGTCAGACCGTGATCCCTACAGAAGCTCTGCCATTTGTTAGGTGGGAGAGCTAGGTGACAGAAGTCTGTCTCCCCTTAGACAATCCGCATATAAAAATGGCTAACCTAGCGACAGCAGAGTATTTACGAAATGTGACCTTCTTGTGCCCCTGCAAGGTTCAGAGCTGTTGGTCGGGGGTCACCTGTATAGTGGACCAAAAAAAACCAAAAAACAAAAAACATGTTAGGGACCTAGTGAAAAAGAAAAACATGTTAGGGACCTAGTGAGAAAATGAAATGATGGATCCCGGGGTTTGTCAAGGCAACGTGATGGCAGCTCCTTCCCAGGGGACAAGATACCCTCTCGGGGACATTCCTGGCAGAGGGAAATAAATTAACCCAACTCACCCAAGTGGCTCTAGCCTAGGCCTCATTCTAAGAGCCCTTGTGGAAGAAATAAAACTTTTGAACATACGGTGATACGTATTTCTTCCTCGTCTCCATTGTGATGCCCCCCAAAAAACCCATGTGGACTCACATGCCCCGTCCCCTCATGACGAAGGAGGATTTTTGTGTTGTTGTTGTTGTTGTTTTTTAAGTTTATTTACTCATTTTTCAGAGAGAGAGCAGGGAAGGGACAGGGAGAGAGAGTGAGAATCCCAAGCAGGCTCTGCACTGTCCAGCACAGAGCCGGACGTGGGGCTCGAACTCATGAACCGTGAGATGAGGACTTGAACTGAAATCAAGACTCAGATGCTTAACCGACTGAGTCACCCAGGTGCCCCACATATTTGGGTTCGTGACAGCGTCTAGCTCACTGCCTCGCACGTAAAAGTTGCTCAGTAAGTGTTGAATTATAAAGTGTTAGTCCTCTTGTATAGGCCCCTGTTTCATAAGCTTCTGTGACCATCGCAGTCGTAAAATCAAGGGTATTTTTAAAACAATACCTGTACTTTCACTTCTGGTCAAGTTGCACTAACGGGGACCAGATTTACTTGCCCTCCTGAAACAAATAAAAACTGGAAAACTAGATGAAATAATGGCTCTCAAGATATTAGACAAGAGGAGAAGAACGATTCCTAAAACACGGGAAACACAGTGATTCTGTGATTACCGCAGCTCACTGCTTGGAGAGAGAGAGAGTCCGGGCTGCAGGACAGTCACCCTGAGTTGAGGAAAAAGAAACTGGTTTCCATGGGGCATCTGCAGTCGGGTAAGCGTCTGGCTCTCCCTTTTGGCTCAGGTCATGATCTCACAGTTTGTGGGCTGGCGCCCGCCGCCCCCCACTCCCACCCAGCTCCACACTAACAGCCTAGAGCCTGCTTGGGATTCTCTCTCTCCCTTTCTCTGCCCCTCCTGTTCTCGCACTCTGTCTCTCAAAATAGATAAATAAACTTTAAAAAAAAATAAAGGAAGAGGGGCGCCTGGGTGGTTCAGTCGGTTGAGGGTCCGACTTCGACTCAGGTCACGAACTCGTGGTTCATGAGCTCGAGCCCCGCGTCGGGCTCTGTGCTGACAGCTCGGAGCCTGGAACCTGCTTCGGATTCTGTGTCTCCCTCTCTCTCTGCCCTACCGCTGTGAAAAATGAATAAACATTAAAAAAAAAAAAAAGGAAGAAAAAGGGGTCCAGGGAGGCCTAAGGCTGCTAGATTTCACAGAACAGGGTAACAGACAAGAGAGAACTGGATGCCAAAAGAGCTCCAGAGATTTGCAGAGGGCTCTCCTCAAGGATTTAGGTGAGTACTGATCAGAACACGCGCGTGAGGAGACTCCCCAAGGCTGGAGAAAGAACTACTTAAAGGGTTGGAGGAAACAATCTTCCAAACTCGCACAGGGCAAAGAACAGTTTTCATTCCCCCCTGGCCAAAATAGAAAACTTCGGACACGGTGTGGTAAGCTAAATAATGGCCCTCCAAAGATGTCCGCGCCCTAGCCCCCAGCACCTGTGAATATGTTGTGTCCCATGACGAAAGGGACTTTGAGGATGTGATTACATTCAGGGTCCTGAGATGGGGAGATTACCTGGATTATCTAGGTGGGCTCGATGGAAGCACAAGAGTCTTTATAAGAGGGAGGCGGGAGTGTCGGAATCAAAGCCTACTGTCATTTTGAAATTGACATATAATTGACACATACCATTAGCATGTTTAAAGTGTGCAGTGCGTTTATTTGATACATTTATATATTGCAACACGACCTCACCACCATAGCATTAGCTGACACCTCTATGATGTCACACGGTTATCATTCATTTTTTTGTGGTAAAAAGATTTAAGATCTGGTCTCTTAGGAATCTGACGTACGTAATACAGTATTGTTGACTATAATCGCTACGCTGTGCGTTAGATCTCTAGAACTTATCTTCTAAATGCAACTTGGTACCCTTTGGCCAGCGTCTCCCCAACTCCCCCACCCCTGAGTTATGAGTTCAGCTCTTTAAGAGTCTACATATATTTTCCATTCTACATACAAGCGATATCATACATTATCTGTCTTTGCCTGACTTATCTCACTCAGCATAATGCCCTCAAGGTTTTTAATATAAAACTTTTTTTTTTAATTGAAGGACCAAAAACAACCAACCAAAAAGAGGCATGAATAGATTATGTGTATATACCCCTCGAATATAACAAATCTTCAAACACACTCATAATTAGAGATATGCAAATTAAAACAGCACTGAGATACCATTTCTCATCTATCAGACAGGCAAAGCTTAAAAAGCATGGCAACACATTTTGTTCGTGAGGCTTTGGGAAAGCGGGCACTCTCCTACATTGCTGGTGGGAATGCAAATTAGTGTAATCCTTCGGGAAGGACGTTTGACAATATGTAAGGAAACTACTCTCAAGCTTACCTTTTGACTCAGCAATTCCAATCCCGGGAATCTACCCTGAAGCTACACCTCCACCAATACAAAAATACATATGCCCAAGGTTATTCCCAAGGTTATTCAATTGTTGAGCGTCACAAAATACTGAAAACCATCTAAACGCCCAAGCAGAGGAGAGTGGTTAAATCAACTATGGTACATCCACACAGTGGAGTGCTATTGTGGCTGCTTAAACCCACTTTAGAAAGAAATGATGATCTCTGTGAGCTGACTTAGAGTGAAAACATCAAAGTGCAAAAAGTATGCCATGCTACGCTTCTCGTACGCCAGCGGATATAAGAAAATGCATGCATATCTGCTCCTTTGTCCAAGATAAATATAAAAAAGATAAGCTAGAAACTAAAGATTTTTGTCTCCTACGGAATGGTCAGCTTCTCAATTATACTTTTTGTGTGTAGCTTTGTCTCTCGGAAACATAATGCTCGAGGTGACTGCGGAGATATAGGGCATTAAAAGTGCTGTAAACAGTTACTCAGCGCAGCGAGCAGCCTGAGTCCATCCAGAATGGCTGTACCCAATTTTGACATGCTGTTATGGATAAATGCGCACTGGAAAATAAACCAAAGAACCACAGTATATCTTAAACTTTTGTAAACGGTGTTTTGTGGAGAGCTTCAGTTTTCCCAAATGGCTTATATAGTTCACTAATTTGACTACATCGGTGTTAATCCTGAGTTGGCAGAGATAGCCTCGCCAGCTACCATGTTTTGGTACCAAGGGATCTACCTTTCAATAACGTTGTTGAAATGCAACAACAAAAAAAAAGTAAGAAAAGTTTAGCGTAGCCTCCCCAATAAGTAACTGAAGTAAACCAAAATGTGAGGGCAGCCCCAAATGGGGTACAAACAATAATAAATAAACCTAAGTGTACAAGCCAGTGAATAACACAACCACAAAGAAGGAGATGGGGAAGAAGAGTCCTAATCTAAGCATCCTTGGAAAAGAGTACTTTGGCTATTGTAAGGCCAAAGACAAAAAGAACTGCACACCAATCCTGTACTCCAGTTAGCACATCTGGTTCTCACAGGCATGTGGGTTAGCAATTCTGGAATTGTTTTATGAAATCTAGAGTTGCATAAATAAGTAAATATATTGTATTTTATTTTTATTTATTTATTTTTGAAAAAACCCTCTACTGCACTTTCTTTGCACCTTTCTTTTAAAGTTTTCTTATTTATTTTGAGAGAGAGAGTGAGCACGAGCGGGGTAGGAGCAGAGAGAGAGACAGAGAGAGAGAGAGAGAGAGAGAGAATCCCAAGCGGACTCCCCACTGTCAGTGCAGAGCCCAAGGGGGGCTCGAACTTATGAACCGTGAAATCATGACCTAAGCAGAAACCAACAGTCAGATGCTTAATTGGCTGAACCACCCAGGAGCCTAATAAATGCCTTATATTTCAGATAATAAGAGTCAAGTTTCTCAGTCTCAGGGTTCTAAATAAGCACAGTGTTTCCTTTTGGGATTGATCGACATCTTGAGAGATATTTATGGACTATGCTAATATCCTGTTTCTCTCAAACTCCCTAATTTTATCCTATTGGTGGATCTTTCCCACGACCATGATTAGTGTAGTGTTTGCCCCATGGTGAGTCTGGTTTTCTCTCGTCCTTTCTACATTTTTAAATTGGAATTCTTCTATGAGGGAAAGCTATCTATCCTTGCTTATTTATGTATTTAATTATTTATTTTTATCAACATAGACTCATGGATATTTATTTGTGGATGGCAATTTGTGGAAAGTAATGAACATTGTGGAGTTCTATTGGGATTGGAAGTATCAGAATGAACTTATGATTTTTAATATAAATAGACGATTAGATAGATAGATGATAGATAAATAGATATAGATAGATGATAGATAGATATAGATGATTGATAGATGGTAGAGAGATAGATGATAGATAAATAGATAGATATAGATAGATGATATATAGATAGATGATAGATAGATGATAGATATAGATATATGAAGATAGATGATAGATGGATATAGATAGATAATAGATAGATAGATAGATAGATAGATAGATACGTATACACAAGTTAACGTACACACATATATTTCCTAGTTCTGTCTGCTGAGAGTTCCTAGAAACAGTGATACCCGAGTAACAACGAACACAGTTAGTGTCCAGATCTTGGATTCTCCAAAGAAAGGAACCAGGGCTCCTTGGGGAAGTGGCTGATTCCAAGGCAGGGGCAAGAAAACTCCAAGATGAGCCTGGAACATTTTGTTGTGCCGGAAAATAAGGGAGTGCCCAGGAAAGTATGGAGGTATGTTAGAAGGACACAAGAGCCAAGCTGCAGAAGGACCCGATGGCCAACGATGGAACCATTTGAGAAGTAAAATGAATAACGATAGTATTCGATTATAACCCCCAGAAGAAAACAAATACCCATGAGTCTATGCTGATAAAAATAAATAATTAAATACATAAATAAGCAAGGATAGATAGCTTTCCCTTATAGAAGAATTCCAGTTTAAAAAGGTAGAAAGGACCAGAGAAAACCAGACCCACCATGGGGCAAACACTACACTAATCATGGTCGTGGGGAAGATCCACCAATAGGATAAAATTAGGGAGTTTGAGACGAAACAGGACATTAGCATAGTCCATAAATATCTCTCAAGATATCGATCAATTCCCGAAGGAAATACAGTAACTTCACAGTAGAGAAAGGTGACAGACCTAACCAAGTAGTCAAGGTCCACATCACCGGTAATAAAACGTATTGGCATCATGTGCCCCCTGATACGATGCACTGAGAAGGACACGACGTAACCGCTAGACCTATCCTTGTCAAAAATGCATAACCTCAAGCTATTAAGAAAACAACCCGAATTAAGGATTCTACAAAATAATGGAGCAGTACGCTTTAAAAAAGTTTCACGGTCACAAAAGGCAAGGCAAGATTAAGGAACTGTCATAGATTTGAGGAGACAGAGACACAACAACATGCAATATGGCACCTGGAGCGGAAAAGGTACACTTGAGGGAAAACCGGTAAGAATCCCGTGAGCTCTGCCGCTTAGTTAGTCATATTGTGCCAGTGTTGATTTCACGGTCTGGATAACTGTACCGTGCTTATATAAGATACTACATGAGAGGAGTTTGGATGAAACACACACCTGAGTTTTTATACTATTTTTGCAACTATCCTCTGAGTCCAAGGTTATTTCCAAATGTAAAGCTAAAAATAATGCCCTGTGTGTTAGAAGGCGCAGGGAGCGAGACGGTGAGAAATGTCACGCGGGTCACCGGAGCCGTAGGGCAGTAATCAAAGATGACATGAGCCCCACCAAAACCGTAACAGTGAGTGCCTACCTTCTGGAAATAGGAGAAAGGCCAAGGTAGGGGCATCACGCCTCCTCAAGTTACAGAAATACCACTGTGTTTCTGATACCTGATCCACAGAAATACAAACCTCCGTGAGATTAGTCTCGTCGAACGTAACAAGCCTGCACAGGTTTAGTGAATGCAGACACGGGCAGACGCTACCTCCAGACCAGAACCAGGTGACGACTGAGAAAGACAGGTGGAAACTCACCTTTACTGAGAGAGAAATGACTATTCTCCCAGAACCGAAAGGTCCCCAGAATTTGTCTCTGATGTAGGAGGTTGCCCACCCACGGAGGGTGGGACTGACCGACAAAAGAAGAGTCTGATGGTTGAGTTCTTGTGCTGTTCTCTATTCACTGTGTTGGTTTCATTTCCCAACCACTTCCTTTCGTTGATCTTGGAGCAAGGCCCTCATGCTCAGAAGCCACTTCAAAAGACGGGTTATTCACACATCCTTTTCTGCCTTTTTTTCTTTTTTTTTTCTGCCTTTTCCTTTTTTTCTTCTGAAGGACTTTCCTCTTATCAACTTACGGCTTCACTTGGCCATCCCCCTCAGTCCCGACAGAGACTGTATGCTTTGCCCCTAACGCAATACCCCGCCAGTATTTTGAGCCTCTGGGTACTTTTCACCCAGAGCTTCCATTTTAATAGCGGAGTCCGGTAATGTCACTGTTGCTGATCAGGTTCCTCCGTGTCAAACAGAGGAGTATAAAGAAGCTTAAATCAGGCCGAGTGACAAGTCAAGAGTATTGGAGAAATGATCGTTATTACTCTAGCCAGGAAGTAAGGCAAGCTTCCAAACGGTCCTGAGGGTCTGCTCCTTGGCAGACACGGGAGGAGAACCACCGACCCTTTCCGATGGGGGGTCCAGCCACTCCACAGCACCTTAGCAAAAAATTCTGACTTGTAGGGGCGCCTGGGTGGCGCAGTCGGTTAAGCGTCCGACTTCAGCCAGGTCACGATCTCGCGGTCCGGGAGTTCGAGCCCCGCGTCGGGCTCTGGGCTGATGGCTCAGAGCCTGGAGCCTGTTTCCGATTCTGTGTCTCCCTCTCTCTCTGCCCCTCCTCTGTTCATGCTCTGTCTCTCTCTGTCCCAAAAATAAATAAACGTTGAAAAAAAAAATTTTTTTTTAAAAAAAATTCTGACTTGTTCTAGGCTCACAGGTTCTAGTTTCCCTGAGTGCCCAGGTGAGGGAGACTAAAGGTCTCCTCTGCTCTTAAAGCTGCCGTTCTCCTTTGAGGATAGACTCTGTGATGAGGATCGGTGTGTGGGAGTTCTCCAAGGGAGTGCTCTTGGGATTACCTCCTGTGGGAAGGAGAAGGGAAAGTTACAGGACCGGGAAGAGGGAGAGGCCACGCTGTGATTTGATCCCAGACCTCAGCCAATCCTGTAGGAAGTTCTGAAGACAGGATGCTCCCTCAGCTGTCCCCGGTTGGGGTAAGGAGGGCTGGACCTAAAGGCAGCAATCTGCCATTGCGTGCGGGTCACGCTGGGAAGCGGTAAGACCTTGAGCAAAGCAACTGTCTTCAATGGAGGCAATCCCTATAGGGGCAAACAGGTGAGGGCTGTCTACTGATATCGGTCTTCGGAGCAGGGGAAGAGACTTTTATTCCTGAAGGAGTATGGGGGCAGCCCATCACAGCATTATCACCGTGGGATAAGACGGAAAGACATTTGCCGCTTTTAAGCTTCAAGGCAGATGTGAGCATGATAAAGACCCTTATGGTTTGGGCTTTAAAGCGTCAGTGTTAGGCTTCGGTAAGCAGATCAGGTCAGATCAGCTGCCCCAAAAGCCATCCTACAGATTCAGGGCCAAGGATGAACTGCGGAAAGGCCATGGGGTCGGTCAGGTGTCATGCCAAGTCCACAGCTTTCATTTGGTTCTGGATTACAGCATTGCCAAGTTCGGACCAGGGATCTAGGTTTCCAGCATCCACGTGCTTGGGTTTTTAGGAGGTCCTGGTCTTCACGACGTCCACTGGGGCAAAGGTTCCAGAAATATCACCCACACCTTCAGCTCAGGACCTGCTGCGGGCAAGTCTCCAGGTGAAACAAATACGGTTATGAAGGAGACAGCCTCCTGGAGGCAGGTTTCCGGGGCTTCTGCAATCCCACAGCAAGAGTTGGTGACCAGGCGGTAGGGTCCCCTCCCTGGGGAAAGAAAAAAAATAACCTCAAGGTAATTGAGTGCGAACGTGATAACATCCCTCATGACCCTGTAACATGAGACAAGTTAATCAGACTGCATGTTTGTGTGTTACCATATATGGGAGACAAACAAGTAAGAAATATGTTAAAAGACAAACAAACAATGTTCGGGGCTCAGTTCTTTGGGCACGAACCCAACTGAGTGGTGCGGACACGAATGAGGTTGCTTCCTGGAAAGAAAAGCCTCGAGGTCACCACTCTTTGTGCGAGAATCCTGCTACAACCACAGCCATCGTGACGCATGATTAAAAATGCCCACTTGGGGCGCCTGGGTGGCTCAGTTGGTTAAGCTTCTGACCCTTGATTTCGGCCCGGGTCACGATCTCGTGGCTCGTGAGATCGAGCTCCGTGTCAGGCTCTGTGATGACAGCAGCAGAGCCTGCTTGGGATTCTCTCTCCCTCCCTCTGTCTCTAAATAAACCAATAAACATTTTTAAAAACGCCCACTCGTGAGAAAGTGAAGCTTGTCGCTGGGGAGACACCACCCGCTACAGTGCAGGGTGCCAGACGTACAAGGCCGGGGGGGGGGGGACGGGAATCATGAGGTTCCAAATATACTGTCTGGAAAAAAAGAGCAATTCAAATGAGGTCTGGAGTCTGTGACTGGCATCATTTCAAACGCCCACACTTTGCAAGAAGGCATCGATGTCCAGAGTGGCAATCTCCGAGTGCGACCGGGGCTTTTTCCCACTAAAGTTACAATAAACACCTAGTGTCAATGTTCACCTCTGAAGGGGGCATTTCCCCAGGGGAGTTTAGGCCCACGGGTCACAGGCGTTGGACAACTGGTGTGAACGGCCCGGTGTTTTAGAGAAGCTGAAACCCAGAAGAACGCCTTTGCCACCTTCTTCCTCCAGATACCGCGGAGTCTCCATTAGGTCTAGATGGCACCAGCATGAGATTATGGGATTCCATTTTGTTTGGGAAAACTACTCAAGCATTGTGAATTGCTAAATGTTATTGATGTTAGTCAATGTGGCCAAAATCCTATGATTCCTGCTGACGACTTAGATGCTTTTCTTTCTTTCTTTCTTTCTTTCTTTCTTTCTTTCTTTCGAGACAGTGGGCACAAGTCAGTGAGGGGCAAAGAAAGAGAAAGAGAAGCAGGGAACGAGCTCACCCAAAGCAGGACTCATGCTCACCCAAAGTGGGGCTCGTGACACGAATTTCTCCCTGGGTAATTCATAGTAGGAGGAAATTTATATTCAAATATGGAATAGCCCTATACATATTTTTTCACATGTTGTTTTTTGGTATCTTTATGACGTCATTTAACCTCATTGCAGATACTCTAATAGGCTCAGTACGACAACCTAGCTGGACCTAATTTGGGATGGGAAGTAAAACAGGGAGTGTCTGATGTCTATTTCTAACCCATTTCAGAACCTTCAACAAAATGTGCCTTGCCCATCAGTGGTCAAGAGATACCTCCGCAAAAGCAGAAGTTGGTATTGTGGGAGGAGTCTGGCGAACACAGGGGGAGAACCACCGACCTTTCCCGATGGGGGTCCAGCCACACCACGGCACTTTAGCAAAAAATTCTGACTTGTTCTAGGCTCACGGTTCTAGTTTCTCTGAGTGCCCAGATGAGAGACTAGAGGTCTTCTCTGCCCTTAAAGCTGCCGTTCTCCTTTGAGGATAGACATCTAAGAGGGAATAACCGAGATATCTGTCCATCTTTGACCATCACACCAAACCCGGTATGCATACTACCATGGGCCGTCTTTGTAGCTTGGAAGTTACTGGATCATCAGAATTGCGGGGTTCCCCTGTTAGTCTCTCTAGGCAGAAACTGGCCTCCTCAAGGTGGATCCCCAGGGCCCGGCACAGAGCCAAGAACAGAAGAGCGGATATGTATGAGCGGATGAACGAACGTCTGCCTGGAGAGAACATCGGACCCACCCGTGCAAGCCCCCAGGCAATGCTTGAAAGTCCAGGAACTGAAAGGAGCAACTCAAGGCGAGGCGATGGGGAGAATCAAGGGAACAGGAGGCAAGTATTGACCTTCCCTGCCCTTAGTCACTTCTCACCAGATGCTCACCTCCCTTCAGCCAATTAAAAGACGGGAGCACATTACAGGCCCTGCTTGATTGCTGAGTTATTTGAGGCCTTGTGAGAATTTGTCCGTAGCATCCGATTAGTGCTGGCTAGCTCTGAATTCTTTTTATAGTAAGCTTCTTTTGCAGGAGTTGGCATTGAAATTGCTAGCACGCAGGCCCAGAGCGCTAAGCCGGAGACAACGAGCAGGAAGTGGTAAATGAATAACTACCTTATTAGATCATATTCTCATTTTACTCAAATCCATCACTGGGGAAGTATAAAGAAACCTCAAGTACTTCAGGATTTACTTTATTATCTATTTTTTCTGGATAAACTATGACTTAGGGAAGTTTTTAAGGTGGTCCAGGGAATCAAGTAACATACAGTATTGTTTTAAATGGCATAAATGGATCAGTGTTCTCTTGATAAACAAAACCCCCCCCCCTTTTTTTTTTAAGAAAAAACATTTAGGGCAAAAAGACGTTAGGGGTCCTTTCGAACTCTCAAATGTTTGGCAAGGGTTTTAAATACCAGTGGATCAGTGAGGGACCCCCCCCCCACCACCACCACCACAACATACTTCTCCACGTTAATTGTCACACGGGCCGAACTAATCCTGAATGCTCAATAATATTATTAGCAGAGGCAGATCTTTTTAAAAGCTTCGACTTTACCGCTAGTAATTACGCTCGATTACGGGTGTAAAAAGCTTTCCACAGCGGGCCTTACAAAATCCACTGTGAACATTAACCACATTTCATCTCATGTGGCGTGTCAGGCATGTGCATCGATAGGGTAGAATTCAGCATAAAGCACTAATCAGGTGATTATACAGTCTGAGGCAGAAACTAAATAGGTGGGCACTTTCTAACTGACAGCACTTAGAAACGCCGGGAGGGGCGTCTGCGTGGCTCAGTCGGTTAAGCGTCCGACTTTGGCTCAGGTCACGATCTCGCGGTCCGTGAGTTCGAGTTCCACGTAGGGCTCTGCGCTGACAGCTCGGAGCCCGGAGCCTGTATCCGATTCTGTGTCTCCCTCTCTCTCTGCCCCTACTCCCCCCACCCCCCAGCTCACGCTCTCTCTCTCTCTCAAAAATAAACATTTTAAAAAATTAGAAAGAAAGAAATGCCCTCTGAGATTACCCCCAAAGATTTCAACTTCTAGTAAAATTATTTATGGTTAAGTGCTATAAAGCAATTCAAAGAATGTATAAACAATAACCAACTCCGACTTTTCATGGCTGCTATAATTTGGTTTTTGAGTTCCTGTTTTGAGTTAACTTCGAAAAGTGCAGGTCTAGGGGCGCCTGGGCGGCTCAGTCAGTTAAGCGCCCAACTCTTGGTTTTGGTTCAGGTCAGGATCATGAGTTCGAGCCCCGAGGTAGGGCTTGGAATTCTCTCGCGCCCCTCCGCCCCCCTCTGCTCACTCTCTCCGTCTCTCTCTCTCTCTCTCTCTCAAAATAAGTAACTCAACTTAAAAAATAAAAGTACAGGTCTATTTCAGAAATGGACTTTGGGGAATGCACAAAAATTACAATCTCTAGGAAAAAGCCTAGTAGGTCAAATGATCTACCAATGAGCGGATGTAGCTCCAATTTAGCCAGCTATAATTCAAGAAACTCTATTGTTCACAATGACTCCCAGAATAGCTTAATTCAACAGTGTTCCAGGTGAACCCTATGACCACACCCTTGTCGAGTCGGCAGCTACCTGCATTCCTGCACCTGGGGGGTGGAAGGAAATTATGTAAAAAGTCAATAATGAAAGACGTAAAAGCATTTTCAGAACTTGACTTTCCCCATTCCTTACCCTAGCGCTCAGAGCCATGGGAGGGAGGGGAGCTAGAGAAAAAGAATGCATACGTTTCAAAGGAAACCATAAAAGTGTATCCACATTTAGATAACCCCAGAAGGTATAAATTTTACCAAGGTCATGGAACCACCCACTTCCATTCAGGAGGTAGTCACACCTACTTTGTGTCCAAAATAAACCTATACAATTGGAGGCATTGTAAAGGAGAAGGAGTCAAAAGTTAATACATACTTGCAATTGGGCCAAGGGTTAAAAAAGAATACTGCTGGGAAACTAGGAGAACGATGCAGAATGTTCAAAGGAAAAATTTGCAAATATGCTCTCGGGGAAAATACTAATACAAATGAATACGAATCAGAAAATGTACTCTTCAACAAATCGCTGGGAGGGAAACAAATCTCACAAAGTTCATCTTTATTCAGAATATATTTCTCTTTTTTCTCCTTCCCTGGCCAGCCGGAAGCATAGGCCTCTTGGCAACATTATTGCCCTGTGATATCTCAGCAGAAGTTCAGCTGAAATATGCTTGCTTGCTTGTAATACAAAACCTAGCCAGGTTTATCATTACACCTGATGTTGTCTATAAAACTGTTTGTACTATTTAAAAATCTCTGTCCAATTTATAAAATTAACCATAGCACAGGAACATGTGAATTTCAGCCTACATTGTTGCAAAACATTTCCCCTCATGTATTCTTGGAACTTAGTCTCCAATTTTATCTTCCCAGGAAAAAGGGGCTGATATTAGAACAGAATCTATGAAGCTGTCCCCCAAGGGGGGAGCGGAATGAACCACCCTTTTAAACGGAGGGTAAAAAAACAAACAAACAAACAAACAAACTTCAGCTTTTCTCCTATTTTTTTAAATAACAGCTTTTCCGAAGTATAATTACATACAGTAAAATTCACCAGCTTTCAGCGCACAAGTTAACGATGTTTAGTACATTTAAAGAGTTGTACAACTATCACTACAATCCAACTTTAGAATTTTTCCATCACCCCAAAAAAGATCCCTCACGCCCGTTTGAAGTCATTCCCCATCTAATCCCCAGACCCAGGCAATCGATAGTATTATCATTTCGTTTTAGAAATATGGAAACTGAGAGTCTAAATTAAGTTCTTTACCTCCGAGGTCACAATCATTAGGTCCTGGATCTGTGATTTGAATCCAGAAACATTTGATTCCAACGTCTTTTCTTTCGATATACTATGCCACAGAACTAGGAACTATCAGATGTATGTCTGCTCAGGACATAGCTACAGTTACTAGAAAAATCTTGGGCAATAAATAGATTTAAATAATTAATAGAATTCTCTTTTATCCACTTGGTGTGACATTAGATGATGAAAAAAGTCACATAAGCGAAAGTAACATCTTCTGCCTGCAGTTTCTTCTATTAATTTATTAGTCAGTGTTTTTCATGAATGATTTATGGCCTGCCTAATTCAGAAGGCTCGAAGTGACTTAGAAAAGTCTTTTTTTTAAGTTTATTAGTTTTCACAGAGAGAGAGAGAGAGAGAGAGAGAGCAAGAGCAAACAGGGCAGGGGCAGAAAGGGAGAGAGAATCCCAAGCAGGCTTTGCGGTCACCGCAGAGCTGGATGTGGGGCTTGATCTCAGGAACCAAACCGTGAGATCATGAGTCGCCCAAGCAACTGAGCCACCCAGGCGCCCCGAGAGAGGTCTTTATACACGGTAACGTTAAACATTATGGGGTTCATAGATCAATGAAGATCGGATCAAGGTTGTCCCAGAAAAATGGAAAAATATACATCCCACTGTGGATAACATTGCTAGGGGTTCATGGACTCCAAAAGTCATCAACCACAGTTTGAGAAGCTTGCTTTAATAATGAGGATGAGGGGCGCCTGGGTGGCTCACTCGGTTGAGCGTCCGACTTCAGCTCAGGTCACGATCTCGCAGTCCGTGGGTTCAAGCCCCGCGTCTGGCTCTGTGCTGACAGCTCAGAGCCTGGAGCCCGCTTCGGATTCTGTGTCTCCCTCTCTCTCTGCCTTTCTCCTGCTCGCTCTCTGTCTCTCTGTCAAAATAAATAAACATGAAAAAGTTAAAAATATATTACAAAATATCTCTCGCCAAGGCCCAAATCAGGCGGGACCTCAGTCAAGTAGCACCTTTCCGAAGAGACTGGCGAATGAAGGTAAAAGAATATCGCATTTGTGGACTGCCGCCGAATAAGTAGGCTTCCACAGCTGTAAACAACACACTCTGGGCAGCACTAGAACATCTTAGTGCTTTTCACATCTCTTCAGGTTCATTTTGCTTCCATGGAAACTACCGATTTACATAGGCTCACAAGAACTTCCACAGGCAAACACTTGGAGAAAGTCAAATGCACACATGTGGATTTCATGGCCTCAGAGGTTTCAAATTTTCCTCTTTGCGGGAGGTTGTCAGGGGTATCCAGTATACTTTCTAGCCCTCAGTTTATATTCGACACTTTTTTTTCAATGTTTCTTTTATTTTTGAAAGAGAGAGAGAGAGAGGGAGAGAAAGTGGGGGAGGGGCAGAGAGAGAGGGAGACACAGAATCTGAAGCGAGCTCCAGGCTCTGAGCTGTCAGCACAGAGCCCGACGCGGGGCTCGAACTCAGAAACTGTGAGAGCATGACCTGAGCCGAAGTCGGACGCTTAACCGACTGAGCCACCCAGGCGCCCCTACATTGGACACTTTTATCATACCGGATCCTCAAACTTCTGGTTTCTACAATTCAACTCAGCAAATATTTATCAAAGGGCCACTGGGCACCCAGGATGGTCCCAGGCTCTAGAAACGTAGCCATTACTTCTGTGATCAATGCAGTGTTGAGCCCGGGGGAAGAGCTAATGAAACACCATCTGTCTTCCATAAAATTCCAGATGTTTATTGGGGCTTCTCAACCCCTAGGTGACAGGTTGTCCTGCTTATCCGCCACCAAGGCACCTTGGGGATCTCCTTTGGTAGCACTGGCCACATTGGGTTCATGGCTAATTTTCTGTAAAGTAGATACGTGGCAAATGCTTGTTGAATACCATAGGGATTAAAGCGGTTTAAGGAAATTTCCATACTTTCTGATGGCAAGGTTATTTTCTAAAGAGAAAGAACCACCATTCTGGAGAGAAGTTAACATGAGAGTAGGTAGGGGTTAAGGCAGAACTGCTTCCTCTAAGGTGGGGGCATCAGGGCAAGTAGACCATAAGCATTCCCAACACCATTTCTTTTTTTCTTTTAAATGTTTCCTTTTTTTATCTTGAGGGGGGAGGGAGGGGCGGAGAGAGCGTGAGACAGAGAACCTCAACCGGGCTCCACACTGTGAGTGAGGAGCCCAACACGGGGCCTCAAACTCACGAACTGTGAGATCATGACCTGAGCTGAAATCAAGAGCCAGATGCTTAACCGACTGAGCCACCCAGGCACCACCCCAAAAACATTTCTTAACGCTTTACCTCTAGCCTTTTTGTTTTTAGTTCGGTCCCCTGTTTTCTGCTGATAGGACACGCTAGGCTTAAGAACCTATATATGTAAAACCTGTATATGTCTTTAAAGAAACCTGTACTTTGTCCCTTTCTAGAGAAGGAGTGTGGGGAGCACACTCTAAGATGACCCTCAGTAATCCCGACCTCTTACTATTTATGCCCTTGTATAATCCCTTGTTCTTTTTAAAATAAGTTTTTTAATGTTTATTTTTGAGAGAGAGAGAGACAGACAGAGGGAGAGCATGAGCAGGGGAGGGGCAGAGAGAGAGGGAGACACAGAATCGGAAGCAGGCTCCAGGCTCCAAGCTGTCAGCACAGAGCCTGACATGGGGCTCAAACTCATGAACCGTGAGATCATGACCTGAGCTGAAGGCGGACGCTCAATCGACTGAGCCACCCAGGTGCCCCTGTAAACTCTTGTTCTTGAGTACAGACGGGATCTACGTCTAACAAATAGCATACAACAGAGGCGATGGGATATCATTTCGGTGACTATGATACATAAGACTGTAATTTCTGTCTTGCTGTGACTCTCTGACTTGCTCGGTTTGGTAAAGCAAACTGCCATATTTTGAGCTACCCAGTGGAGAGGACTCAGTGACGGAAAACTTTAAGACAGCCTCTGACAAATAGCCGGCAAGGAATGGGAGCCCTCAGTCCATCATTCCTTGAGGAAATACACACTCTCAACAACCACACGAGCTTGGAAGCATGTGCTTCTCCAGTCAAGCCTCCAGATAAGACCTCAACCCGACCTGACAGCATGAAAGAGTCTAAAACAGAGAACCTAGCTGAGTTATGCCTAGGTCCCTAACCCACAGAAACTGTCACTTTAGTTCTAGGATTTAATAGCAAGGAGCGAGACTAGTAACCAAGGTGATAAATAAATTTCAAGGCTAATGATTGCCATTAACAGAACTGCTAGGATTTCAGTAAGAAAATGGAAATGTATAGTCACTAAAAAGAAACAAGACAGGACTAGCAAACACTTCTTTATAGATTATGAAAGGAAATGTCCGAAGACTTCAGTTTCGGGCCCAGATGGTGTCATGGGGCCAGCATTTTACCTGTGCACGGAAACAACTAAAAAAATAGATGAGTCGTGTGAAATAGCAGTTTATAAGTCACTGTACATCAGAAAACAAAGGACAGAGATGAGCCCTATAATTTCCCCATCTGCAGATGGTCTCCCGGAGGTACTCAGCTGAGGAATGATCAGTGTGTATGTGTGAACAAATTACCTGAAGCCCGGGAAAGATTCACCTGAAGCGATTTGAGGTTATGGTGCCGGGGCCTTTCACAGAGTTTTGGTAATAGTGTCTGTTCCCACCAAGGCTCAAGATTCATAGAGTGTTGGCTTGGGGCGCCTGGGTGGCTCAGTTGGTTCAGCATCCGACTTCGGCCCAGGTCACGATCTCGTGATTTGTGAGTTCGAGCCCCATGTCAGGCTCTGTGCTGGCAGCTCAGAGCCTGGAACCTACTCCGAATCCCGTGTCTCCCTGTCTCTCTTTGCCTCTCCCCTGCTCACGCTCGGTCAAGCTCTCTCTCAAAAATAAATAAATATTTAAAAATTTTTTTAAAAAAAGATTCGTACAGTGTTGATTGAAGTCTGGAAAAGGGTCTTGTCTGAGTAGTGGTGGATGATTGCCTGTAGAATAAACACCAAATGAGGAGAAAGCTCATTCTATCAAAAGGGAGATGGAATCGATATGGGTGTCAAAATAGTAGCAAAGTGTATTAGAACAGTTTGTTGCTGTATCACTGCATTCCATATGTTCCAAAAGAAAAGTGGGTGTGGGAAGGGTACTTTAAAAGCCCAAATAAAACCTCTAGCAACGGAAATTGCAATGTCTGAGATGAAAATATTCACTGGATGGGATTAATGTCAGAAAGGCATTGCAAAAGAAAAAATTAGTGAACTTGAAAACATAGCAATAGAATTATTCAAACTGCAACACAGAGAGAAAAAGGTAAAAAAAGAAAGAAAGAAAGAAAGAAATTCGAAAAGGAACTCAAGAAAGAACACAGCATGACTCTTAGCCTACAAAGCTATACCCAGTGGAAATGTCTTCCAAACACAAAGGAAAAATAGACTTTTCAGACATACAAGAGATAAAACCAGCAAGCCCACACTACAAGAAATGTTAAAGAATGCCCTTCAGACAGAAAATCGTCAGATGCAAATATGAATCCACACGAAGGAATGGCAAATACGTGGGTAGACATATAAAATGTTTTCTTGTTTAAATCTCTTTAAAACATAGCTATTTAAACATGAATAATAAAAAATGGAGATGTGATTTTCAACATATATAAAAGAGGACTTTGTGACAACAATACAAAAGTTAGGAGGGGTGAGTAGAAGCATAATGTTATAAGGTTCTTATACTCCAGAAGTGGTACAATATTGCTAGAAGGTAGGGTGTGATCAATTCAAAATGAGTACTATTGGGGCACCTGGGTGGCTCCGTCGGTTAAGCGTCCGACTTCGGCTCAAGTCGTGATCCCGAGGTCCGTGAGTTCAAGCCCCGCGTCAGGCTCTGTGCTGGCAGAGCGGAGCCTGCTTGGGATTCTCTCTCTCCCTCTCTCTCTGCCCCGCCCCCACACGCTCTCTCCTTCTCTCTCTGCCTCTCTCTCTCTCTCTCTCTCTCTCTCTTTCTCTCAAAATAAATACATAAACTTAAAAAAAGCATGCTAAAAGTTTGAAACACCCCCATTAAAAACACAGAGACTGTCAGACTGAGGAAAAAGGAAAGGCCCAATTAAACACTACCCATAAGAAATGATTTCAGGGGCGCCTGGGTGGCGCAGTCGGTTAAGCGTCCGACTTCAGCCAGGTCACGATCTCGCGGTCCGTGAGTTCGAGCCCCGCGTCGGGTTCTGGGCTGATGGCTCGGAGCCTGGAGCCTGTTTCCGATTCTGTGTCTCCCTCTCACTCTGCCCCTCCCCCGTTCATGCTCTGTCTCTCTCTGTCCCAAAAATAAATAAATGTTGAAAAAAAAAATTTTTTTAAAGAAATGATTTCAGTAAGAAGACACAAATAAGTAAAAGAACGGAGAAACCCATGCTATCGTAACAACAAGCGAAAGAAAACTAGAACGGCTATGTTAAAATCAAGGTGGATTTCAGAGGAAAGAATATTACCAGAGATTAGACGTGTCATTTTGAAATGTTAAAATGGTCAGCTCATCAAGTACACGAAGGAAACACTGCCAGGACCACAAACAGAAATAGACAAATCAACAAGGGTAGTCTCATATTTTAATATTCTTCTTCCAATAATTGACAGAAGTAATAAGCAGAAAATCAGGAAGAATTTGGTATGCTTGATCAATGTTGTCAACTCACCTGACATGATTATATTTAAAGAACATTCCATCCAACACTGTGAAAATACACATTCTTTCCAATTGCACATAAAACATTTACCGAAATGATACCGCAATACCCAGAGAAAAATATGTCATAATAAAAGGAATAAAGTCATGCAAAGTATATTCTCTGACCGCAATGGAACTAAATTAGAACTCAATAATAAAATGTCTGGAAAATTGTCCAAATATTTGGAAACTGAATAATATGCTTTTAAATAATCCGTGAGTCAAAGATGAAATCAAAAGTGAAATTGGAAAATATTTTGAACTTGGGGCGCCTGGGTAGCTCAGTCGGTTAAGCGACCGACTTCAGCTCAGGTCACGATCTCACGGTCCATGAGTTCGAGCCCCGCGTCGGGCTCTGTGCTGACAGCTCGGAGCCTGGAGCCTGCTCCGGATTCTGTGTCTCCTTCTCTCTGTGCCCCTCCCTTGCTCATGCTCTGTCTCTCTCTGTCTCAAAAGTAAATAAAAACATTAAAGAAAAATTTTTAAAAAAGAAAATCTTTTCAACTAAATTAAAGATACAAAATATCAAAATTTGTGAGATGCAGCTTAAGCGATACTTTGGGAAATTTCTTTAGCATTAAGTCTTCTATTTGAGAAAGGAGAATGGTCTCAAATCAATGACATTAGCTTCTACTTTAAGAAATTAGAAAAAGAAGAAATTAAGCTCAGGGGCGCCTGGGTGGCGCAGTCGGTTAAGCGTCCGACTTCAGCCAGGTCACGATCTCGCGGTCCGTGAGTTCGAGCCCCGCGTCGGGCTCTGGGCTGATGGCTCGGAGCCTGGAGCCTGTTTCCGATTCTGTGTCTCCCTCTCTCTCTGCCCCTCCCCTGTTCATGCTCTGTCTCTCTCTGTCCCCAAAATAAATAAAAACGTTGAAAAAAAAATTTTTTTAAAAAAAAGAAGAAATTAAGCTCAAAGTAAGTAGAAGAAAGGAAATAAGTCAACAAAAACAAAAGTTGGTTATTAGAAGATCCATAAAATTGATAAACCTCTAGCCAGACTAATCAGGAAAAAGAGTTTCAGCCTCATTGACGTATAATTGAAAATAAAATTATAAGATATTTAAAGTATACAACATGATGATTTGACATTCTTCTACATTGTGAAAAAGATTCCTCCCATCAAGTTAATTCTTCCCATCAGAGTGAAAAGCTCTCAAACCTAATTACAGGGGGAAAAATTCCTAATACACCTGAGCATAGGATTCAAACAGACCAGGGGCACCTGGGTGGCTCAGTCAGTTGAGCGTCTGACTTCAACTCAGGTCACGATCTCATGGTTCGTGAATTTGAGTCCCTGGCCTGATCCTCTGTCCCCCCAACCCTCTCTCTCTGCCCCTCTCTGCTTGTGCTTTCTGTCTCTTTCTCTCAAAAACAAATAATAAACAATAAAACAAATTTGTTAAATATTTTAATAATTGTTTTAAAAAATTAAAATAGAAAAAAAAAGAATCCTCAGAGGCTGTGCATCCCTTATAAATCTAATATGATGAACCCTACATGGGAAAGCATGCCCTACTGACACCTGAAGTCTTCATTCAGAGCTTTAATAACTTTAACATTTTTTTAATGTTTATTTATTTTTGAGAGAGAGAGAAAGAGAGAGAGAGACAGAGTATGAGTCGGGGGGGGGGAGATGCAGAGAGAAAGGGAGACACAGAATCTGAAGCAGGTGCCAGGCTCTGAGCTGTCAGCACGGAGCCTGATACGGAGCTTGAACTCACGAACTGCGAGATCATGACCTGAGCCGAAGTCGGACGCTTAACAGACTGAGCCACCCAGGTACCCCTGCATTTCTTAAGTTGGAAAATGGAAAGTTTTTATCTCCAAACTGATAAAGTGTGTGTTAGCAATGGGAACCGATAACGTGTTAGATTCTCTTCATCCGATTGAGGGGGGCTCTTGTTGGGATGAGCACTGGGTGTTGTATGGAAGCGATGAATCATGGGAATCTACCCCCCAAATCCCAGAGCACCCTGTACACGCCGTATGTTAGCCAGTTTGACAATAAATTACATTAAAAAAAATTCTCTTCATCCGAGAGGGATTTAACCCCCAAAATAAAGTTCTTTGGGTCCACTTAAAAAAAAAAAACGCACATATATGTGGCAGAAATTTCAGATGATAAGAAAACCATCTTATGAAGCTGAAAACAACAAGAGTAGTCATTTTTTGAATGTCACTAAATGCCCGGAAGTTACCTACGTGCTCTTGGTTAATCCTCGTAATAGTCAGGTAAAATATTTGGCAATATCTTCATTTGGGGAGAAGGACGTGAGGTTCAGAAGGTCACGTGACATCTTCGGGTTCATGCAACCAATACATAGTAGAATAAGGGTTCAAACCCAGCTTTGTTTGGCTCCAATCCCCATACCACACTACCACTCTACTTCTGCCCTATTTCCCCTTACATGTTTCAGAGCATATGAACTGACCCGCGCATGGCTAAGACCATAAGAAATTCTCTGGTTAGAAAAGATCATCAGGGGCGCCTGGGTGGCTCAGTCAGTTGGGTGTCCGACTTCGGCTCAGGTCATGATCTCACGGTCTGTGGGTTTGAGCCCTGCGTCGGGCTCTGTGCTGACAGCTCAGAGTCTGGAGCCTGCTTCGGCTTCTGTGTCTCCCTCTCTCTCTGCCCCTCCCCCACTCATGCTCTGTCTCTCTCTATCAAAAAATAAATAAACGTTAAAAAAATTAAAAAAAAAAAACACAAAAAAAAGATCATCAAATATTGCATCAAATCTAAATTAGCGGCACGGCTCTGGGAGAAACCACTTGGCTTTGGGCTTTGTTTTCACCTTGTGCCCAAATCAGGTCTAACGGTGGATATTGTGGATATGTGGTTGTTGAGATTGGTTCATGTCATTTTTAGGAAGCTTGTATGTTAGACTGATCCACTCTTGCCAAAATTGGAATCAGACTTTGAGGGAGAAGCTGACTGACTGCACTGAATGGGATTCAGGAAAGGCTGTATCCAGGGCCTGAGGTTCCTGCTTGATAGGAGCCTTCAAGACCTTTCTTTATTCGCATTCGTGTCAAAGGCCCATCCCAGAACCCTGGTGAAGTGCCTGGGGGCTTTGCCATCTGTTCACAGACTTAGCACCAATATTTATTAAATTCTTTTATAGGATCTTTTTAAAAAAAATTTTTTTTTTAAATTTTTTTTTTCAACGTTTATTTATTTTTGGGACAGAGAGAGACAGAGCATGAACGGGCGAGGGGCAGAGAGAGAGGGAGACACAGAATCGGAAACAGGCTCCAGGCTCTGAGCCATCAGCCCAGAGCCTGACGCGGGGCTCGAACCCACGGACCACGAGATCGTGACCTGGCTGAAGTCGGACGCCCAACCGACTGCGCCACCCAGGCGCCCCCCCAAAAAAATTTTTTTTAATGTTTATTTTATTTTTGACAGAGACAGAGCATGAGCAGGGGAGGGGCAGAGGGAGGGGGAGACACAGAATCCGAAGCAGGCTCCAGGCTCCGAGCTGTCAGCACGGAGCCCGACGCGGGGCTCGAACTCACGGACCGCGAGATCATGACCTGAGCCGAAGTCGGACGCCCAACCGACCAAGCCACCCAGGCGCCCCTTAAATTCTTTATATGGATAATCTCATTTAACCTCACATAACTTGATAAGATGGCCAAAGTTTCAGATGAGCAGGGGGGCGGGGGGGGGGGGTGCGGCGAGAGAGAGGTTGAATGATGTGCCTAAGGTCGCATAGCTAGAAATGACAAAACGAAGATTCAAACTGGGTCAATCTGACTTCAACCTCTGCCCACCCCCGCCCCCCAGACATCCCGTCCGTGTTTCTGAAAGTGTGGTTGTTTTAGTAATTCCACAGCAGGGCCATCTGGGGGGTAAGGGGGGCGAGGGGCGGAATCACACATGTTCTTGGGCCCCACTCAGGCACTCAGCAATCGGATTGAATCAGCTGCACACACACACCGGCCGGTCACTCTCTGTTGCTGTCAGCTCACAGGGCACAGGGTGACACGGCCTGTCGCCCTTCCCGTCTTGATTTCTCCCTCAGCTGTTTCTAGGGCTCACCTCCTTACAGTCAGCTCCGTGGCCCCAAGACGTGGCAAGCACAATTCTACGAAACTAAGGACCACGTATCTCAGAGAGTACGACCGACTGGGTGTTGGCTTGTTCCGAGCTGCTGGGACCACCAGCTTGGGGCACCAAAGTCCGGGGAAAGCAGAAACACGAGTGGGTTCTGGTGCAAGGCACAATGCTCCAAGGTGGACACCCGAGATTCCCTTTAATCCTCTCCAACCACCCCTCGAGGTAGGTTTCTTCACATCCATTCCAAAGAGGAGGGTCATGAGGTAGAAGACATGAAAGGTGGACCTCTGTGACCACATCAAAGATTGCTTTGCCCAAATGGGGTCGGCCGGCGGGTGCCCTGGCCCGGATATGGCGAATGAGAGCAGGGTAGTCGCTCCTTGGCTTCCCTCCTTCGGAGGCATTTCAGGCTGGCCGTAGCCCTCAACTGAAGGTCGCACTTCCTGTCAGATGCAACCCTCCCCCCCGCCCCCCACGGGTGATCATAACCACCTCCTTCTCTTATTCATTCAGGCCTAGGACTAGTAACAGCCACACCATTAGTGCACTACCCCACGTGGTCTCCCTTTCCCCTTCCCACACCTTCGTAAATGGCTCCTTTTCAAGCCTTCCTGAAATTACCCTAATTTGAGCATGCCATCTGTTTCCTGCTGGGACCCTGACAGATACACATGGTTACTGAGTAATGGCAAACACCCACGTAGCACCTGTTGTATGTTAGCCATCACCTGGAATCAGAGGCAATTTGCTGAACCTTTCTGAGCCCCCTTCAGCCATTTCCCTGAAGAATGAATCAGATTCTCTATACACATTGTAAAGTTGTTCCTAGGATACTACAGTATTCTCTATAAAATGTGACATGAAAACTAGGTTACTTATTTTTTCGTGGAGCCTTCTACAATGCCTGATTCACAGTAGGACTCCAGTAAATGTTATTTGGATGACTGAATACCTGGATGGGTGGATGGATGGATGGATGGATGGACGGACAAAACATGGTCGGTTTTTGCACACTTAGACATGCTAGAGATGTGAAATGTATTGACTTCCTTTTCAATCGAACGTTGGGTTTTTTTAAAACCATCATTTTTTTTTTTATTTTTTTTTAGAGAGAGAGAGAGCACAAGCAGAAGAGAGGGGCAGAGGGAGGGAGAGAATCCCAAGCAAGCTTCACGCTCAGTGCAGAGCCCGATGTGGGACCCAACGTGGGGCTCGATCCCACAACCGCAAGACCATGACTTGAGCCAAAATCAGGAGTCAGACACTCAACCAACTGAGCCAACCAGGCACCCCTCAGTTGAGCTTTGAACATTCAAAGGGCAAATGGCTTTCCCACTCCTGTGGGGGGCGCTCCTCCCTCCACGTTAAGACTAAGAAGCCTGAGAAACAGGACGAAGTCCAAATCTGCTAGACTCGCCCAAGAGTCACCTTCCTGAAAATGAATGGACTGAGTCTGTACTTATGCAAAAGACGTTACATTGATTTTTAAGACCATCAATAGAACTTTCTGCAGATACTTGGAGCCAGATGCAAAGTGTGCTCGAGCTCTCAATAACTTCCAAAGCAGCATTTTAATGAATTACAGTAAATGCAAATTGATCAGGAGCATACGGATTTAATTTATCCTTAAGGACATGCATTTAAACATGTAAGGGGGGAAAATGTGTCTTTTGAAACATTCTGGATTATGTCCAGTGGAGAACATTTAAAACAAATTTTCAAATTTTAGATGAATCCAGATCTCTGGTGTACTTGCTCAGTCTTCATTGGGGACGTGCAGATGGAAAGTTATTTTTATTTTAAAAATAGAATTCTTAAAAGGAGCTAGGAAGTGGAAGGCCAGCGCTCAAGTCCCAGCCTGACCATGTATTGTGTGACCTTGGCAAAGCCACGTACTTACTAGACCCCATAAATATTTGCCCTGCACGTAAATATTTTTTTTAAGTTTATGTATTTATTTTGAGAGAGAGTGTACACACGCAAGCATGAGTGGGGGGGGGGGGTGCAGGGGCGGAGAGAGAAGGAGAGAGAGAATCCCAAGCAGGCTCCGCGCTGTCAGTGCAGAGCCCGATGCCGGGGCTCGAACTCACGAATCGCGAGGTCGTGACCTGAGCCGAGATCAAGAGCCGGAGGCGCAACCGACGGAGCCACCCAGGCGCCCGCCCTTCACATAAATATCGATTTTAATTATGCAACAAATGACTTACTTCCTTTTTCTTTGTGTTTCTCTTCATCATCACCCATTCCGTGTGGAGTTCACTGAACTCTCTTCCATTTGGCTGAACTGCCCATGGCTGCTTTTGCTGGTGTTTTTTGACATGGGTTTTCCCACAGGCTCCCAGATTCCCTGGAAGGCGTACTAATCAGATGTGTTCAATCAACACAAAGAGCTTCCACTTTAATCCTTCTAGAAGAGCTTATTAAAATATATTCTACCAATAATTTTGCTGATCAGCGCTGGCCGGGGACACAATAGACTGCCTGCCCCGAGCTGTATCAACCCGTTCAAGGACATTTACATGGTGCAATGTTGATTTAGCTTCGCTGTTCCAGGAGCCAAGTCCTTCGACCTAAAGTAACCTCAGGTGTGGGAGGAAGCCATTCAGTAATTCCAGAAGCCCTTCTCTCCAGCACCCTTTTTTTTCCCCAACCCCCAAAACAAAATTTTTGTTTTGTGGTGATTTTTTTTTTTTTTTTTTTGGTCTTTCTTGTATCTCTGCTGCCTCTGGGCTCTTTCACAGAAACATTTTTTAACTTTTTATTTTAAATTTAGATATAGAGAAATAATTTTAGATTAAAGAGACATGTTACAAAAATAAAAAAAAAATAGTAGAAAGAATCCCCATACGCTCCTTACCCAGCTTCCGCTAATGTTAACATCTGACATCACAATAGCACAATCACCAAAACCAAGATATGGATGTTGCCACAATAATATTAACTAAATTACGTGGGGAACCTGGGTGGCTCAGTCGGTTAAGCGTCCGACTTCCACTCAGGTCATGATCTCATGGTTCGTGGGTTCAAGCCCCCCGTCCGGCTCTGTGCTGACAGCTCGGAGCCTGGAGCCTGTTTCGGATTCTGTGTCTCCCTCTCTCTCTCTCTGCCCCTCCCCTGCTCACACTGTGTGTCTCTCTCTCTCTCTCTCAAAAATAAACATTAAAAAAATTAATAATAAGGGTGCCTGGGTGGCTCAGTCGGTTAAGCGTCCCACTTCGGCTCAGGTCACGATCTCGTGGTCCTTGAGTTCAAGCCCCGCGTCCGGCTCTGTGCTGACGGTTCAGAGCCTGGAGCCTGTTTCGGATTCTGTGTCTCTCTCTCTCTCTCTGACCCTCCCCCGTTCTTGTCCTCTGTCTCAAAAATAAATAAACGTTAAAAAAAAAAAATTAAAAAAAATTTTTAACGTTTATTTATTTTTGAGACAGAGACAGAGCATGAACGGGGGAGGGTCAGAGAAAGGGAGACACAGAATCCAAAACAGGCTCCAGGCTCTGAGCCGTCAGCATAGAGCCCGACGCGGGGCTCGAACTCACAAACCATGAGATCATGACCCGAGCTGAAGTCGGATGCCCAACCGACTGAGCCACCCAGGCGCCCCCAAATTTTTTTTTAATTAATAATATTAACTACATTACACATTTTGTTTCTATTTCACCAGTTCTGCCCCTAATGAACATTTTCAGTGCGAGGATACAAATGAGTGTCCCAAATTTCATTTAGTCTCCTCCAGTCTGTGACGTTTCTTCACTCTTTCCTCGTCTCCCCTTGACACTTTTTTAAAAACGTTTATTCATTTTTGAGAGAGAGAGAGAGAGAGAGAGTGAACAGGGGAGGGGCAGAAAGAGAGGGGGCCAGAGAATCCGAAGCAGGATCTCAGCTGAGAGCAGTGAGCCCAGTGCGGGGCTTGAACTCACGAACCCTGAGATCATGACTTGAGCGGAAGTCAGACATTCAACCGACTGAGCCACCCAGGCGCCCCATTCCGTTGACACTTTTGAGAAATATCAGTTATTTTGTAGAATGCCCCACAACTTGGGTTTTTCTGATGTTTCCTCACAATTATATTCAGAATATGCGTTTTGGGCAAGGATACCACAGGAGGGTATAGCCGTGTGTCTTACGACCGATGATGTTAACCTTAATCACTTGACTGAGTTTCTGTACTGTAGAATTATTATTTTTCTCTTGGTAGTTAATAAATCTCTCCGAAGAAATACTTTTAAGGCATGGCAACAGCCTGTCACTCCTCAAACTACTGTTGGCTAATTTTGGCGTTTGATAGTGGATCTCTTGCCTGCTACGATCCCTGTGGTTTTCTAGCAGTGATTTTTCATTTCCCTCGTTCCATATAGATATTAAAGCGACTATTTTATTTATTTTTATTTTTTAAGTTTATTTATTTTGAGTGAGAGAGAGAGCACAAGTGGGAGAGGGGCCGGGAGAGAATCCCAAGCAGGCTCTGCCCTGTCAGCACAGAGCCCTATGCAGGGCTCGAACCCACGAACCACGAGATCATGACCTGAGCCAAAGTCGGACACTTTACGGACTGAGCCACTCAGGCGCCCCACCTTCAACATATATTACTTGGAATTCTTCTATAAGGAAGAGCCATCTCTTCTCCCTGTTCATTTATTTATTCCATCATTCATTTACATCAGTCTGGACTTCTGAATACACTTAGTATTTTATCCTGTGGTTTATATTTCAACACCACTGTTATTCATTTGGTTGCCCAACTGGCTCCGACTTTGGCCCTTGGGAGTTTTTTCTGGCACATCAGTTGATCCGAGCCCATCTTTTGTGCTGACGGAAAACAAGCGGGGCTTGAACTCAAGGACCATGAGATCGTGACCTGAGCCAAAGTGGGACGCTTAACCGACTGAGCCACCCAGGCACCCTTATTATTAATTTTTTTAATGTTTATTTCTGAGAGAGAGAGAGAGAGAGAGAGACACAGTGTGAGCAGGGGAAGGGCAGAGAGAGAGAGAGGGAGACACAGTGCTCCCCCTCCCTCCCACCCCCCATCAACCCTCAGTTTGTTCTGTTTTTAAGAGTCTCTTATGCTTTGGCTCTCTCCCACTCTAACCTCTTTTTTTTTCCTTCCCCCCCCCCATGGGTTTCTGTTAAGTTTCTCAGGATCCACCTAAGAGTGAAAGCATATGGTATCTGTCTTCCTCTGTATGGCTTATTTCACTTAGCATCGCACTCTCCAGTTCCATCCACGTGGCTACAAAAGGCCAGATTTCATTCTTTCTCATTGCCACGTAGTACTCCATTGTGTATATAAACCGCAATTTCTTTATCCATTCGTCAGTTGATGGACATTTAGGCTCTTTCCATAATTTGGCTATTGTTGAGAGTGCTGCTATGAACATTGGGGTACAAGTGCCCCTCTGCATCAGTACTCCTGTATCCCTTGGGTAAAAAAACCCATGCATGCACACCAATAGCTATGACCATAATCTAGAGTGGTGGAATCCATTCTAGGCTTCCCCCTTTCCTTATTCATATCACTGTATGCCTCCAACAGCGAAACCTGACTCTCATTATCTACAAAATATTTACTTCGTTGTTCAGTTCTAAAATTCACAGAAAGTAATTTACAAAATTGCTAACCCATTTCCTCTCTCCCTCTCTCTCTGCCACTCCCCCATGAACACTCTGTCTTTCTCAAAAATAAATGAACGCTAAAAAAAAAAGAAAATGCTAACCTGTTTCCCTTCCCTATAGCTTTCCCTTTATCATATTGTTGTATAAATAGAATGATACAATATGTAACCTCTGGTCTGCTTCTTTCGCTTAGCAGAACGCATTTAAAATGCATCTGCATTGTCGTCCGAGTCAATAGTTTGTTCCTCTTTACGACTGAGGAATATTACACAGTATTGAAATAGGAAGGTTTGTTTATATCTTTTATAGGAAGGTTTGTTTGTCCTCCAGTTGAAGGACATCTGGGTTGTTTTCAGTTGGTGGCGATTATAAGTAGAGCTATCATAGTCATTTTTGCAGAGGTTTTGACGCAAGTATAGGTTTTCATTTCTCTAGATAAATACCTAGGAATGGGGTTGCTGCGTCATATGGTACATATATGTTCAGCATTATGAAAAACTACCAAACCATTTTTTAAATTTTTTTTCACATTTATTTATTACTGAGAGATAGAGAGAGATAGAGCACAAGCAGGGGAGGGGCAGAGAGCGGGGGGGGAGACACAGAATCCGAAGCAGGCTCCAGGCTCCGAGCTGTCAGCACGGAGCCCGACGCGGGGCTCGAACTCACAGACCACGAGATCATGACCTGAGCCGAAGTCAGATGCTTAACTGACTGAGCCACCCAGGCGCCCCCCCCTTTTTTAAACACCAAACCATTTTCCAGGTATTATATTTCCATATATTATATATATATATATTATATTATATTTTAGCCATATTTTATTTATATTTTTACTTTAGCCAGTAGTTTTAATGTGTAGAAATACCTCATTGTTGTCCTACTTTGCATTTCCCCAATGATAAATGTTGCAGGGCATTTTTTCATTTTTATATATAATCCATATGTCTTCATTGAAATTTAGTTCAGCTCTTTTGTTTTCTTAGTCTTGAGTTTGGGGAGATTTTCCTATGGTCTGGGTAGAAGTCCTATATCAGAAATATGATTTGAAAATATTTTCTTCCATGTGCATCTTGTCTTTTAACTTTTTAAAATGTTTATTTATTTATTTTCAGAGAGAGAGAGAAAGAGAGAACATGAGCAGGGGAGAGGCAGAGAGAGAGGGAGAGAGAGGATCCTAAGCAGGCTTCACACTGGCAGGGCAGAGCCCGACATGGAGCGCAATGCCATGAGCTCATGACCTGAGCCGAAATCAAGAGTCAGAGGCTTAACCGACTGAGCCACCCAGGCGCCCCAGAAGACTAAATATTGTTAAAATGTCAATACTCACCAAATTTATCTATAAATTCAATACAATTTCAAACAAAATTCCAGCTGGCTTCTTTCCATAAATTGCCAAGCAGATCCTAAAATTCATATGGGCATTTAAGAAATTCAGAGTAGCTAAAAAATCTTGAAGAAGATAGTTTGAAGACTCACACTTCCTGATTTCAAAACTCTGAAAACTACAACAATTAAGATAGTGTCGTACTGGCATAAGGATAAACACATAGATTAGTAAAGTAGAATTAAGAATCTGGAAATAAATCCTCAAATTTCTGGCTAACTGATTTTCAACAAGGGTGACAAAACAAGTCAATGGGGGAGAGGATAGTCTTTCCAACAAATGATACTAGGACAAACAGATATCTACATGCTAAAGAATAAAGTTGGACCCCTACCTCACACCATATACAAAATCCACTCAAGATGGATTAAAGACCTGAGTGTGAGAGCTAAAACTATAAAACTCTTAGAGGGAAAGACAGGTTAAGTCTTCATTACCTTGAACTAAACAAAGAATTCTTAGATAGGATGCTAAACACAAAAGTAACCAAAGGAAAAATAGGTAAATTGGACTTCAGCAAAATTAAAACTTTTATGTTACGAAGGATACCATCAGGAAAGTGAAAACATAACAAAATGGAAGAAAATATTTACAAATCATATATCTATTAAGGGATTTGTGCCTAGAATATATAAATAACTCTTACAACTCAATAATAAAAAGACAACTCAATTAAAAAAATGGGCAAAGGATCTGAATAGACATTTCTCCAAAAGAGATCTATAAATGGCCGATACGCACATGAAAAGACGTTCCACATCATTCGTCATCAGAGAAATGCAAATGAGAACCACGATGAGATTCCACTTTATACCCACTAGAATGACCATAATCAAAAAGACAGGCAATAACAAGTGTTGAAGGGAATGTGGAGAAATCGAAATCCTCATTCACTGCTGGTAGGCACGTAAAATGGCACAGCTGAGAGTCTGGAAATAAATCCCCACATTTATAGTCCATTGATTTTCAACAGGGGTCCCAAGACAAGTCAATGGGGGAAAAACAGTCTTTGGCAAACAGTCTTACAGCAATTCCACTTCTGGTTATATGCTTCAGAAAAAAGAAAATCTCTGCCCCCATAGATACTTGTACTCAAATGTTCATAGCAACAATATTGTTTAATTTTGATATCTTAGACGATTTGAGAACTCCTTCTGTGATTGATTTCTAGTTTAATTCCATTATCATCCAAGAACATACACGATTTCTTTAACATCAAGTATACTTATTGATTTTTGACGCAAGATACGGCCTATCTTTGGGAACGTTCCATGTGTACTTGAAAAGAATGTGCATTCTGTTCTTCTTGGTATGCATTCTCGACAAATGGTACTTGGGTCATGTTGTTTGATAGTATTGTTCAGCTCTTACCGACTTTCTGTGTACTTGTTCTACTGATTACTGACTAGTATTACAGTGTCCAACCATAATTATACTTTTTGTCTATTTATCCTTTCAGTTCTATCAGTTTTTGCTTTTTGTATTTCTTTAATGTTTATTTCTTTATTTTCAGAGAGAGAGAGAGAGCATGCATGCATGAGTGGTGGAGGGGCAGAGAGAGAGAGCGGGCGAGAGAGAACCCCAAGCAGGCTCCGCGCTGTCAGCGCAGAGCCCGACTCAGGGCTTGAACTCATGAACTGTGAGATCATGGCCTGAGCTGAAATCAAGAGTTGGATGCTTACCCGACTGAGCCACCGGGGGAACCCCTGCTTTATGTATTTTGAAGCCCTTTGTTGTTAATTACATGTACATGTAAAATTGCTTCTTAAAGAATTTACCCCTTCAGGGGCGCCTGGGTGGCTCAGTCGGGTAAACGTCCGACTTGGGCTCAGGTCATGATCTCACGGTTTGTGAGTTCGAGCCCCGCATCGGGCTCCCTGCTGACAGTTCAGAGCCTGGAGCCTGCTTCGGATTCTGTGTCTCCCTCTCTCTCTAACCCTCCCCCACTCGTGCTGTCTCTCTCTCTCTCTCTCTCTCTCTAAATAAATAAATAAATAAATAAACAGAAAAAAATTTGTTTAAAGAAATCACATACCACTTCATGTGCGGCATACAGACCTCAAAGAGTACACTCCCAATTCCTCTCTCTTATTCTTTGTTCTACGTTGTCAGACATTTTACGTTTACATATGACATAAACACAATTTTGCTTTAATCAGTCAGTTTTATTAGAGTCATTTTAAAGAAGGAAAAAACACATTTCATTTTACTTTAATTCCTTCTGCCTGAAGAATGTCTTTGAACTTTTCTGGTAGAGTAGTTCTTATGTTTTGTTTGTCTGAGAAAGTGTTTACTTCTCTTTCATTTCTGAAAAGTATTTTCGTGGGCTTTAGAGATTCTGGGTTGAAAGATTTGCTTTTCTTTCCGCACTTTTAAGTTGTCACTCACAAGAAGACTCTGGCAATCCTTATGCTTCCTCCTCAGTGTATGCAATGTGTCTTTTTTCCTCTGGATGCCTCAAGATTTTCTCTTTGCATTTTGTTTTCAGCAGTGTGATGATTTTATGCTTCGATGGGTGCTTGGGGAGAGTTTGGATTTTTTTTTTTTTTTTTTGGTGTTTGTCTTTCTTGTTCTTGGCTTCCTCCGTTATGTAGTGTTTGTCATCAACTCTTGAAAATTCTTAGCAATTTTTTCTTTTTAAAAAAAAAAAGGTTATTGGGGTGCCCAGGTGGCTCAGTCAGTTGAGCGTCTGACTTTGGCTCAGGTCATGATCTCACGGTTTGTGAGTTCGAGCCCCACATCTGTGTTGACAGCTCAGAGCCTGGAGCCTGCTTCGGATTCTGTTTCTCCCTCTCTCTCTGCCCTTCCCCTGCTCACATACTCTTTCTCTAAAAAATACTAAATAAGCTTTAAAAGAAAGTTTGTTTAGGGGCGCCTGGGTGGCTCAGTCGGTTGAGCGTCCGACTTCGGCTCAGGTCATGATCTCGTGGTTTGTGAGTTTGGGCCCCACGTCAGGCTCTGTGTTGACAGCTTGGAGCCTGGAGCCTGCTTTGGATTCTGTGTCCCCTTCTCTCTTCACCCCACCCCTGCTTGTGCTCTGTCTCTGCCTTTCAAAAATGAATAAACATAAAAATTTTTTTAAGTTTATTTATTTATGAAAGTGGGGGAGGGGAGAGAGAGAGAGAGAGAGAGAGAGAGAGAGAGAGAATCCCAAGCAGGCTCCAAACTGTGGGCATGGAGCCCGACATGGGGCTCAAACCCATGAACCGTGAGATCATGATCTGAGCCAAAGTCAGACACATAATTGGCTGAGCCGCCCAGGTATCCAGCAATTATCTCTTCAAATATTTCTTCTATCGTATTCTCTTTCTCTTTTCCTTCTGGGATTCCAGTTGTGTGTATGTTAGACTATCTGGTGTTGTTCCATAGTTCCTGGATTCTGTGTTCTGTTTTCTTTGTTTTCACTTAACGTGTCTCTTTGTGTTTCAGTTTTGATCATTTTTATTGATCTGCCTTCAAATTCACTGCATTCTTAAAGTTGGTTGTTTTTTTTTTAGTGTATTTATTTTGAGAGAGAGAGAAAACACAAGTCAAGGAGGGGCAGAGAGAGAGGGAGAGAGAGAATCCCGAGCAGGCTCTGTGCCACCAGCACAGAGCCCGGCACAAGACTCAAATCCACGAACCGTGAGATCATGACCTGAGCCACAGTGTAACGTTTAACTGACTGAGCCACCCAGGCACCCCTTGCTCGTATAGTTTTGATCTCTCTGTGGAAATCTCCCACCTAAGTACGCATACTGGCCACCTTTTCCACTGGGGCTTTTAGCATATTATTCGTGGCTATTCAAATACCATGTCAAGTGTTTCCAACACCCGTGTCATCTACGAATCTCATTCTGTCGATGTCTTTGTTTCTTGTGGGGTTTTTTTTTCCCTTCCTTTTGTGTGCCTCCTGACATTTAGCTGAAACTCACACATCCTGTGCTGTAAAAACCAAAGGCAATCATTTCTCTGCCTGGAAATGGGCATGCCTTTTCTGCCTTTTCTTTTGCCAAATCTTTAGCGTGGAAGTTCGAGTTCTTCTAGTCAGGAATTAAGCTGGGTTTGAGTTTTGCTGTTGCATAAGGTCTGCTGTGGCTTAACTGTACCTTCAACGTGCCATAGACGTCAAATTCCTCTGGCAATACCTCATGCTGAGGCTGGAGACTGGTTTTTGAGAGGGACTTTTTTCAGCGTCACATCAGCTTTAGCTTTTCCTCCCAAACTGTGACAGCCTTCACAGTCTCGCAGCTCTTCTGCCGGTATCTCACTATTACTCGTTACTTGACACTTGTTAGATGGTTGTAAGAAAGCATGGGAATGGCATGTTTGTTGTTTTGATTAAACCTCAGTGTTAAGGGGGCGCCTGGGCGGCTCAGTCGGTTGAGCGTCCAACTTCGGCTCAGGTCGTGATGTCACGGTTCTCGGGTTCGAGCCCCGCGTCGGGCTCTGTGCTGACCGCTCGGAGCCTGGAGCCTGCTTCCGATTCTGGGTCTCCCGCCCTAGTCCCTCCCCCACATATAATTCAGGGCCCTGTAGCCATTGCTGCCCTTCCCTCAAGGGCATACGTTTATTCTTTTCTGGGCCCTTCCTTCAGCTGCAATAGATTTGCAACAACGCTCTATGGACGGCAGTGTCTGTTGCCCTTCCCTGAGTAGATTAAAGCCTTTGTTCCACAGAGGACACCGGGGGAAAGGTCCTGGGCAGAGTTTCCTGCCCTTTCCGCAACGGCTGCTTTTGCTCTCCGTGCGGCCTTCACCATGCGGGATGCTTCCTCAGAACTCTCAGGAAGTGGGGCCCGTGGAGAAAAATCTTGCCTTGTATCTGTAGCTCACCATATTCTTACCACCAGTCCACACTCAGCCTTCATTGATTCTAGGTGACTTTTTCATACCGGTGTCTAGGAACTTCTGCCCTAAGTAAACAAGTGCTTACATCCTGTCTGCAGGAGGCCCATCTCTGATTTCAGGCTAACTGGCTCTCCTGCTACTCAGCTATCAAGAGGATTTATGTACACGCATTTTGGTCTGGCTTTTTTCTTGTAAAGGCGGGAATGACCCTCTCTGGCTTTCTAAATCCCTGCATGAAAATCACAAGTCCCTCGGGGAGATCGTTCAAAAGCAATTTCGAACGATCTTCATAGCAAAGAGCTGACTCCACCGAAGGCCATAGAATCGCAACTTCGATGGCCTGGCCTACAAATGTGTGTTCAGATCAGTCTGCTATGAAACAAGAGGCAAAGAAGGGAAGACGCTGTGGAACATTTATATCCTGGGAAAAGCTTAACAGCATTTCCTCATCTACCCCTTAAGCCTGCAGAAACTTCCCTGTGTCTCTAGGTCCTTCCGGGACCCACTGCTCAAGAGGAAGGAGGTCAGAATTTGATCTCACTGTAAATTCCCACTTTATGTATTTTATTTAGTCCGTTGCATTCTGAGTTCTGTCTGTTTTTCCTTCCAATCCCATGGAAAATAGAGACGCATCCTTTAAATAATGTGTAGTAATAAGTAAACAAGAATTCACTGGGTGTCCTCAGCCACTGTGCTTTCAAACAGCTACAATTATAGACCCAGCCTCCACTCACTCAATCCACTGAGCCGTCGAAGCCAGACCCCCACTTTAGTTAACAGGCTGAATGTTCTTCCCTCAAAACCCGTGTTATGTTATGGTGATTTCCAAACCTGGGAACGCTTCAAAATTATTTCATAAGCCCGCGCCAGAGATTCTGATCTAGTATATCTTGGGCAAGGAATCTGTGTTTTTAACAAGTTCTCCAGATGAGTCTGACACAGCTGGTTTGTCTTTGGAACCAGGCAAATTGAGGAGGCAGTCTGGATCCTCGGTTCTTGATTCCCGAGATGGTGCATAAGCCTACCCAGAGTTATGTTTATGGGACATTAGTGTCCAGAAGGCCTATTCCTGTTTCTCCAGCTACGCAGTTTCATTTCCTTAGAGCCCTTTGCATCTGACTATTCATTGTTGACAGGAGCTCCTGGACTTTGACCCCACTCCAGCCAACACTCCATCATGAGAAGCCTCGCTGTTTATCATTGTGCCGAGATCTGGGTATAGTAGGCAGCTTCCAAGATGGCCGCCAACGGTCATTTGCGTAGCTTCCTCCCACATTACACAGCAGAAGTGATGGTATGCCACTTTCAAGACTAGGTTATAAAAGACTGCGGCTTCTGTATTGGCTGTACTCTGTCAGATCACCCTCTGAGCAAAGTCACGTTGTGAGCAGTCTTACAGAGAAGCCCACACGGCCTGTTTCGTTCTTTCTACCAACAGTCATGCGAATGAGCCTCAAAGTGAAATCCCTAGTCACTTGAAGATGACTACAGTCCCAGTCTCAGAAACTCTGTGAGATAGTCAGTGGTTTTTTTTTTTTTTTTAACCCTCTAAGTTTTGGGGGTAATTGGTGTCACCACAATAGATAACTGATACACTGGGTCAGACCCACAGCTGATGTGGGGAGGCCATGACTGGAGACAGACCTCTCCCGACTCCAGGAAAGACTGGGTTTTTAGCAAGCTGCAGGCAGATTTTATCTGCTCTCACAAACAGGTTTATTTCCTCACACAGCTTCCCCAGTCCATGCTGCCCTGTACGTCAAGGATAGGACAGTCTAACTATGGAGGTCCCCGGTACAATGGAATCTGAAGAAAGCCGCACTCATTAACGTTCAGCTATTACATGATTACATGCTACACCTAAGTACCATGATGACGGACTCTATAATGGACAGCCAGTGGGCAAGAGAACAATGAAAGTATGTGATGTACAGAAAACAGAGGTGTCTACACATCAATCCTCTGGAAAGGAAGCTTCTGGGATGGCACGAAGTTCTGCTGCGAAAGGCAGGAATGTTGGCACTTGCAGAAATCAGGAGAGGCAAGCAGCTTCCGGTCAGTGTAAAGCAGCCAGGTGAAGGATTGTTATTCACCCAACGGGATCTCGTGTGCAAAGGGGAGGCCATCATGCTGCCTCGATTGGGGGCAGTATGGCAGAATGGAATACGCCGCATCATTGTAAAGTCTTCGGAGTCCAAAGCAACGAGGATGATTCGAGTCAATAAGCACTAACCACGTACATCCAGCACAGGTTCCAACTTTAGAGGATGCGTGAGATTGTTAAAAGGTATGATTCCTATGCTTGAAAAGCTGGCAGGCACTTAAACCTGCCAGACCGTAACGCGACAGTTGTCCTGGTCATTCTCTGTCTACCCCCTCCCTCCCGTCCCCATCCCTCTCCAACTTCCTTTGCCCTGATCCATGCTGTACAAGAGACCGTCGCCCGGGCTCCTTTGGCTTCTGGCTTCCAGCTGGAGATGGTCCAGTGTGAGGCACTGGAAATGTATTGGAAGGTAGGAAGATACAGAAGTCAAGGAATGTTTTCCCTGCCCCCTCCCTGCTTTGAGCCACTTTCTTGGCAGGGGCTGTATCCCCCTGTGTCTACAGCTCCTACCGGGTGGGCTTTTTTCCAGGGCTCCTGCTCATCTGGCTCCAGTAACACTGTTCATTCCCCCTTGTTCCATAAGTCCTTGGGGTGGTAATGGTCTCCT
Organism: Herpailurus yagouaroundi; assembly: GCF_014898765.1. NCBI lineage: Eukaryota > Metazoa > Chordata > Mammalia > Carnivora > Felidae > Herpailurus > Herpailurus yagouaroundi. The sequence continues at coordinate 23,239,389 of NW_024420586.1, forward strand.
GCTGTTGCCAGTCTCTGAGGGCCTCAATATCCCTACTTGGTTGCCTAAACCCAGGCTGTTCTTTCTTGAATAGCCCATTCATTAAAGTCTTTTAAACCATCTGAGCTGGATTGTTTCCTGCCAGGATCCTGGCTAACACAGCAACTTATTTAGTCATTCATTTATTCTACAAGTACTTACTGAAGATTTCTTATAGACCAGGAACTGTGCTCGGCAGTGGTAATTCAGGGGTAAACACAGTTTATTGTGCACCCTGCCGGAACATACAGTCTGGTCTGGAACAGAGACAACAAACTAATGAATATATAGTATCGTCTCAATCAGTGTAAGACAGTAGGAAGAAAATTAAAAGAGCTCAATGACAAAAAGGTGAGAGAAATAGGAGAGCGACTGGGGCACCTGGGTGGTTCAGTTGGTTAACCGACCGACGTCAACTCAGGTCATGATCTCACAGTTCGTGGGTTCGAGCCCCGCGTCGGGCTCTGTGCTGACAGCTCAGAGCCTGGAGCCTGCTTCCGATTCTGTGTCTCCCCCTCTCTCTACCCCTCCCCTGCTCACGCTCTGTGCCTCTCTGTCTCTCAGTAATAAATAAATGTTAAAAAAATTTTTTACAAAAGAAACATAAGAGTGACTGTTTTAAACATTTTTTTTTCAACGTTTATTTATTTTTGGGACAGAGAGAGACAGAGCATGAACGGGGGAGGGGCAGAGAGAGAGGGAGACACAGAATCGGAACCAGGCTCCAGGCTCCGAGCCGTCAGCCCAGAGCCCGACGCGGGGCTCGAACTCACGGACCGCGAGATCGTGACCTGGCTGAAGTCGGACGCTTAACCGACTGCGCCACCCAGGCGCCCCAAGAGTGACTGTTTTAGATAGGAAAATCAGGCAGGACCTCTAACAACGTGACATTTCAGCAGAGAGCTCAACAAATTCAGGGAATATGCCATGGAGTGTTTCGGATCAAGAATAGTGCGTACAAGAGGAATAGTAAGACCCTACGGTATACAGTGATCAAGCCAGTCATGACTGGAGCAGAAAGGAGTTTGCGGTAAACGAGGTTGGAACAATAGGCAGGAGGCAAACCGTGTGTGGTCTTATAGGACTTCAGGTTGTATTCTTATTATGATGGAAACCCCATTGAAAGATATGAACAGAACATTGATGTCCTCTGGTTTATATTTTAGAAAGATCACGCTGACTGTTCTATGGAGAATTGGCTGCTGGGGGCAAGGGTGGACGTTTGGAAGACATTCAGGGGTTCGGGCAAGAGACGACACAAGTGATGAGAAGAGCTCATATTCAGAGCATATTTTGAAGGAAGGGCCAGCAGAGTTTGCAATGGATTGGATGCAAGGGTGTGGGCACAATAGAGCAGGGTTGGCAAACTCAACCCGCAGGCCAAATCCACCCCACCATCTGTTTTGGTCAACAAAGTTTTGAGGCAACCCAGCCTTGCCCACTCATATGCTATTGTCTATGCCTGCTTTCCCGTTACAATAGCACAGTTGGATTCTTGCGACAGGGACTTTGTGGCCTGCAAAGCCTAAAATAATTTACTCGCTGGTCCTTTATAGATAATTTTGCCGATCCCTAAACATGGCTCCTGTGTTTTTGGCCCGAGCAGCTGTGGGAATGACAACTAAGAAGGGTGAGACACGCAGGAAGGGCACTTTGGCCTGGAGGACTCAAAGCTTGATTTTCACACAGGGCACACTTCAGATGATTATTCAATACCCAATCAAAGATGTAGTACAGGCAATTATACGTAGAGTCTGGCGCGAAGAGGAGAAATCGGGGCTGGAGATAAAAATGTGGGAGTAATCAACACATTGGAGGACTTCAAAGCCAAGGAGTCATATATGATGCCCTAGAGCACAGGTTCTCAAACTTTCTTGGTTCACGACACCTTTCTTGGGTCACTGGGGTCTCAGTAATTTTTTTTTTCACAGAACTTCTCCACCAAGAGAAACACCCAACCGTTCTGTTTATCAAGTCTAGACACCTGAGTATTTGTGTCCTAACAACTTAGTAGCCATTTGAAAAAAGTTAGACACATAACTAAAAGACAAGACCCTATGTTCCTTTCATTCCCAAATAACCACAAATACTTGGTAACGGGAAGCATCCCCATGTTGGGCACGGGACAACTTCTCAAACTTCTCAAACCGGGATTCAGATTGAATCCCGCGGCCCGCCTTTCCTTGTTCACACTGATTTTTCGGAGATAATTTGCTTTTTATCACAGCGACCTCCCAAAACCCAGCTTCACAAAAAGCTGGAGCTATGAACTACCTCAAGCTAGTTGTCTGTGCAGGGCCAGCCACATGTGAAGAATCGTCATGCTTCCTCCCCAAATTTTAAATATCCCATAGTGCCCCTGTGAGTTTGTGCAGCATGTGCAAGATGTCCGAGTACGGGAACCACAGACCTAGGGTGTAAGCGTAGATGGAGAACAGAAGATATCAGAGAACCTCCCCCCTGCCCCCCGCCACCGATTACCTCCATCTTTACCGGAGAAGGAAGAAGATCCAGAAAAGAAAGGAAAAGTCAAGCAGCCCGTGAGGTGGGAGGAAAGCCAAGAAGCATCCTGAAAGTCAAGTAAAAAAAAAAAAAGTGTCTCAAGAAGACACTAACTTTGGGGAGAAAGAAGAAGCTCACGCATGAGGGAATTCTGAAGAGCGACATCACAGAACAGTGGTGTAGGAATTTCTAGCGTTTGTGCCGCGCGCCCCCCCCCCGCCCCGTCCCCAGAAGCATCAATTTAAACAACTGTCTTCATTTGAAAAGACCTTCACAAGAGCTAAGGGTTCTCCGTCAGGGATTACAGCAACTGGGTAGAGCCCAGAAATAAGAAAACACCTTGAAGGCGGTGAGAAAGATTGTTTCACATTACTCTCCTCATCTTTCCGTCAAACCCAGGGAGCCCAGTATGAAGACAGGCATCCTCCCTGTGGGGGAAAAAAAAACGAACACCCAACTTCTTCATGGACCCAAGCAACAGGCCCACACCAACACCAGGCAGACTCTGTGGCCCCGCGTGGCTCCTGGGTCCCCGGGCTCCTGACTGGCCCCTGCAAACCTGGGTTCCAGAGGGGATCCTATGAACCCAGGCCCTTGGCCCACCCCAGCGCCGGACAGCTCCTACGGCCCCGGGACCCCCCACCCTCCCCAGCACCAAGCCAGTCTACGCAGACCTGGCTCCCGCGAACCCAGGCTCCTGGCCAACCCCAGCCTCAGACTGGCTCCCACAGCCCTCACACCACTAACCATCAGGGAAACGAAAATCAAAACCACAATGAGAGTAACAAAAGAGATGCCGCATGGTAGCAATTCTGGGTACATATCCAAAGGAAACGAAATCTCTGTCTCAAAGAGATGTCTGAATCCCTGCGTCCGTCGCGCCATTTCTCACACTTGCCGATGCACGGAGATCACCTAGGTTATCGTGCAGAACATATAACCTAGGTTATACGCAGAATCTAAAAGGGCTGATCTCGTAGAAATAGAGAGTAGAGGGGTGGTTGCCAGGGATGCGGGGTGGGGTAGGTGGAGACAGCAAGGAGATGGTCAAAGGGCACAGACTCCCAGACTCAAGAAGAACAACTTCTGGCACTCTAACGCACAACATGGTGACTATGATTAACAATCTTGTATCATAGACTTGAAAGTTGTGAAGGGAGTAGATCTCAAACACCGTCACCACAAGAAAGGCAATTATGTGACGTGACGGACGTGTTAAAGGACCTTATTGTGGTGGTCATTTTACAGTATATATGTGTACATACGTGTATCAAATCATCACGGTGTATGCCCGAAACCTGCACAGTGCTATATGCCAATCATATCTCGAGAAAGCTGGAAGAGAGAAACGAAAAAAGAGTGGGGCCCACTGGCTTTGGCCCAGTGTCCCTGACGGGAAGCCTAACGCGAGGACTTTCAATGGAGTCATGCAGATAAAGGGCCAACTTCCCAGGGGAAGTGTTCAGAAAGCAAGCACTCGAGAAATTCGGCGAGGAGGTTTCTGTCAGTCGGCAAGGACTGGGTAGGCCATCAGAAGCATATGAGACTCAGTCCTGGCCTTGGAAGATACGGAGGGTTAGGGAAGGGAAGGGAGTGGATTTCAAGGAGGAGGAACGGCATGAGCCACCGCGCACAAGCAGGAAAGAGCAGGCCGTGTTTGGAAGAGAGTGAAAAAAATGAGCGGGCTGGAGCAGAGGGCTTGGGCAAGAGAAGAATGGAGACGTAGTCCTGAATGTGGCCATCCTGGAAGGACCACTGGGTTGAGGTGAGAAAAAAAGACCTCAAGCGTGCTTTAGGCCCGAAATAGAGTCCCAAGGCAGAATGCTTTGATAGGACATCGTCTCTCCCCTGGTAAGTTTTGGAGTCCAATGGCTCCTCCAGTCCTCTTCCGGGCACAGAGTGGGAACTGAAATTCTGGGTAATCCTCCTACCTGGCAAGCCCACGCCCTGCCACGCTCACTCGCTCTGCGATGGTGAAGCCGCCCACCAGCCAGGAGCAGGGCTCAAGAGAGATCTTCAGCATTCTCCAAAGATGGGCCTGGAGATATCTGAGAAGTCCCAGGAGTGATTTCACCCATAAAATGGTCACACAAAGGGAAGGAGGGAACCGTAAGGCCACCTGGAAAGGCTGATCCTCAAAGGTGCCCAGATTCCCTCACTGGGCTTCTATTGATCCCGAGCTACTACACCTCACTGGTTTCCAAGGTGGCTCCTAAACAGGACACGGGGTAAACCAAATGTTAGAGCTGAGAGTGCCGGTGGTTTTCTGCACCCTGTGGGTGACTCCAAGAATGAGGAGTGTTGACCATGTCCCTTTTGCAGAAGAGAAGGCCATGAGTCCCAGTCACCAAGCAAATAATTGCAACCTTCATTCTATTCTCGGTGCTGCTCTCACCAGGACCCGGAGGGCAGGGGTGTGGTCGCCAGCAGACAGAGTGGGCTTGTTCTACCCTTCGCTAATGAAGGTCACCTTTCCCTGTGTCTCCTGGGTAAACGATCCCCGGGACTCATTTAAGACTGTCTGCTATCTTCATTTTCTCTTCTCTGGCCCTCCCTACTTTCACAGATTGATAATAGAGCTCAGCAAATTTAAGAACCTCCTTCCAAATTTGATGTGTTTAATAAGGACTTCATTTACTCACTCGAAGGATGTCAGAGGTAGCGCTCACAGGACTTCAGTGATCACCTTGACCAACCTTCTCACTTTCCAGGTAAAGAATCCAAAATTCAGAGCCGGTCAGTAACTTGCTTGGGGTCATACGACGGTTTTGGTGCATAACTGGGTACAGAACGTGGGCCTCTGCACCCCCTGTTTGTGCTGTCTGTCGTCCTGAGGCGCTCGACCAGACTCCATCTCATTCCACCCGTTGCTTGGTGTCCTCGACCCATAAGGCTCTGATTACTATATATGGCGGCATGTTAATTAGGAAACAAATAATGTTACGGGTACCACGCTGACTGTGTTCTGGAAATGACTTCTTTTGTTGTTAAATATCGGAGACCGTTAAATATTTACATTACGCAACTGCTGATTTTAATTTACTTTTCATTATTAAAAATTCCCCTGCATCTCCCCCTCCCCCCGCCCCCGCCATTATTTCTGAGCTCCCCGAAAGGGCAGCTCCCACGATCCCACCACACAGTCTGGCGGCTGCAGCCACTCCATCCTTCCTTTCTAGCACAGCTGCCTCTTGTTCATGTCCACTGTCCACTCGCATTGTGGGGAAGCCTCTCAGGAAAACGCCTACATTCGTGCCAAGGATGCCAGCTCCGACGATGCGAAGTCTCCCACCTTCCGTGCTCCCAAGCGCGGTTGATTTCCCCGTGGTAGCAGAGCGAATGGTCTCCCTTCCAACGCTTCACGTACTGATCTTTCTATTTGTGTCTTCATTCAAATAAGTAGCGCACCTACTATGTGTCAAGCACCACGCTAGGCCCTAGGAAGGCAGAAGAGCGGAGCGTTTAAGAACGTGGACTCCGGAGCCAGACAGCTTGGATTTGAATCCTGCTCGCATTATTTTGCTAGCCGTCTGACCTCAGGAGACTGACGTAGCTGATGTGTGTCTGTTTCCCCAGCTGGAAAAAAGTAGAGACCCCCCCCGCCCCCCCCAAAAAAAAAACCCGCAAAAAAACAAAGCAAAAAAACCCTATGGTCACCTTACAGAAACTTAGTGAGGATTAAATGAAGGAATGTGTATAATTTTCTAAGAACAGGACGTATGTGGCATGTAGTAAGCACTCAATAATGGTAGTTATTATAACAGGGGATTGAGCAGCAAACAAAATTGACTTCATCTCTGTCCTCATAGGATTGATCATCTAGTACATAACGGGAAACAATTTGCCACGTGAGTCTCAAAGAAACTTTGCTTGCTTCCGGAATCTTATTCAATCTAATATATAAATATAAATATAAATAATATAAATATAAATATAAATTTATTTATTTATTTATATAGTTTGGCCAGTATCTCCCCCTTCCGACCACAAGAGGCTCAAATCCAGGTCAAGGGGCCTGTATCAGTCAGAGTCCCATCAGGAAACTAATGGCACTAAAGACAGTCAGCTGGGCACAATTTCAGAAGGGGCTATTTCCAAAGGTATAAGCAGAGTTTTCGGAAATGGCCAGGCCATGGTGGCCCTCTCTGAGCTTAGCAACCGAAGGGAGCTGTTATTCCCCAGGCCTGAGGAGGCAAGAAAAAGAAGTTACCGGAACAAGGGGAGGGACAACGGACAGAAGCCCTGGGTGGAGCTTTGGGTCAAGGATTCAGTCAACCCCCGGTGATCAGGCAGGAAAGGACCCAGAGAATATGTACCTTGACTTTACAATGTCCACCCTCCGACGTCCTTGTGGTGCCTCTCATTGGCTGAACCCAACACAAAGCCAAAGGGTGGGGAGCCTGTTGATACAGCCCGTGGATGGCAGTCTCCTAAAGATCAGGGCAGGATAGGGAAGGTGGAGAGTGAATCTGGAGGGGCACACGAAAGATAATCAGCTCTAGATCATACTCTTCACCTCCATGCTTCTCTCTCTCTCTCTCTCTCTCTCTCTCTCTCTGTCATCTCCAAGTTAAAAAAAAATGTTAAACACCTAAGTATATCAAAACATGTAAATAGGGAAGGGACTAGATGAAGTGACTGGGCCCAGCACAGGCAGCTCAAATGTCTTTATACACCTTAACGATGGTATGTGTTTGGGGGAAAGATTTTAAGGTCAAGGAAACGAATAGTTAAAGTGACCCAATAGAGGTTAGAGGTTTTATTCAGTCTCTGCACATCAAAGAGCACCTCAAAATTAGGTAAGTCATTGAACTGAAACAAGATTGGAGAAGAGAGGGGTACAGGACTTTGATCTTCTTCCCGGTTGCCGTGTTATCTGTTAACTGATGGAAAACTTGCGCTCGGAATGGTTGGGATGCCTCCATCTCAGAGTCACTGGTGCGTCGCCTTTTGGTGGCTAAAGGAACAGTTCTTTCCAGAGTTGTCTTTGTGAGCCTTGACAGTTGTCTGTTAGCTGCCTAACGTCAGTCACGTGTCAGGGGAGTGGGAGATAAAAAAGGGGAAAAAATGGAAAAGAAAGGAAAAAGGAAAGGAAGTAAAGGTCGAGTGAGGAAAACTGGGGTCTGCCTTAATTCTTTTATAATTCCTCTTCTTGGCCAAGATAAACAACTTTCATCTCTAGGCAAATATTTTGGGAGAGAAAACCAAATTACAGAGATACATGACGTTCAGGAATTCGGTCAAGAAGCCTCTCATAGTGGGTTGGAAGAGTAGCTTGTTTTTTGGTCTTCTGTCTTTGATCAGAAGATTAAAGTCTGTTTGAATCATCTATTCGGACAGGACAGTGCTGCGGCTGTTGATTGGATGTGATTGGATGCACTTGAGGAGGGGTACACTTTTCAGAAGAAAAAGGAAATGATCACTAGCCCTTAGTGTATCCTAACGACTGCATCTCTTTTGTGAATTACCCAGGGAGAGAGGTCCCTTCCCCAATCATCAGACAATGATCCACAGGTCTGAAAGGACAGGACTCCATCATTCACTCGACAAATGTTTTGTTCGGCTTCACAGGTGTGTTCATTCAACGAAAAGACTTCAGAAAGTTTTGGAAGTGTGTGTGTGTGTGTGTGTGTGTGTGTGTGCAAAACCCATCACTGACACATATACAGGTACATCCCCTAGATGCCAAGATGATGTCAAATGCCAGTCAATGATGGACAACAGCCTCTGGAATTTCGCCATCTCTTGAGGAAATGTTTTAACATTTTGATGGCATTGTTGGTGGCATGGGTTAGTTGACAAATGGCAGCATGAAAAATTCTGGCACTGCATCAAAACCTTCAGAAGCCCACAGGGTTGCTCCTTCAGCGATAACTTCAGCATACGACCTGACCCGTGTGGTGGTGAACACTTCTAGATTGGTCCCGAGTCTTTTAGCTTCTTCGCACAGTTCCTTTTTGTCACTTGCTGAAAATGGATGCTTGGCAAAGAGGGGTGCTTATCCTCAATCATGGGTTATTCTTCTGGTTTGGGAGCGAGAGTTTGCCTGTGGACCTAAACAGGTGATAAATTCATATAGATGAGAAGACATGGTTCTGTTCAATTGCTTGTTGGCGAAAACCAATAAGCAATGGACACACACACACACACAGACGTATGACTCCCTTGGGGCTCTTTCTTGGGCAAAGCTGGCCCAATGACATTCACCCCCTTAAACTGGACCTGGCAGGTTTCATTACAATAGCTCAGGACCCATGAATTGGGGATTGAAAACAAATGTTTCCTTTCAAGAAAAACAGGATCCCCCTCTTCGGGGAGTATACTAGGTAGGGTGTGCTAATCTCGGAGATTTGTCGGAGACCCATTTTGGCTGGGACCTTGTCCCAAACGCCAACGGTAATGACAGACAGAGTTCCCTCCGTACAGGAAACGGGCACTTCTAAAATGGGAATGGGACTGATGGGAAAGATGAGCAGAGTCAACAATCATAGGTGACATCACCTTCACGAGTATAAGGCTGAGCCAGAAAATGCCAAAAATTGGGGATATTGAAGGAGGAAGGAAGAGGAGAGACAGGGGGAAGGAAAAGGAAAAATAAAGGGAAAGAGAGATAGCAGGCAAGGATAATGGTCGGAGATTCTTCAACATAGACACACATATCCAGAAGTTAGAACTAAAGACTGAGAAACAAGGCCAGCATGAAAAGCGAGATGATAAAATGGAGATAGGATTGTTCTGTCATTCTTGGGCAAAAGCTGTCCACTCTCCAAGGTCATCTGCTTGTACCAAGTTCCTTGGGAAATTTGTCTCCTTTGTATCATCATCTGCTTCAGAAGAGTTCCAGGAGAGTCTCCCTTTAAGCCTCCAGTTAGGGGAGAAGATTGAACTGAGATCTATTACTCTTTAGTGTGCTGAGGTTGGAGGCATAAAGCCGGGGGAACGTGGCCACGCTGTACGATTCGTAGCCCTCAAGTCTTGTATAAAGCAGAGAACAGGAGTGCTGCGGGGGCAGGTACAAGGAATAAGTAAATCTGCAACAGGGGGTTGTAGTCCCTGTGGTGCTTTGGTCGACGATGAAGCCCGGAGGACATCAGAGACTGAGCAACGCAAGTCAGACAAATGAGGTCATTCTAAGGAAGAAAAGAGTTGGGGAAAATGAAGGGTAGCCACCATCCCAGAGGGAAAGTCCTTCTGGTGAGACCTTAATAATGACTTCTCGTTGAGCCAAAAGCTCCCACTCCTAATAGTTTGGGGACCAGGGGAGGATGGAAAGACTAAGGAGAAAAGTGTGTTGAGAAGTTAAGGGTCCCGAGGAGACAGGAAACTGCTGTGTTTGCGGAAGTCCCTTTGTTTCCCCGAAGCTGTTTAAGTGGCACTGCCGTAAGTTGGTGGTATGAGATTTTCTCTTTTTTCATCATATTATCTGTAAAATGCTGGGCTTAGTGCTGTAACTCACAGACAGGCGTGTTCTGTCAGCCTATTTTATGCTTTAGAACCGCATCTGATATTCCAGGTTTAGGAGTATTGACAAGGAGGTGGTGATCACAGGTGAAGGGTGGTCTTAATCAGTCCCTAAGGTTGGAGACAGACTCATCACACCATTGTTGACAGGACTAGATTATGTCCTAGGAACTGGGGGGGGGGGGAGATCCTTCAAGAATCATCTTGAAAAGACTTTCTCCTATCCCTAGGGCTTTAGCATACCTGGAGGAGGTGTTATTTCTGTGTAACTAAATCCTCATTTATGGTGGCCATTTGGCCTTGTCAACCCACATTCTTTCACCCCGTGGTCCCACTAGAAGGTGTGCTAACCGATAGAGATCAGGGATCTCAGGAGCATAAAGCCCCCTCAAATTCGCAGGAATTGCTCAATACATTTCTCTCCATCCTCCCAAAGATTTGGGAAGTCTTTGACAGTGGCATGGAATTCATCTCAAAGCTAGGTTGCGGTTGGGGGTGTTGGGTTTGGGTCAGGGCCTTCTTGGAAGGGAGCAGGGGAAGGTCTGGGTCTAAAGGCGAGGAGCCGCGGAAGGTCAGGAGGAAGAAGGGAGGGCAGGGATCAGGAAATGAGCGAGGCCAGAGAGAACTGGGGTTATAAGAGGCAAAAACAGCTAGACTGAGGGGAGGCAGTCTTCGTGTAAGGAGAAGGCTGAAGTTGTTGAAGAGAGACCTCCGTAGATGGAAGTCTGTCTGAATTGCTCCTTTTTTTTTTTCTGTGGCTTCCTCTTACATATTAAAGACAACCGCCCATTTTAAGTTAGCTACTTTTCTTTTGTTCTAAGGCACCATGCAAATATATAAGTTTTGGCTGGTCCCGGGAGCCCCCCGTTGGAGCTCCCCGTTGGAGTTCGATATAGTCCTTCGTGAAGTCCCATCACTTAGAGAGCAATGTGACAGGATCCTAGTGGCAGGACATATGCCCACTGGGGGTGAAGGGGGGGAAGAAAGGTTGGGTGGCTTGTGTTTTCCATGATCAAAGAGGTCCCAAATGGAAGCAGGGAGAAAGACCTCGTCCTATTTTAGGACTATCATCTAATTCTCCACTTGCTCGGAGAATTCCCAAAGACAAAGGAAAAAAAAAAAATGCAGCAACTTATCAGACAATAGGTTCACCTCTCAAAGAAATCCAAGCCTGACACTTCTAGGCAACAAGGAAAATCTGGGGCTCAAGCCTGGAGGAGAACCCAACAGATGTCACCACGAACAGAGGAAGCAAGGGTTCCTCGGCCCATCTGCCCATCTCTGAAACCTCAGCAAGATTCAGGGCTCATCTAGATTCTATATCAATCATGAGAAGAAAACAATAGTTAAATAACCCAAATAGAGGTCGAAGGCTTTATTCAGCGGATGCACCCTCAGGAGCACCTCAAAATCAGGTAACACTCTTAACCGAATTACAGTTGCAGCTGTCATGGGACAAGAAGGGAGGGGTATGTGACTTTAGCCTTGTCCCAGGTTACAGTTTTTTTTAATCTGTTAACCGATGCCAAGCTTGCTGTTGGAAAGGTTGGGATGGAGCGATTCTTGTGCCTCTTTCTCAGGTCCCTAGTGCAATTTCATTTTTGGCAGCTGACCGAAGGATTCCTTGGAGAGCTCTTTGGAAGCCTGGATGGTTGTCTCTGTTGGCCATCTAAGGCCACGTAAGGTCTCATGGGAGCAGGAGATAGAAAAGAAGAAAAGGCTGACCGAGAAAGGGTGGGGACGGGGTGGAAGGAAAGGAGGCAAAACCTGGGCACAAAAAACTGGGGTCTGTTTTAATTTTTTACCATAGGAAGTAATAACCTGGGTTCACTTAGGGGCATGACCCACGCAGGACACTGGACATTTCTCCTTTAACCGCTTAGTGATAACTGGGTTTGAGTCTATGCTTTCCATCTAGGAAGCCCTTGGCAACGGCCCTCCCAAATGTACCAAGAGTCCTTTGGCCACTGCAGTAACAGCTAAGGCAAACGTTTAAAGGGCAGGCTTTCCATTACTGAAAATGAGGCCAGCCAGGGAAAGGGAGGCAGGAAAACCGTTTGGGCGAATTTTCTGGAACAATGCATTCCTGAACGCTGCCCAGCCACACCCTTGCCCCACCCTGAGGCCCTGGCCACCACTCCTGAACATGGAATTCACACCGGAGCCAGCAGCCAAGTTCAGAGCTGAGGAACACCTGTGTCTATGAGGAAATGAACTGGTCTGATCTCTTCCCTCTTCCCAGAGGCTACAAACGTGAGAGGCTCACACAGTCTTGCATTTCCCTGCCAGCAGCAGGACACAGGCTGACTCATTGGCAAGCCAGCATTAAGCAGCTACTCTGGGCCAGCTTCAGTGAGCACAAAAGTGCAAAACACCGAGCTATGAATAAAGATTTGATCAATCTAGCTTTACTCGTACGTATCTTCGCTCACCAACGAGCTCTCCTGGAATTGGCAAAATCCACCATTCACAGGATCTGAATATCAGATCATCACGAAGGTCAGAGTCCTGAGGCTTTGTGTAAGGATGGGAGGCACCAAAGTTGAGGAGGAAAGACAGAACCTGGGAGGTCCATGGGGCCCCTGGGTGGCTCAGTCAGTTAGGCGTCTGACTCTTGGTTTCGGCTCAAGTCGTGATCTTACGGTTCTTGAAACAGAGCCTCAAGTCAAGCTCTGCGCTGCCAGTGCAGAGCCTGCTTGGGATTCTCTCTCTCTCTCTCTCTCTCTCTCTCTCTCTCTCTCAAAATAAATTAATAAACATTTTTTAAAAAAGAACCTGAGAGGTCCAACTTTCTTTTTTTTTTTTTTAATTTTTTTTTCAACGTTTATTTATTTTTGGGACAGACAGAGACAGAGCATGAATGGGGGAGGGGCAGAGAGAGAGAGGGAGACACAGAATAGGAAGCAGGCTCCAGGCTCTGAGCCATCAGCCCAGAGCCTGACGCGGGGCTCGAACTCATGGACCGCGAGATCGTGACCTGGCTAAAGTCTGACGCTTAACCGACTGCGCCACCCAGGCGCCCCGAGAGGTCCAACTTTCTAGCTGACCAAGGACCTCGGTCAAAATAATCAGGGCTTTCCCTAGCTATTTACCTTTCTTTCCCACACCTTCTTCTCTTTATACTTGTTCTGGTTCCAAGGCTAGAAAGGCCACTGCTTTTTTCTTTTTATATTTAATTTTGACGTACCTTGGGTCAAGAAGGGGCTTTGACACATGGGGGATTACAAGCGCAAAAGAAAGAGTGTATTAGAACAGACGCGTGCACTAATTGCCCTGGTCTAGCTCACCTACCCAAGAACGTTACAAGCCTCATATCCAGTCTCCACGAAGTGTGCTTCCACGTTAGGCTATACTGGCAGAAGATTCTTTACCCCCCTGCCTTTGATACGGGTCCTAGAAGCAATGGCTGACCCACGAATTCCTGTTGAAGGGATGGATTGAAGAAGGGCTCCAGGCAGGGGAGGCGGGGTGGCTGGCGGGAATATGATCCAAGCAGGAGACTACCTTTAGCCTGATCCCACAGGGAAGCTCGGGCACACCAACCACACCCCCGTGCGTTACGGGCCAAGGTCTGCTGTAGGCAAAGGGGCATGGAGATTGCCGGGCAATCTAGAGAAGAAGGCATCTGTAAGTTATCAGCTAACAGTTGCAGCGGCTAGAATAGGAGTGTAGGGGGAAGGAAAGAGGAATCTGGGTGAGGCATCGGCACTCCCTCCATCGTCATCTTCTAAATCAGGAGTCCGCAAACTCTTTCCATAAAGGGCCAAATCGTAAGTAGTTCAACTTGTGCCAGATGGTCCCCGTCACAGCCGCTCGGCCCTACCGTCACGGCGCAAGAGTAGCCATAGACAAAATGTAAACGAACGGACCACATTGTGCCCCAATAACATTTTAATGACAAAAACAAGCTACTGTGCCTTCCACCTGTCCTTTTGGAGACAAGCAGTGATCTTGGTCTGCCAGGAGCGTCAGGGATGAGAGGCAGATGAGGACTGGGGTGGAAAAGATTGGGCTTCTAACCAGAGCCCTGTGCCTCCCCAGCTTTTTCCCATGTCAATGCCAGAAACCCCACTCAAATGCGCTCAAGGAAAATGGAGTCGGGGAAAGAGGTACTTAGTGACTCAGGTAATCTAACCACGGGTGGGCTGGCCTCGGGAACGATCAGTAGATTTCATTTCTGCGCCAGGGAACGTGGCCTCTGGCAGTTCTGGGCTCAAACATGGATGACCCCAGTCCTGAAAAGCCTGGGTAAGGTGAGAAGATCATGGGGGAAACACTGGATCATGTACCCATCCACGGATCGTTGGCCCTCCTCCCTCCCCCTCCCCATGGCCAGGATGATGGCTAGGGTCTGACACAAGAAATGTGGGCGGGAAAGCCCAGACCTGGCCACTGGGGAACAAATTTGACCCAGAATCTCCCCCACTTATGTCAATACAGTAACCTTGAGCTACTCACCTCTGGAGCCTCGGTTTCTTCTCCCGCCTCTCTGTCTATGGTAGGATTTCAGTACTCAACAAAGATTTTTTTGAGCATATACTATGTGCCACGTACTGTGTGGGCGCAGGTGATGCAGCTGTCCAGTGCGTTATGTCTGAAACTCCGTCCTTGTTTCCACCCAGACGATTGGTGGAGGGGCTGGAAAGCTTTTGTCGATGAGATCATCGTCTTCAGGTACATGGCATGTCAGACAGGGGCAGGGCAGGAATGTCAGAAAACGGCAAAGCTGGGGCTGGGAGTCTCGAAGAGGTCCTCATGGCTCAAGTGTGAGATTTAGGGGTGGGGACGGAGGGGCCAAGATGAGGCAAGAAGGGAAATGGGGGTCAAATCAAGGAAGGAAATAGGAACTTTGAACTTCTCCTGAGGGCAATCGGAAGGCAGTAGAGCCGGGGTTCCTTAATCTAGGCAATTATACGGTTGACCATCTTTCTATATGTGCTAATGGTTCCCTTTTCTACTGGGTTGCTTTTATTTTCCTTATGAATTGATCAGGCTTTCAGTAATCTAGATCTTAATAATTTTCCTGTTTTCCAATGTTGCAAATATTTACTCTCAGTTTCTCAGTAATTTTTTTTTTTTTTTTGAGACAGAGAGACAGAGAGAGACAGAGCATGAACGGGGGAGGGGCAGAGAGAGCGGCAGACACAGAATCCGAAGCAGGCTCCGGGCTCCGAGCGGTCAGCCCAGAGCCCGACGCGGGGCTCGAACTCACGGACCGCGAGATCGTGACCTGAGCCGAAGTCGAACACTTAACCGACGGAGCCCCCCAGGTGCCCCCAAAAATCTCTCTTCATTTTAAATGTAAAACATATTCTCTTGTCTAATATTACAGTTCTGTTTTTATGGTTAGCTCGTTATTCTAGCTGGGAATGACTTTTGTGCATGGTATAAGGTAGATATCTAACTTTTTTTTTCCAAAGAAAGAACCATCTTTCACAACACCATTTATTGTACAGTCTGTTATTTTCCACAGGATGAAATTCCATCTTAATCACATTCTAAATTCCTCATGCACATTAGTTTATATCTGTAAATGTGTAAAAAAATGAAAAACACCAAAACTTCAATTAGAAAATGTTGAAAGACATAAACAGATAATTCATAGAGAATGTATTTGGCTAATCTCCAACCTCAAAAGAACCATAAAGTACTGATTAAAACAATAAAATAAAATAGTTTATTTTTAAGTCTGCGAAATGTGACACTAGTGATTAAAAATAAACCAGCCAGTAAAGGTACATTTTAATGAACATTCTCATTCTCTGCTGATGAGAATGCAAATTGGTGCGTTCTTTCTATCCTTAAAGCATTAATTCTCGTCAACACAACAAACCATCCTTTAGCAGTGCATGCTAAAGAAACAATCGGAGGGGCGCCTGGGTGGCGCAGTCGGTTAAGCGTCCGACTTCAGCCAGGTCACGATCTCGCAGTCCGTGAGTTCGAGCCCCGCATCGGGCTCTGGTCTGATGGCTCGGAGCCTGGAGCCTGTTTCCGATTCTGTGTCTCCCTCTCTCTCTGCCCCTCCCCCGTTCATGCTCTGTCTCTCTCTGTCCCAAAAATAAATAAACGTTGGGGAAAAAAAAAAAAAAA
>NW_024420586.1:23255859-23301071 GCF_014898765.1 Herpailurus yagouaroundi
TATATAAAGCATGTTCATCACAGTTCTATCTAAAACCATGACAAATTTATTTTTTTTTTAATTTTTTTTTCAACATTTATTTATTTTTTGGGACAGAGAGAGACAGAGCATGAACAGGGGAGGGGCAGAGAGAGAGGGAGACACAGAATCGGAAACAGGCTCCAGGCTCCGAGCCATCAGCCCAGAGCCCGACACGGGGCTTGAACTCACGGACCGCGAGATCGTGACCTGGCTGAAGTCGGACACTTAACCGACTGCGCCACCCAGGCGCCCCTAAAACCACGACAAATTTAAAGCAACCTAAATGCTGAACACTACAGATCAGTTAAATTAATTACGGTACAAGCGTATGAGAGAATATCATGCTTTTATAATTATCAGTGAAGAAAATGGTTTTGCATGACTCAAAATCCGTTCATTAATATTAAGTCTTGGCAAGTTAATTTCATTTCTCTTTTGAAGGAGGGGATAACTAGACTAACATGTAAGTGGAATTCAACACATTTAAAGGGTACAGCCGGAGGGTTATAGTTGCCAGGTATTAGATAAATAGATGGAAGTAAATTGTAATCCCTGCCCTCAAGAAGTTCATAATACAAAGGTAGAGGAAATGGAAATGGAAAATTCGAATACAATGTTGTAAATCCAAGGGTGTTCAGACTCACCTCATAAGACAGCACAGAAATGGGTTTGAGCTCAATCCAGAGGCATCGGAGCAGAATGAGATAGGGCTAGTGTATCTGGCTTTCTGCAAGATGTTTCAGAAGTACTCTCCCACTCTATGTACGGAACTTAATGGAAAATGCTGGAGGGGGGCAAATCAACTTGATAGGTTCATTGTAGAATTGTATCTGATAATCACTCTCTACTAGCATACTTCAGGATGCTGTACTAGATCTTTCTGATTCTTTCAAAAACGTTTTAAATGATGTGGATGACGATACCAAAAAAAAAAACATACTTCGAGCATTTCCAAATGACTCAAAGATGGGAGGAATAGTTAACATGAAAGACGAGGGAAGCAAGAGTCAAGAAGTTTCTGGCAAGCCTTAATGGTGGACCTCACTGACAGGATGAGAGTTGACCAGAATGCAAAGTCCCACATTTAATTCAAAGAATCCGTCAGCCTAGAGTAGGTAGCAGTTTATATTTTAGAAGA
This sequence comes from Herpailurus yagouaroundi, assembly GCF_014898765.1. Classification (NCBI taxonomy): domain Eukaryota; kingdom Metazoa; phylum Chordata; class Mammalia; order Carnivora; family Felidae; genus Herpailurus; species Herpailurus yagouaroundi. The sequence continues at coordinate 23,257,019 of NW_024420586.1, forward strand.
CCAAAGGAGTCTCAACATCATACTGGAGATCCTAGTTAATGCACTAAGACAAAAGGAAATAAAAGGTTTACAGATTGGGAAGAAAGAAAGAAAACTGTCTTTCTTCACAGGTGACAGGATCATCTATGTAGAAAAATCTGGAAGAATCAGCAAAAAAACTTCTGGAACTAATAACCCGTTCGACTAACAACCAAGATACAAGGTTAATACATAAAACTCAACAGCTTCCCCGTAGACCAACAATAAACACGTGGAATGTGAAAGTAAAAACACAAGACCATTTCCGTTAGTACTCCAACAAATGAAGTACTTGGTTATAAATCTAACAAAATATGGACAAGATCTATATGAGGAAAATGACACAACTCTGATAAATGAAATCAAAGAACCAAGTAAATGGAGAAATATTCTATATTCATGGGTAGGAAGATTCAATGTTGTCAAGATGTCAGTTCTGTCCAACCTGGTCTATAGATTCAGAAAGTTATTTTGTGGACGTCAACAAGGCAGAAGACCCAGAATAGCTAACGCAACATTGAAGGATAAAACAAAGTTGGGAGGCAGACACTAGTCAACTTCAAGACTTGCTATAAAGCTACAGTACTCGGGGCGCCTGGGTGGCGCAGTCGGTTGAGCGTCCGACTTCAGCCAGGTCACGATCTCGCGGTCCGTGAGTTCGAGCCCCGCGTCGGGCTCTGGGCTGACGGCTCGGAGCCTGGAGCCTGTTTCCGATTCTGTGTCTCCCTCTCTCTCTGCCCCTCCCCCGTTCATGCTCTGTCTCTCTCTGTCCCAAAAATAAATTAAAAACGTCGAAAAAAAAAATTAAAAAAAAAAAAAGCTACAGTACTCAAGATAGTGTGTTTTAAGAAAAGAATAGACAAATAGATCAAAGGAACAGAACAGAGAGCCCAGAAGTAGACCTCCATAAATATAATCAACTGATCGTTGACAAGAGCAAAGGTGATTCATCGGAACAAATACAGTCTTTCCAACAAATGGTGCTATACATTCACATGGGGAAAAAAATGAATCTAGGCACAGACCTTATACTCTTCACAAAAACTAACACAAAATGGATCATAGACCTAAATGTAACATGCAAAACTACACAACTCCTAGAAAATAACATAAGAAAAAACCTAGACGACCTTGGGTTTGGCAAGGACTCTTTCGATGCGACACCAAAGGCATGATCCATAAAATAAGTCATTGATAAGCTGGACTTTATGAAAAATAACACTTTTGCTCTGAGGAAAACACTGTCTAGAGAATGAAAAGACAAGCCACAGACTAGGGAAGGATATTTGTAAAAGACACGTATCAGGTAAAGGACTGTTATCCAACATATGCAAAGAACTCCTACAAGTCAACAGTAAGAACACAAGCCACCCAATTAAAAACTGGGCTAAAGATCTTAACAGACAGCTCAACAGAAGATATACAGATGGCAAATAAGCATATGAAAAGATGCTTCACAGCATATGCTATCAGCAAAAGACAATTTAAAACAACATCGAGGGGCGCCTGGGTGGCGCAGTCGGTTAAGCGTCCGACTTCAGCCAGGTCACGATCTCGCGGTCCGTGAGTTCGAGCCCCACGTCGGGCTCTGGGCTGATGGCTCGGAGCCTGGAGCCTGTTTCCGATTCTGTGTCTCCCTCTCTCTCTGCCCCTCCCCCGTTCATGCTCTGTCTCTCTCTGTCCCAAAAATAAATAAAAAACGTTGAAAAAAAAAAATTTAAAACAACATCGAGACACCACTCACAGCCATTAGAATGGCCAAAAGCTGACAAGGACGCGGAGCCGAAAGAACTCTCATTCGTTGCTGGCGAAAATGTGAATGGTACAACCACTTTGGAAGACAGCTTGGTGAGTTCTTACAAAAGCTAAACACACTTTCACCCCATGATCTAGCAATCATGCAGCTTGGTATTGACCCAAACGAGTTGAAAACGCACAAAAACCTGCACGTGGATATTTATGGCAGCTTCCTCCATAATTGCCAAAACTTGGAAGCCACGAAGATGTCCTTCAATAGGCAAGTAGATAAATAAACTGTGGCACATCCAGGCGACGGAATAGTATTCGATACTAAAAATAAATGAGCTATTGGGAATGCAAGCTGGTGCCGCCACTCTGGAAAACAGGATGGAGGTTCCTCAAAAAACTAAAAATAGAACTACCCTACGACCCAGCAGTTGCACTACTAGGCATTTATCCACAGGATACAGGGGTGCTGTTTCGGAGGGACACATGCACCCCCATGTTTATAGCAGCACTATCAACAATAGCCAAAGTGTGGAAAGAGCCCAAATGTCCACTAATTGATGAATGGATAAAGAAGATGTGGTATACACACACACACACACACACACACACACACACACACACACACACAATGGAGTATTACTCGGCAATCAAAAAGAATGAAATCTTGCCTTTTGCAACTACGTGGATGGAACTGGAGGCTATTATGCTAAGTGAAATGAGTCAGTCAGAGAAAGACAGAAATCATATGACTTCACTCCCATGAGGACTTTAAGAGACAAAACAGATGATCATAAGGGAAGGGAAACAAAAATAATATAAAAACAGGGAGGGGGGCAAAACAGAAGAAACTAAAAAATATGAAAAAAAAACGGGGGGTACGGGGAGGGTTTGGGGAGGGGGGGACGGGCTAAATGGGTAAGGGGCACTAAGGAATCTACTCCTGAAATCATGGTTGCACTACATGTTAACTAATTTGGATGTCAATTTTAAAAAAATAAAAAATAAAAAATAAATGAGCTCTCAAGCCATGAAAAGACATGAGGAAACTTAAATATATATACAAAGTGAAAGAAGCCAATCTGAAAATGCTCCATATTGTATGATTCCAACTATATGACATTCGGGGGAAAGCAGAACTATGGAGATAGACATGGGGTGCCTGGGTGGCTCAGTCGGTTAAGCGTCAGACTTCGGCTCGGGTCAGGATCTCATGGTTCGTGAGTTTGAGCCCCACGTCAGGCTCTGTGCTGACGGCTCAGAGACTGGAGCCTGCTTCCGATTCTGTGTCTCCTCCTCTCTCTGCCCCTCCCCCGCTCACACTCTCTCTCTCTGTCTCTCAATAATAATAAATAAACGTTAACAAAAAAATTAAAAAAAAAAAAAGAACTATGGAGATAGTAAAAAGATCAGTGGTTGCCAGGGGTTGGGGGAAGAAAAAGTAACTAGTCAGAGGACAGAGGATTTCCAGGGCAGTGAAACTATCCTAACGATACTGTAGTGGTGGACATGTCATTATACATTTGTTCAAACCTATAGAATATATGCCAAGAGCAATCCCTCACGTAAACCATGGGCTCTGGACGATGATGATGAATCACTGCGGGTTCATCAGTTATAACAAATGCATCATTCGGGTGGGGGGTGTTGACAATGTGCGAGGCTCTGCAAGCACAGGTTATAGAGGAAATCTCTGTACCTTCTGCTCAACGTTGCTCTGATTTTAAAATGACTCGAAAAAAAATAAAGTCTGGTGGTTGGTTGTTGTTTTTTTTTTTTTTAAGATGAAGGCATGTGGAATGTGGAGTGCACGTTCAATGCACAGAAATGCGTTTCTGTCCGAGACGTGAGCTGTGCCAGCATCATGGTCGTCTGGATGAACCACACCTGAAACAAGACAGGTATTTCCCTTCAAGGAAGGACTGTTCCTTGCCGGATCACATTCGAAACAAAGGAGAGAACTGAGACGATTCCATAGGAGAGAGAAAAATGTGAGAGTCATTCCCAAATGTCTGATGGATCACACTTATTCTACATGACAGCATAGGGGAGACGTAGGGACATTAGAGGGGGGCATATTTCTCAACATGTGACAGCGCGTCTAAATACCATTGGTGAAGACTTACTTTGTGTCGTGAGATTTCTCTTTTAATCCTCACTCCGTTTTATGAGGTCAGTATTATTGTTATCCTCGTATTACACACGTAAACTAGATATGCTGAACTGAATTAGAATTTATATAAGCTGCCCGTAAATAAAACAGATTACCTTCAAGGCAGCACGCATCCAGGTTGATGCAGAAGGCATGGAGCACTGGGTCGCTTCCAGTCTCCAATGCTAAAATTCTATGATTCGATGAGCTCAGGATCACGTGGGACGCAGTTACCCTGTTCAGGAGAAGCACCTGAAAATTTACTATATAGTCATTCAAAAAGAAGCGAGAATCGGGGCGCCTGGGTGGCTCAGTTGGTTAAGCGTCCGACTTCGGCTCGAGTCATGATCTCACAGTTCGTGGGCTCGAGCCCCGCATCGGGCTCTGTGCTGATGGCTCGGAGCCTGGAGCCTGTTTCGGCTTCTGTGTCTCCCTCTCTCTCTGCCCCTCCCCCACTCACGCTCTGTCTTCCTCTGTCTCCCTCTGTCTCAAAAATAAACATTAAAAATTTTAAAACAAAACAAAACAAAAAGACGTTCTGTGTAGTCTTTGCCCTTCCAGCAGGATCAGTTACTCATGTCTTTCTTTCAGAGACAGCGCCAGACCTATCAACTTGCTGAGCCAGCTTGCCCACTGTGGTGGGTGAATTAAATGCCCAGAGCCATTGCCCGGTGGAACCCAGATGCCCATGTTCCTCCCACACTAAAGTCTCTGGGGTGGTGACAGTTCAAATGCCATGGCTTCCACCTCTGGTTTCCTATTCCTCAGCTGAGACGGGAGTCTTAACCACCATACACTTGACATTTCTGAGCATATAATATATGCGAAGTTCTGTGTAACTTGTCCAAAAAGCCCATAATAATAGTAAATATTATCGTTATCCCCATTTTTAAAGAATTTTTTTAATGTTTATTTATTTTTGAGACAGAGAGAGACAGAGCATGAACGGGGGAGAGGCAGAGAGTGAGGGAGACACAGAATCCGAAGCAGGCTCCGAGCTGTCACCATAGAGCCCGACGCGGGGCTCGAACTCACAGACAACGAGACCATGGCGGATGCTTAACCAACTGAGCCACCCAGGCGCCCCTCCCCATTTTTTTTAAATTAAGTGACCTCTGCGCCCAGCATGGGGCCTGAACTCATGACCCTGAGATCAAGAATCGCACGTTCTTGGGGCGCCTGGGTGGCGCAGTCGGTTAAGCGTCCGACTTCAGCCAGGTCACGATCTCGCGGTCTGTGAGTTCGAGCTCCGCATCAGGCTCTGGGCTGATGGCTCAGAGCCTGGAGCCTGTTTCCGATTCTGTGTCTCCCTCTCTCTCGGCCCCTCCCCCGTTCATGCTCTGTCTCTCTCTGTCCCAAAAATAAATAAACGTTGAAAAAAAAATTTTATAAAAAAAAAAAAAGAATCGCACGTTCTTGGGGCACGTGGGTGGTTCAGTCGGTTGAGCATCTGCTTTTTGGCTCAGGTCCTGACCTTGCAGTTCACAAGTTCGAGCCCCACATCAGGCTCGCTGCTGTCACCGCAGAGCCTGCTTGGGATCCTCTGTCCCTCTCTCTCTGCCCCTGACCCATTTGCTCTCTCTCTCTCTCTCTCAAAAATAAATAAACAAGCCTGCTTCGGATTCTGTGACTGCCCCTCCCCTGCTCATCCTCTGTCTCTCTCTGTCTCAAAAATAAATAAAAACATTTAAAAAATTTTTTTTAAAAAGTAGTCGTGGCATATTTTATGCAAGAGTTTATTGGAAAAGGAAGCATATGGAAGAAGGCAACAGCAGATTTCTAAAAGCAGGTTGGCAAGTTTTCACCCTGTGGAGATCCCGAGGTAGCTTTAGAAGCATTCCCTTTTTTAAAAAAAAGTTTTTGAGTTTATTTATTCATTTCAAGAGAGACAGAGAGAGCGAGCCGGGGTGGGGCAGAGAGAGAGGGAGAGAGAATCCCAAGCAGGCTCTGCACTGTTAGCACAGAGCCCGATGTGGGGCTTAAACTCACAAACCACGAGATCATGACCTGGGCCAAAACCAAGAGTCAGACGTTTAACGGACTGAGCCACCCAAGTGCGTCAAGCATTCCCATTTTTAGTACAGCAAGTGTCTCAGTCCCCCAAACCCTGGGCCTAGACTGGGGATGGGCAGTGCTTGGCGGTCAAAGTTCCCTGGGAAAAGGTTTGCAACAGACAGAGGGGTTTAGCGGGCTTACCTCAGCATCAGACATGGCTTCACATCAAGGAGCTGAGATGTTTGAGCCCTGGGGAGACTTTCGCACATGCAAAAGTTCCCCTGCCTGTTCCTGAAAACACTGGAATTCTGGAAATGTCCCAGTCCTGCCCTGCGGAGGCGTTCTCAAACCTGCACCAGAGCATCGGGAGCTGAGAACAGCTACCTGTGGCGGGATGCCGGAGCTGAGATAAAGGTCACGGACAAGGGAACATCTCAGGAAATGATCTGACGGGCCCTGCTATGTGTGGGCAGCAAGAGAGATGTCAACGTGTGTCTCCATCCCGAAGGCCTGAAAAATCTCTAGAGACGGTCTGTGAACCAGTTAGTCGAAACACACAAACGAATGCAATTATCATTCAATTGTTACAATGAGTGTGGCAAACCCATCAGAGAACATAAACCTGTTGACCAACCACATCCTTCCTGTAATTGTTATCATTACTAGCTCGGCGTGGCTATCATCAGACTCCCTAATAGAAGGTGTTAGGTCCTTTATCGATTTGTTTTGTTTTGTTTATTTTATTCTTTTATTTAAATTTTAGTTAGTTAACATACCACTGTAAGTGCAATACCGGTCTCAGGAGTAGAATTCAGTGATTCATCACTTACATGCAACAGCCAGTGCCCGTCGCAAGTGCGCTCCTTAGTACCCATCACCCACCTAGGCCATCCCCCACCCACCTCCCTCCATCAGCCCTCAGTTTGTTCTCTTGTCAAGAGTCTCTTGTGAGGGGCGCCTGGGTGGCTCATTCAGTTACGCGTCCGACTTCGGCTCGGGTCATGATCTCACGGTTGGTGGGTTTGAGCCCCGAGTCGGGCTCTGTGCTGACAGCTCGGAGCCTGGAGCCTGCTTCGGATTCTCCCTCTCTCTACCCCTGCCCCATTCACCCTCTGTCTCTCTCTGTCTCTCAAAGATAAATAAACATTTAAAAAGTTTTTTTTTTAATAATTTATTGTCAAATTGGCTATACAGTGTATACAGCGTGCTCTTGGTTTTGGGGGTAGATTCCCGTGATTCATCATCACTTACATACAGGATGTTGCTTATCTGTTCCCCGGCTTTCTTCACATCCCTCCATGGTATTGGTGGTAACTAGGGCATGAAGGGCTCATCTTCTTTGGGCAACATCTGGCCATCTTTGCACCCAACTTTCCCTTCTTTGACGGACCCCTTTCCCCGGATCACAATCTGGGCATTACACTCCTTCTCTCTGTTCTTCAAGGTGTTCCCTCTGGGCCCAATCGGCAGCCCCATGAAGTTTTTTTCTGGAGGCTTATCTTGTGGAATCATTGCTTTATCGCTCACACCTTTTGCCGGGAGTTTGTAATCGGCTGGTGGCTTGAAGTCAGGTGCAGATGGGCTCAGGGGAAGGCGGCCTGTCCCCAGCATTGGGGGGGGGGGGGGAGGTATGCCCAGGATTCCTATAAGCTCTTTCTTATTCCCAAGTCCAGGTGGGGTAATTGGAGGCATTCCTGGATTCACTGTTCCGTTGTATCTTCCACTTCTTACTTGGGAAGTCCAGCAGCGTGGCATTTGCTCTGGTGGCCATGGCGCCACCCTGGCCTGCATCGGCAGCTGCTGCTTCTTCGCGAACCTCCCTGGGGAGGGGACCGCACCCCGCTGCCGCCGTGCCGCGTGTAGCCCGCCTTCTCACGCAGATGGCAGCCGTGGCGGCTAGAGAGGCACCTGCTCCATTTTGTTTCTAAGTGTATTTGTTATTTATATGGAGGGAATGAGAGCAGGAGCGGGGGAGGGGCAGAGAGAGGCGGGGGGACAGAGCATCCGAAGGGGGCTCCCTGCGGGCAGCAGAGAGCCTGATGGGGGGCTTGAACTCACACCTCGAGATCATGACCTGAGCAGAAGTCTGATTCTTAACTGGCTGAGCCACCCAGGCGCCCCACCCGGTCCATTTTTTGAAAATTTTTGTTATAAAGCAGGAAGCTTCATCATTTGCTGTAAGATAATCACAAATTACCTCTTACTAATGAGAGTTAAATACTAAAATATGTTATTCACTTATTATATTCAAATATTCAAAGCTATCCCAATACTGTTAGTGCCCTACCCAAAGCCCCTCGACCTTCACCTCTACATGCTAAAGGCTGTTTGCTGTGAATATCTGTGACTTTCTGCCCGAGCGTGTTTTGCTGGCTACCAGAGCATTGAGGACCCTGTGCATGGCAAATAGGAAGTGCTAAAAAATTAAGGTCCCCCAGGTCCCTCAACCAATGAGGGATAGGAGTTAGTAGTTAAATACCCCAGCTTTCTCTCCCCTTGGCTGAGAGAACTCTGAGGTGTATCTTCTACACTGGCTTCTAGAGTGCCACAGAAGGATTGCTCTCCAGTTTCCCCCAGCGGTAACTTACAAAAAGTCACACCCTTTGTTGGTTTCTTTCCCTTCCCTGTCTTCCATCCCCAATCTCCACCCAGCACTTCCTGGGATTCCCTCCCAAATTAACAGTTAGCACTCAAATCCTTGTCTTGGGGTCTTAGTCCCGGGGCGAGCCAAACTAAGACACCTACAGACTTTTTTTTTTTTTCCCAACATACTTTGCTGCATGGGAGAGCCAGTGGACTATAAAGTAGACGTTCATTGCCCTGAGTACATCCGTGGGAGTGTGGTATATATCATTTGTGTTACAGTAGAATAAAGGCTGAGGATTGTCATAAACATGTAACTGATTGGCCATGGCACAAGAAGAGATTGAAGCTCCATAGAGGGTGGGCTTCTGGAGAAAAACGCCGAGAATACCCTTTATTTCTGATAGGCACCGGGTGTGAGCACAAGGAGACAAAGAAAAATGAGAAGTATTTCCTTTTCTTTTGTAAGTATAGGGGAAATTTCTTTTTCTTCTTTCCTTCCTTTGTTCTTTTTTTCTTAGTTTTTTAAAATTTTTTTAACATTTACCTAGTTTTTGAGAGACAGAGACAGAGTATGAGCAGGGGAGGGGCAGAGAAAGAGGGAGTCACCGATTCCGAAGCAGGCTCCAGGCTCCACGCTGTCACCACAGAGCCTGACGCGGGGCTCGAACTCACGAACCGAGAGATCATAACCTGAGCCAAAGCCGGATGCTTAATCGACTGAGCCACCCAGGCATACCTCTTTTTTTCTTTAAACATAGGTAAGGCAGCTCAACCTCAACTTGTAGAATGATGTAATAAGGACTTCCAAAAATCCACTCCTCCTAGAATAACTGGATAAAACTCCTCCTAGAATCACTGGATAAAACGATCATAATCAAAATTTTCAGGGCTCTGGAAATTAACTAAAGCCTTACAACAATCTTAGAAATGCTTTTTTCAAGAAAAGTGGCTGAATCTTAAGGACAGCAAATATTGTGACATTTTAACTTGTTCTAATCTCACCCCTTCTCCTCATTTCCACAGTAGCCTTGAAAACCAATGAAATCACAACGGTGGGAGAATAGAACAGCCTTGGAAGTCCCTAAAAGACACCCAAACCCAGAGAATTGTCACTGTTTGGCCCCTCTGGCAGGTTCACTAAAAAGCTCCATGCCTAGAGCTCATCTTTACTTGACCTGACTCAGAACCTTCAGCCCTACCTGCAGGACGCTTGTAAAAACAATCATTGGCAATTGTTTAAAATTACAGCTGCCTGAGATGGTATTTCAAGTCGGACCTAACAAGAGGCTGACCAAAGAATTTAAAAGAAAAAAAAAAAAAAACTTGGGTATAAGATTTCCACTGGGTGCTTTGAAAAGGTCTGACATATTGTCAGGAATCCAGAAGGTCACACGAATGTGCTGGGCTATGCTCATGCCCAGGAAAGACCTCAGAAGGCCCTAAACTTTTACCTCTGGCTTGTCTTGGGGCTCTTCACAAGTAGGAAGGGAAGGCTAACACAAAGGTATAAAACTGCCTGCTGGAGTATTCAAAGCATGCTCCCAAAACATGCGCTGAGCTCAGCAAATGCTGAGAGACAGATTGGCTCAAGGCATTTAAGAAAATCCCTGCTCCATGGATAGCTGACTGTTAGGCTAACCATGCAGAGACTTCAGCAGCCACACACAACAAATAACACAGATTTTATAGATTGAGTCCAGGAAAGTCACTAAACATACTACAGATCAATATCGCTTATGAATGTAGATGCAAAAATCCTTTTAAAAAATTAGCAAACTGCGTTCAGCCGCATATAAAAAAGGTTTTACACCAGGGCTAAGTGGCATTGATCACAAGAATGCAAGGTTAGTTGAACACGCAGAAATCAATCAATGTAACACGCCAAATTAATAGAACAGAGAACAGAAACCACATGATCATATCAACGGATGCAGAAAAGCATTTAACAAAATCTAGCACCCCTTCATGATACAAACGCTCAAGAAACTAGGAACAGAAGGCATCTTACTCATCCTCGGAAAGGACATTTACAAAAAACCCCCAGCTGAACATGCTTAATGGTGAAAGACTGCTTTCTCCTAAGATCAGGAACGAGACAAGGATGTCCATTCTCGCAACTTCTATTCAATATTGTAATGGAGGCAATAGCTAGAGCAATCAGGCGAGAAAAAGAAGTGAAAGAATACAGATCATAAAGGAAGTGATAAAGCTAGACAAAGGTGCCATGGTCTTGTATATGGAAAATCAAAAGGAATTGACACTAAAATTATTAGAACTAATAAACAAATTCAGCATGGTTGCAAGATACAAGATCAGTATACAAAATCATTTGTATTTCTATACACTAACAATGAAAAACCCTGAAATGAAATTAAGAGAACAGTTCTATTTGTAATAGCATCAAAAAAGAAATAGGAGTAAAAAGGAGACATTTAACAAAAGAGGTTACAACACAAAAACAAACAAATGACTCCATTAAAAGTTGGGCAGGGACGCCCGGGGAGGCGTCGGGGGGGGGCTCAGTCCGTTGAGCGTTCAACTTCAGCTCAGGTCATGATCTCATAGTTCATGGGTTCGAGCCCTGCTTTGGGCACTGTGCTGACTGCTCAGACGCACAGAGCCCAAAGTCCATCCAGACTCTACGGACAGAGCCTGGAGCCTGCTTCAGATTCTGTGTCTCCCTCTCTCTCTCTGCCCCTCCCTCACTTGTGCTCTCTCTGTGTCTCTCTCAAAAATAAACATTAAAAAATTTTTTTTCATTAGAAAAAAATGAAAGTTGGGCAAAGGTTTGAGTAAGCATTTATTCAAAGAAGATGTACAAATGGCCAATGAGCACGTGAAAATATGCTCAATGTCAAGTTAGACATAGAGTTACCATATGACCCAGTATTCCCCTTCTAGTTACATGCCCAAGAGAATTATGTCCACACAAAATACCTGTACATGAATGTTTATGGCAGCATTTTTCGTAAGAACCGAAAACTGAAAACAACTCAATGATGAATGGATAAGCAGAACGTGGTCTATTCGTATGTTAGATTATTATTCGGCCATAAAAATTCATAAAGCTCTGATACATGCTATAATGTGAATAAGCCTCGAAAACATCATGCTGAGTTAAAGGAGCCAGGCATAAAAGGCCACATGTTATATGATTCCACTTATATTACATGTCCAGAAGAGTCAAATCCATAGAAAAAGATAAGAGATTAGTGGTTTCCAGGGACCGGGGGGGCAAGGAAATGGGAACTGGCTACTGATATGGGGTTTCATTGGGGAGTGTTGACAATGTTCTGGAATTACACAGTAGCTGTGGTTGTACAACTTTGTGAATATACTGAAAACTATTGAACTGTAGACTCCAAAAAGTGAATTTTATGGTATCTGGCATATCTCAATAACGTTTTTATTAAAATATAATCAATGTGAAAATACAAAAAAAATAGACGAGGCAGGAATACTTACCACCGACAACTTCGGTATAAGGAAGTCAGATGGCCTCCCAGCGTGACACCAAAGCAAAGCCCTCGAGCTACTTTCGGCATCTTTTGAACCCATCAATGTAACTTCACAGTACAGTAGGAGATGGCAAGAGACTGGGGTATTCTCTTCAGAAAGCCTCCTGAAACATCCAGTTTGGGTGCAGTCTTGGGGGGGTGCAGATGAAGAGAAAGAACGATCCTTCTCGAGCACCCGTCCTTTGGCATGCCAACTGACGGTGATGGGTACAAACGTGTCTGTGTCTGCCCAAGGTGGGGGGGGGGGGGAGTTGAAGGAAAAGATCGCTTCGGGGCCACCTTCCCGGGTGTGCGACCTGTGCACTTATACAAGGCCCCACATTCAGAAGGATCTTGCGCTTGGTTTAATGCTGTGCTGTGCTGTTGCTGTCTTGAAATTCGCAATAATTTTATCTCCAAACTTGGGTCTTGTATGGGAAATCTAATGGCACAACGGCGCCTGAGTAGGAACAGGAGAGATACGGGCAACATGCGTGCCCACTATTCCTTGTCACCCCAGTCACATGTAGCATTCGTGATATCTCATGAGCACCAAATTCCACTGGATCGATGATGCATCAAGGCTTCAGTGACACTGGGGCGCCTGGGTGGCTGAGTCGGTTGAGCGTCCGACTTGGGCTCAGGTCATGACCTCGTGGTCTGTGGGTTCGAGCCCTGCGTCGGGCTCTGCGCTGACAGCCCGGAGCCTGGAGCCCGCTTCGGGTTCTGTGTCTCCCTCTGTCTCTGCCTCTTTCCTGCTCATGCTCTTTCTCTCTCTCTCTCTCTCTCAAAATAAATAAACGTTTAAAAAAGGAGTGAAATAAAAATATTTGGCTTCATTTTATGTAGGGTTTCCACTGTTCTGTTAAGAATGAAATACATATGCATGTATGAGCTACCAAAGACGATCTGTGTAAATTCGGGGACTCTACGGACAGGTGACAAGTAGCATTGGGTAGAACAAAGACGAGTGGTAAAATTCAGGCTCAGAATTCACATTTCTACATCTCTCTTTATTTAGAGCCACATTAAATAGCAAATACAAAAGATCAGGACAAGCCAAGAGGGAGAGACCGTGGAAGAAACGGCAAAGCTTTATTTTTAGTACCTCTAATGGCACCGTGTTCCTGCTTTGTGAACAAATGGTTCCATATCTTCCTTTTGCACTGGGCCCCACCATTTATGTAACAGGAGATTGCCTTGATAACTGCACTTGCGATTTTCAAAAAGGCTGCTTGCTTCGCAAGCCTACGCTGTATGTTGGAGTCATCGCGTGGGTGTAAATTGTGTGAGTGGGTGTGCGCTAGCAGGGGTGGGGTGAGGCAGGGAAGGTGCCGGAGAGCAAGCTGACTGTGGCAAGTCCAAAGGAAGAACACCCGGAGGGTTTTCAGAGAAGGTGGTGGTAGGTGGACCCTCGGAGGGTCTCGCTCTCGGTAGTAAATTCGCAGAAAAATGCTGAGATGTGATCATCTCAAATTTTCCAAGTCAAATGATGAAGAGGTAGCGGGGGGCAGGGGAGGGGGGTGGAAAGTTTGAGCTTCACCATGGCAGCGAAAAGTTTCTTAAGCGAGGCAGCTCTCCCTCAGTGTTTGCAGTCCCTAATGTCCCTAAATGTTTGCAGACCGCGAAGGAAAATCAGGATGGTCAGGAATGCAATTTGTTGTGAGGGACAAAGGAACCCTTGGCGAATGTTTTGCCCTTGGCACTTTGTGAAAAAGCGTTGCTGCCTCCCAGTGCCCGGGCAGTGAACGTTTTCAAACACATCACCTCTCTCGCCACACGAAATGAGTTTTAGATGATTTTCGCTCTGTTTCTTGCCATCTACTTGAAGCTCTCGTGTACTTAATGCTACCATCCTGGGGTCGGCATAAAATATCGGAAAGCTACGAAACTGAAGCTCAGTCAAGTCAAGTAGTTTGGTCAATGTCGCCCAAAGAGCTAAAGAAGCATCCAAGTCTGTTGCTGTTTGACATAACGAATGGGATGCCGAACCCTGGTCCCCGACTGTCTAAAGACAGCGCAAGGTTTTGTGGTTTTGTGGGCGGGCAAGGACGATGATTCATTTTAGATGAAGGGTTGCTTCAGATGCTGCAAAGGTCAGCTGATTAGCAATCCTGATTCCATTTGCAACCTTAATTCTCTCTTGCTGTGTAATGTAACATATTCATGGATTCGAGGGATTATGACTGGGACATATTGGAGGGCAATAATTATGCCTACTCACACACGTGACAAAAAGGAGTAAATTCTTTTCAAGTACGCACATAACTTTCTGCAGGATAAACCACATCCTAAGCAATAAAATTAGCACCAATAAATTGAAAAAGATTGAAATAATTTCAAGTATATGCTCTACAACATGGTGGAATTAAATTAGAAATAAATGTCATTAGAAGTAAACCAGATAAATAAACGAATTTGAAATAAATTAAATTGCCAAATCCACAAATATTTGGTAATCGAATACCACTTTTCTATCTGCGAGTCAAAGAAGAAATTACGAAGGCAGGTATTTTTTTAGCTGAGTGAAAATGAAATCACACCATACAGAAATGTATGGAATGCAGCCAAAGCAATGTTAACAGGGGAATTTACATCCACAAAAAGTCTGTTAGAAAAGAAGAAGGATCTCCAATCAATATAGTAAGCTCTCACCTTCTGACTCCCCCAGAAGAGTTAATTATACACAAGGCAAGCAGAAAGAAGATAATAGATTAGAGTGAAAGTCAATAAAATACAAAATGGGAAATCACGAAGAAAGGTCAATAAACCTAATTCTTTGAACAGATCAGCAAAACTGATCAATCTTTAGCTAGACTGACCAAGAAAAAAGAGAGAAGACACAGGCAACCAACACCAGGATGAAAAAGAGGGGACATTACTACCGATCGTACAAAACACCTTAGAATGATAAGGGAATACCACGGATGACTTTATGACAACCAATTAGACAGCCTAGATGAAATGTACAAACACCCAGAAAGCCATAAGTTAGCAGAATTGACTCAAAACCAAATAGTAAAACCGAAATAGACCTGCAACCAGTAAAGAAATAGAACTGGTAGGGGCGCCTGGGTGGCGCAGTCGGTTACGCGTCCGACTTCAGCCAGGTCACGATCTCGCAGTCCGTGAGATCGAGCCCCGCGTCGGGCTCTGGGCTGACGGCTCAGAGCCTGGAGCCTGCTTCGGATTCTGTGTCTCCTCTCTCTCTCTCTCTCTCTCTCTCTCTCTCTGCCCCTCCCCTGCTCCTGCTCTCTCTCCATCTCGCTCAAAAATGAACAAACATGAAAAAAAAAGAAGAGAACTTCCTCAAACTGAGAAAGAACATCTGTGAAAAACATACAGCTACCATATTTCATGGTGAAAGACTGAATACTTTCCCCGCTAAGATCAAGAATAAGAAAAGGATGTCCATCTCATGACTTCTATTGGACATTGCACTTGAGGTTTGACCAGTGAAATTATGTAAGGAAAAGAAGCAGAAAACATTCAGGTTGGAAAGGAAGAAGTAAAACTTCCCAATACACTATTAGAGTAGATAAGCAAGCTCAGCAAAGTTGAAGGACACAAGACCAATATAGGAAAATAAATTGTCTTTTTATGTATATGAGGAATTGACAATCCAAAATTGAAATTAAGAAAACAATTCTATTCGTAATATCATCACAGAGAATAAACATTTAGCAAACAGATTTAACAAAAGAATTGCTAAGCAAGGACACGAAAAATTACCAGACATTGCTGAGGGAAATTTTTAAAAATCCAAATAAAGAGAGAGACATTCCACGGGGCGCCTGGGTGGCTCAGTGGGTTGGGCGTCCCACTTTGGCTCAGGTCATGATCTCATGAGATTGAACCCCGCGTTGGGCTCTGTGCTGACAGCTCAGAGCTTAGAGCCTGCTTCAGATTCTGTGTCTCCCTTTCTCTCTGCCCCTTCCCCGTTTACACTGTCTCTCTCTCTCACTCTCAAAAATAAATAAACATTTAAAAAAATGGGAAAAAAAATAGACATCCCAAGTTCGTGGATTTTGGAAGATTCCATATTGTTAAAATAATAATTCTTCCAAAACTGATCAATAGATTCGGTGCAATCCCCATCAAATTTTCATCAGGCTTTCTCTCTCTCTTTCTCTCAATCAATCGATAGGATTATCATAAAATTCATATGAAAAACCAAAAGCCCCAGAATAGCTCAAACAGTTTTTTTAAAAGAGAAATTTGGCAGACTTTCATGCCAAAAAAAAAATCTTTTTTTAATTTAACATTTATTTATTTTTGAGAGAGAGAGACAGAGCATGAGCAAGAGAGGGGCAGACACAAATTCCAAAGCCGTCTCCAGGCTCGCAGCTGTCAGCACAGAGCCTGACACGGGACTTGAACCCATGCACCGGGAGATCATGACCTGAGCCGAAGTCGGACGCCGAACCGACTGAGCCACCCAGGCGTCCCACGTGTCAGAACTTTTAAAGCTTACTATAAAGCTACAGCAGTCAGGACAGTATGGGAGTCCATTAGGACAGATATACAGATCAATGGAACAGAGCTGAGAGTCCAGAACTGCACTTGTCTATTTACGATCAGTGGATTTTCCACAAAGGTTACAAAGCAGTTCCCCGGGAAACTATCCCCGGAAACTATTCCCCGGAAAGACTATCTGTCTTTGCAACAGATAGTGCTGGCACACGTAGACATCCACAAGCCAAAAGATGACCCGTAGACCTAAACGTTAGAGGTAAAACTCTAAAAATATTCCAAAGAAAACCTGCCAGACCTTGAGTTCTACAAAGATGGCTCAGATACAAGCCCCGAAAGCAGGGTCCATAAGAGAAAAAAATTGTGATAGTTTGGGCTTCGTCAAAATTTTAACCTGTCGTGCTTCAAAAGATGCCATTGAGAACATAGAAGGGAAAATACTGGCAAGTCACAGATCCAACAAAAGACTTGTGTCCAGAGAATAGAAAGAACCCTCACAACTCACTAAGAAGACAAACAACCATTCAACATTGGCGAGCGGCTTGAATAGATATTCCCCCAAAGAAAATATATGAGGAGCCAATAAGCATAGGAAAAGATGTGCACCGTCATTAGTTGTTAGGAAACTGCAAACTAAGACCACAAGGCAATACCACTTCGTGCCCACTAGAATCGCTATAATTAAAAAGTTAGACAATAAAAAATGTTGAAGAGGTTATGGGTAAAGGAGAGCTCTCCTATATTGCTGGAGGAAATGCAAATGATGCAGCCATTCCGGAAAACTGGGAATTTCTCTCTTTTTTTTTTTAACTTTTTTTTTCAACGTTTATTTATTTTTGAGAGATAGAGAGTGAGCATGGGAGGGGCAGACAGAGGAGGAGACACAGAATCCGAAGCAGGCTCCAGGCTCCGAGCTGTCAGCACAGGGCCCGACGCGGGGCTCGAACGCACAAACTGTGAGATCATGACCTGAGTCTTAGTCGGACGCTTAACCGACTGAACCACCCAGGCGCCCCCAAAACTGGGAGTTTCTTACAATGCTAAACATATTTTTACCATATCACCCAGCAACCCCACTCTTCGGTATCCGCCCAGGGTCAATGAAAACATAAGCCTACACAAAAACTTGTACACCAATGATCGGGGCAACATTATCCGTAAAAGCCAAAAAGCGGAAGCAACCCAAGCGTCCGTCGACGGATGAACGGAGACCCAAAAGGTGATAGAGCCCAACAATGGAATTTTCTTCAACAAGGAAAAGAAGTAAAGTTCTGATGCATGCTACAACACGGAAGAGCCTCAGAAACATGCGACAAAGACCAAGCCAGACGTGAGGCCATATACTATATGGCTCTCTCTGTAAGAAGTGTCTAGAAAAGGCAAATCTATAGGGACAGAAAATAGACGAGTGGTTGCCCGGAACTGGAGGTGGGAATGGGAAGTGATCGCAAGTGGGCACAAGGTTTCTTTGGGGGGTGGGGGTGGGGGGACGGAAAATATTCTACAACTGGATGGTGGTCATAGTTGCACAACTTGGTAAATGTGCTAAAACTCATAAAGTGTACACGTGAAATGGGTGAATTTGTGGTGTGCCAAATGTACCTCGATAAATGTATCTAACAATTCCAACGGAAGCCAGACTCCCCACTCCGGGTACAGAACACACCTCAGCTACTTTGGAGGACTGGTAATGTCTGTTGCCCGTAAGGCAAGGCCCTTAGAGGCATCTCCTTGTACAAAGTGAAAAACTCGAGGAGGTGTATCATTTATTGAGTTCTTACTATAAGCCATGTGCTATCCTAAGCACGTCAAATGCATTTGTTCCTTTCATGCCCCTAATAAATTAATGAACCCGATTGAGTACTTGATCAAAGCTACACAGGGGGCCCAAACCAATGCTCGAATTCATGTCTGCCTGGCTTTACATCCCCATATTCTTACGAAGCTTACAAAAAACTTAAAAAGGGAATGAAGCTTTCAAAAAAAAAAAGACAAATCACCCCCTTTACAGAGACCTGGAAGGGGTGCCTGGGTGGCTCAGTCGGTTAAGCGCCCGGCTCTTGGTTTCCGCTCAGGTCGTGATCTCACGGTTCGTGAGTTCCAGCCCCACATCGGGCTCTTCGCACGCGTCATCTCGCCCACTTCCCGTAGGTCAAGAATCTGAGGACGGCTTGGCTGGGCAGTTCTCGTGCAAGGTTTCATGAGGTGGTGCTCAAGATGTCAGCTGGGGCGACAGTCACCTCAAGGCTCCATTAGGGCTGGAGCCTCTCCTCCCAAGGGGGCTCACTCACATGCCTGGTAGGTTAGTGATGACCATTGGTGGGAGGCCTTCAGTCCTCTCCAGAAGACTGTGCGTGGGTCCTCACGACATGGTTGCTCACTTCCTCCAGAGCAAACTGCCCAGGAGACCAAAGTGGCGGCTGTGTTATCTTTTATATTTCACCACAGAGGTCCGTCTGCCAAAGACACACACATGAAACTCTCACCAAGTCGGAAACACCCAAAGTCATGGACAGCACCCTGTCCCTTTAGGCCGTAGTCCCGCTCTGCGGGCCACACACGGCAACCTGAATGCACCCAGGTGGCGAGTGGGAAATCAGAATACGACTCTTGGTGCCTCCAACAAAGCCCTCACAGCAACTCTCCGCACTCTTGTGATGGCACCACCCCTCCTATTGATGTCCTACCTTGCACGTAGCTTCTCCACCCCTCGCCACGTGCCCCACCCCTCATTGAAATGAACCTGCCTTGCATCCCATATTCTTGAATCTTCCCCTTTGTCTAGAACTTGGGAAACTCTGAATCTGGGACGCCAACTCAAGGTAGTGGGTTAGGAACTCATTTGGTATATTTGCCTTCCAGCTGCCTTCCCAAGTTTCAGACCAAATATGGACGCCTGTGAGAGTTGTAGTCACTGGCAGCTGGAGGGGAAGGGAGATGGGAGAATTTCTGTCTCTTCAAATCATGGCAACTTGGTTCAAAACCAAACCTTCATGCATGCATTCATTCATTCATTTGTTCAACCAGCCGACCAACTGGCGCCGACTGAGTGCCTACTATATATCAGACACTGTAGCAGGCACCGTATAAAACTCATCTTGGGTGTTTTGAATGAATGTCAGCTGAACATTTTATGGATCGCACAAGTGCAGATCGTGGACGGTTCAAACATAGGCTCCTTTCCTAACGTCCGAAGGGAAGGGAAGGAGCACACAAAGGCACCTCTTCGTACAGCACCGTAGGATGTGCGTACATTACCGGAAGAGTAGATTTGTTAGAGTCTGAGCCACACCTCGGGAAAGCTTGTCAGCCAAAAAAAAACAAAAACAAAAAAAACAAAAAAAAAAAAACCAAAAAAAAAAAAAACCCCAAATCAGTTCCTTTGAGTGCAGCTTTTTAAAAGTACATTTAAAATACCGCCCCCATGAAGGCTCCAAAAGGTACATTTCTGGACCCTATGAATATGAAAATATAATTCGCATCTAGGAGTGGATAGTCTGTCTAAAATAAGGCAGCTAACAAATGTTGCCTCCTGAATAATCGGACATTAGAAGTGCAAAGAGCTATCAGGACAGGGCACTATTGTTTGAGGTGGAAAGCAAGTTCGAAAGTCTGACTACTTGAGTTCAAAACTCCCAGCTCCACCATGTAGAAGTTGCGAGAGCGTGGGCAGTGTAAATTCTCTCTCTCGCCCCCGTTTCCTCATCTAAAAATAAAGGCTGCTTTGGGGGTGCCCTTGAGGTAACCGATCTTGTACATGACAAAGCATACTGCCTGACATATAAGAACGCCGAGTAAATGTTACCTGTAATTTTATCAACTGTGGAGCGTATTAAAATTCGCGTCTGTCCCTTGAGGATACGCTAGTATCATGAAGGGAGGCTTAGGTGTATATTTTCTCCGTGTATTTCTTCAGCCATTTCTTTACAGCTTCGACATCTTTCTTGCCAACACCAAGGAGAATATAGGATGCATCCAAACGCTTTCTTTAAATGTCTCATTTGGCTACACTTGGATTGTGCTCAGTGCAGACACTTGAGAGTGTAAGTTTCTTCACTCTCACACCCTAAACCCTATCTCTCTCTCCTTTCCCCTTCTTCTGAGGGCATCATGGACTGACATATGGGCTCAGTCCCCAAAATAAAGTCAACTTTTCCCATTCGCTTCACGGCAGTCAGAGAGACGCTGCTAGAACTTCTAGCATAAGAATGAGATCCCAATACGAGCGCTTGGTCTCAGTTAGTTCTCTGAATGGTTCGGGTAGCCATTTTAGGAAGGGAATTTTTAGCCTTGAAAATACGGGCCCAGGCTTCATCCACCACTCTGGGACAAAAACAAGCCATTGGAGAGCAAATAGCTAGTATTTGCTCTAAAAGACAAAGGTGTGCCACGTTTTCCCATTTCTCGTGGTTTTTTTCATGCCGATGCATAGTGACGGCATTTACTCACTTCACGTTCAGTGTTTTTTGTTGTGTTTTTATTGGTTACTTATTTACTTCTTTATTTATCGAGGAGGGGGGCAAGGCAAGGGGCGGAGAGAGAGAGAGGGAGAAAGACCGAGCACGCGCCACGCTCAGTGCAGAGCCCAACTCGAGGCTCGATCCCACAACCGTGGGATCATGACCTGAGCGGAAATCAAGAGTTGGATGCTTAACCGACTGAGCCACCCAGGCGCCCCTTCGGCTTCAGTTCTTGATCCTTCTGTTTTAAATTCTGCTGGGGTTGATACTAAAAAAAAAAAAAATTTTTCTTTTAAATCTCTTGCGTAACTTAAGCATCTTACGTAATTCAAGAAATGGTTGTGGTTTGCAGCTTCTCAAGATTATTATTAACTTGAAATCCATTTCTAGGTTCAAGCTGCTTATGTGAGTACACCCGCATGTGCACGTGTATTTATTTACATGGCCAGCTAGCATAAAGAGGTAGTGTAGGGAGACCTGGGTGGCTCAGTCAGTTCAGCGGCCGACTTTGGCTTAGGTCACGATCTCACGGTTCGTGAGTTCGAGCCCCGCGTCGGGCTCTGTGCTGACAGCTCGGAGCCTGGAGCCTGCTTCGGATTCTGTGTCTTCCTCTGTCTCTGCCCCTCCCCCGGTCATGCTCTGTCTCTCTCTCTCTCTCTCTCTCTCTCTCTCTCTCTCTTAAAAATAAATAAGCATTAAAAAAAATAGTTTAAAAAAAGAAGTAGCATAAACAAGCATGGGTTCCCAAGTGAAACGAGGCAGGTCACACTGCGTACAGTAGGCAAGCTATTTACCCTTGTCGAAACTCAGTTTCCTGAGTTTCTCACAATGAATAAATGAGATAAGACATATAGAATGATTGACACAATAAATAGGTGGCCCGTAAATCTCAGCAGCCTCTCCATGGGGAGGTATAGGCAGCCAGTCGCGTGTAACCTCAATTTCCACAGGCCGTTCACGTCTTTGTGCGTCAAGAGTAGAAACCCAACCCCCCACTGGTCCATTCACCTCGCCTGCACCAGGACACTTGTCCCCCCAAATCTCTCCACTTGTTTCAGAGAATTCCTGGAAGAATTTTATGTGTGTTCCCCAAACCCTCTTCCTCCCTGGTCTTGGTATTGGAGGCCTGGGTCCCACGACACTAAAAACAGGCCTTCCCTCGCTGCCTTGCTGCGTCCCGAGCCCTCCAGGAGAGCATCATTTTCCGTGCCAAGGGAGAAGCTTTGGCTCCACCTCAAAGCTGCAGATCATGGGGGGTTTGAACAGAAGTGGTTCATTTTAGGTCTTTCTGCTGATGGGCCACACCGGGTTCTGGGCATTCACATGCTGCATTTTGTTACCTGGCCCTTATGAAGCATTCTTTCTTTCCCAAGTATTACCTGGAGCCTCATGAGAAAATCTTCTTTAGCTTTTGCTAGAAGCCCTTGTGTCCGTGGGCCTCGGACCTCATCCCTGCCAACAAGCTGCGGTGCGTGCCAATGTCCTCCTCCTGTATCACATGCTGTCTGTGTCCTGCCCATACCCCCTTGGGCCTTCCCAACGGCCCAACCGCTGCATCGCTTTGCCTGAGGGATTCCTTAGTAGCCTGCCCACCCTGCTTGTGGCCAAGCTTCTTGGGTACCGTCTTTTTTTTTTTTTTTTTAATGTTCATTTGTTTATTTTGAAAGAGAGCAAGAGTGAGAGAGAGAAAGCACACCCCAGGGAGGGGCGGAGAGAGAGAGAGGAAGAGAGAGAACCCCAAGCAGGCTCCGCCCTGTCTGAGCACAGAGCTCGACGCAGGACCCTACCTCGCGAATAGTGAGATCATGACCTGAGCCCCAATCGAGCTTGACGCGGGACCCTACCTCGCGAATTCTTGGAGTCCGCCCCCAAGGGAACCTAAACTGAGATGCCTCCTTATCTCCCAGTCTTCCTCTCCAGACACAGAGGGCACATCTCTTCATAGGCTCGCCTCTTCCAGGCAAGGTCAACACAGAGTCCTGAGGAAGTCCCAGTCCCCCAGTTCCTCAGATATCCCAGGCTCTAAGTCCAAATCAGCCCCTGCTATAAAGGCAAGTATCCTCCCCTAGACGATCGACTGCTATCCAGAATTCTGCCCGAGCCGGGTCCCCATTCTATATGCACCTCTCCACTTCCTCTATTTCCCCACTTGCCGTAAGGTCAGCGTTTAATTATAATTCCCTGTGTTCGTAGCCATTCATGCCATCACTTTGTAAGGTCTGTGAGGGCAAGGATCTTGCTTATCTTGTTTATCATTTATACCTGTTATATATTCTAGTGAATGGCACAGAGTAAATCGTCAATAAACATATGTTGATTTCGACTACATTTCCAGGGAAGCATAACAGCCCGACACCTCAGGGGCACTTGGGTGGCTCAGTCGGTTAAGTGTCCAACTCTCGGTTTCGGTTCAGGTCACGATCTCGCAGTTCTGTGAGTTCTAGCCCCGCGTCGGGCTACGTACTGACGGCATGCAGCCTGCTTGGGATTCTCTCGGTCTCCCTCTCTCTGCCCCTTCCCCACTTGCGCTGTCTCTGTCTCTCTCCAAAACAAATAAACGAACTTAAAGAAAAAAGCCTGACACCCCAGGCAGCCTGAAACCAAGGAGAAGGAATAAGCTCATGTATACAGGAGTTCAAACGCTTTGGCCAAAGATACACTGCGACTAAGTAAAAAAATGGTATCAGATTCAGACCTGTCTGACTCTAAGAGGTAGCTTGTTAAGCACCACACTGTGAATCTCTCGGTGCTGTTGTTTTGCACGTAAAAAGTACCATCATAAGCCAAGAATTATTGGTTAGATAATGGTGATAATTTAATGACCATTAAAAATGAGTGTAGTGGGTTGAACGTATGAATGTGACCTCATGAGAAAAAGAATCTATGCAGATATAATTAAGTGAAGGATCTTGAGATGAGGAGAGCATTCTAGATTATCCAGGTGGACTCTAAATCCAATGACAAGTATCTTTATAGGCGACACGCAGAAGAGGGGAGGGCAAATGTGACCACAGGGACAGAGATCATAGTGATGTAGCCACAAGCCAGGGAAGGCATGGAGCCACCAGAAGCTGGAAGAGCCAAGAACAGATTCTTGCCTAGAGCCTTCTGAAAGAGTCCAGCCCTGCTGACACCATGATTTCGGACTGCTGGCCTCCAGAGTTACGAGAGAGCGAATTTCTGTTGTTTTAAGCCACCGAGAACGTAGTCATTTGCTGTGGCAGACCTAGGAGACCAACGTAAGCCCCAACAGTCATTTGTCCATTCATTCATTCTGCAAACACTTTTTTTTAAAAAAAGTTTTTTTGAGAGAGAGAGGGAGAGAGACCAACAGAGAGACAGAGCACTGGCGGGGGACAAGCAGAGAATCTGAAGCAGGCTCCAGGCTCTGAGCTGTCAGCCCTGGGCCCGATGCAGGGGTTCGAACCCAGGAATTGGGCGCTCACGACCTGAGCTGAAACCAAGAATCTGATGCTTAACCCACTGAGCCGCCCGGGTGCTCCAGGTCTGTGTCTTACTTAGTGCAGGGGATCATAGCGTCATGAAACTTGAGAGATGATAGGGATCCTAACGATCGTTCGGTTCAGCCTCCCCCAAGTGTAGGCATCCCCTTAGCGGTCTTCCTTCTTGGGCACTTCTCCAATGGGTAACGTGCCGCCATCATACCATATCCCTCCTCGTGTATGCGCAAATTTTAGTACACAGTCCTCGCGTTGGCCTGGCTCGAATTTGCCTGTTCCTGGCTTTCATCCAGTTATCAACATCCCATGTGCATGCGCCGTACAGATAAACCCCATTCTGCTCCCGCGTAACAATCCCTCAAATTGGTCAAAGCACCTGATGTTTTCCTCCCGCTACTTTCTCTAAATACAGTCTCATTTGTCCCTACAACTTAAAATATGGCACGGAGAGCACGATACAATTTCCACATAACTCAGTCAGAGGAGAGCAGGACCATCACCTCCTTTGTTCTGGGCTTAATTCATGCATGCTCGGACCACATTCACAATAGAGAGAGTGATATCACATGATTGACTCATTCTGGCCTTTCTGACGGTGGAAACCTAAGTCGTCCACCGAATTCCTGCTCGACCTCATTGCCCCTGTATGCCTCTGTGGCTGACTTTGGATCTGTGGGGAATATTTTTTATTGACTTCCGGAAAGTGCCTCTCTTCTTGTTTCAGCTCCTTTTTCCCAGGCCGTCAGAATATCTTTCAATCCCGATTTCTCATCCGGGGCATCAACTGGCTTCGACTGACCCTCGTGCCCTCGCTCCCCATCCCTGGAACTTAACACTCCGTCTCCAGCCTCTGGTTCCAGCCCTTCCTTGCTCCAAGCTCTGAGGCTCCTTTCAACTCTGACCTTTCATTCTACTCTGCTAGAAACTGGCAGACATTCGAACTTATTGGGGTTGCTAAGATGCACGTAAGCCCAGGAGGCAGCTGCCATCTTATGAGAAACCCAGGAAGACAACTGATGTTTTACGAACGGCATCAAAGCAATACACTGGGGCCGCCCCTGAGGAAGTACAGCCTCTTCGAGAAGGTTCACGGCAAGGCTTTTCAGCCCTTTTGGGTCCGATCCTCGGAGGTGCAGGTATGAGCTCCAAAACTGACTCAGCAAAAAGGGCCCCACGTTCACAGAGCCTGCTGGGGCATGACAAACAGCATCTTCTAGATAGCAGCCAGTTGCTCCTTATTGGAGAAAAAGGCACAGTGGTAAGAGGGGTGAAATGTGAGGCGGGGACATGCGACCCGCTGACGCACATGTGACAAAACATCCTTCCTGGTTGGTTTTCTCTGTTTCTTTTCTGAGAAAGCTGAAGTGGAGTGGTTAGTGGGGGTGAAGAAGTGATGTAAGAAAGACAGAGGGAAAATCCCCCTTTACAAGTTGCTTTCATTGTTATTTTACACAGTTTCAGATTCCCTGGGCTACTGAGACGCCGGTCATATTTTTTTTAATTTTTTTTTTTTACGTTTATTTGGTTTTGAGAGAGAGAGAGAGAGAGAGAAAGAGACAGAGCACGAGCAGAGAGAGAGGGAGACACAGAATCCGAAGCAGGCTCCAGGCTCCGAGCTGTCAGCACAGAGCCCGACGCGGGGCTTGAACCCACGAACCGCGAGATTGTGACCTGAGCCAAAGTCGGATGCTTAACCGACTGAGCCACCCAGGCGCCCTGAGGTGCCAGCTGTATTTAAAAGTATTGATAACAGGGACACTTGGATGGCTCGGTCGGCTAAGCGTCCGACTTCGGGTCGGGTCATGATCTCGCAGTTCTTGGGTCTGAGCCCCTCATCAAGTGCTGCTCTCAGCACAGAGCCTGCTTTAGATCCTCGGTCCCCCGCCCTCAATCTCTGTTCTCTGTGTGTGTATGTGTGTGTGTGTGTGTGTCTCAAAATAAATAAGCAAACTTGAAAAATATTAAAAAATGAAAAATAAATAAAAGTGTTGACAGCAGATGATGGGCTAGAAAGTTTAAAGATGAAGCAAGTACCATCAATTGGAAGTCTGCGCACAATGACACTTTATACCGACACGGCACTTTGCACCCTTCACAGCACTTTCGCAGGCATGGAAACCTCCCGACACAGAGTGGGAGGGACAGGCTTACAGTCACGGAATGAATCGGTCACGAGACTAAAAGGTACAGTAATAAAAAGACAGTCGGGTGACAGACGGTAGCTACCTGGTGGAGTGTGACGTAGACTCTTGTCCAATCACCATGTCGCAGCCCTGAAACGGACACTTCAGTTGAAAAAAAAAAAAAAAAAGCCCAGGACGGCTTGTAGGGTTGTCATTATTATCTCTGCTCCAAGATGAGAACTTGGACCCGAACTGCTAGAATTCTCAGGGTACGTACTCGTCAGGGTACGTACGTACTCAGGGTAACCCGTGGAACAGTTACCCTAAGAGAAGAAGAACACATCATCACCGGCACAGCAATCTTGAAAGCCTGCAATTATCTTTAGATGTCATACGACAGCGGTAAGGATTCCCTTCAGGTGAAATCATGTAATTCTGCAATTCGCCCCTCTCAGTGAGTCCCTGAAGGTGTCTCTACTCCAACTGAACAATTTAAAGTGTTTAGTGCAGGGGCGCCTGGGTGGCTCCATCGGTTGAGCGTCCAACTTTGGCTCGGGCCGCGATCTCACGGTCCGTGGGTTCGAGCCCCGCGTCGGGCTCTGTGCTGACAGCTCGGAGCCTGGAGCCTGCTTCGGAATCTGTGTCTCCCTCTCTCTCTCTCTCTCTCTGCCCCTTCCCCTGCTCAAGCTCTCTCTAAAATGAATGTTAAATTTTTTTTTTAAATGATTAGTGCATACCTACAATCTATAAGGTGCTATGCTAATAGAGTAGAAATTACAGAATTCCCTTGGCTCTCAAAAATCTCAGCGTCTAGTAGAGAGAACATAACAAGCCATCCATCCCCAATGCCTGTGGGTTGGTGAGGCTCAGCTGGGCAGAGCTTCGCCTCCACTGCCATTTGGGGGTCCCGAAGACCATCCTCAGGCTCAACGAGAAGGACTCACAGAGCTCAGAAAAGCCATTATACTCCCAGTTGCAGTTGATTACAGGGAAAGGATACAGATTAAAATCCGCAAAGGGAAGAGACACATAGGGCAGGGTCCAGGAGAGAGCAGGCACGGGCTTCCAGTTGTCCCCTCCTGGTGGACTTGGGCGGACAGAACTTACTTCCCCTGGAAACGTGCAAAGAATATATATTGCCCACCAGGGGAGCTAACCTGAGCCTTGGGGTCCAGAGATGCTACTGAGGCTCAGCCGTGTGTGCACAGCTGACCTCCCCGTGCCGACCTTAGCATCCAGCCCCTCCAGAGACCAAGCTAATACCATGTGGCCTAAGACCCCCACCATAAATCATATTAGCAGCAAAAACTATTCCCGGGTGAACAAAGACAGTCTCCTCCGACAGGGCGTTTTAAGGTCTCAGAAGTTACCTCTCGGAAGAAGGGCAAGGGTCAGACCTTTCTTTGGGTAAAGTTGCATTATCCACGTAATGTGCACTGGGGCTGCAGACCTGTGGAGACTTGATTACACTGAAATATCCAAAATGGGGCGCTCACACGAGGGGCAGTTGGTGCTGGCTACTGGCTGCGGGCTCAGCTGAGCCTGCCGACTAGAGTGTCATATACATGGCTTCTCCATGTAACTTGGCCTTCTCATAACGTGGAAGATAAGTTAGAAGAGGGAGCATCCCAAGGATACAGAAACTGAAGCTACAGAAAAGCCCAGCCTTGGAAGTTGCACAGTATCACTGACGCTGTATTTTTTTTTTTATTTTTTTTAACGTTTTATTTTATTTTTGAGACAGAGAGAGAGTATTAACGGGGGAGGGGCAGAGAGAGAGGGAGACACAGAATCTGAAATGGGCTCCAGGCTCTGAGCTGTCAGCACAGAGCCCGACGCGGGGCTCGAACTCACGGACCGTGAGATCATGACCTGAGCCGAAGTCAGACACTTAACCGACTGAGCCACCCAGGCACCCCAACTGACGCTGTATTTTTTACCGGTCCAAGCAGGTCACAGACGTGGCCAGGTTCCAGCGGAGGGCCGGTCAACTCCACTTCCCGATGGGAGGCGTGGAAAGGAATTGAGGGCAATATTTAAATGCATGGAACAGCAGATACGTTTGCTTCAAAGGGACCAGAGGGTCCTTCTCCAAACTGCGGGGACGCCGCCCCGAAGACGCCCTTGGAGGCCTTGTTGGAACAGCACAGCTGGAGAAAAGAGTAGCCTATTTTCCGGGCCCTGCCCTGGAACTGCAGGAGAGTGGAGGCCAAGGTGAGCGTCCGTCTGGTGAGTCCCTTTCTGGGACATCAACCAGTTGCTAGCCACAGGATGACCGCAGCACGTGACAACCCTATGAGACAGGCAGCTTCTGGATTCCTTTTATTTATTTGTTTCAAGTTGGTTTATTTATTTTTGAGAGAGAGAGGCAGACAGGCAGAGAGAGACAGAGAGAGAGAACGCGAACAGGGGAGGGGCAGAGGGAGAGGCAGAGAGAGGATCCCAAGCTCTTCTGGATTCCTTTTAACACTAGAGGGACTTCATACAGCCATAAGATGGCTCACCAAAATGACTGAAGGACTACAAGTTCAAGACGCTGTGTTTCTCGTTGTAGTTGAAGAGATTTTTTTTTTTTTTTGGCCCGTGGTTTTAGTTCATCGTGCCCGACTTCATTCAAAAAAAGAATCAGATTTTCAAAATAAATGCAAGAGACTTCTTAAACATCTTCACAACAGAGTGTCCAAAACCAAGGCTCCCGAAAGAAGCCACAAACAAATCCACCATTATAGTTGGAGGCTTCAACCCTCTCTCAGTAATTGATAGACCAAGTATTCAGAAAATTAGTAAGGGCGTCGATGATGTGGACAGTCCTATCAAACAACTTGACCTACTTGACACTTACAGAACTCTCCACCCATCAAGAGCAAAATGCACATTCTTCCCAAGTGCACATGGAACCTTCACCAATAGACCACATTCTGGAACATAGAACAAACATTAACAAAGTAAAAAGAAAAGAACTCACACAAAGTATATTTTCAAACCGCAACACAAAATTAAAAGAGAAATCAAACATCGAAAGATATCTGGGGCGCCTGGGCGGCTCATTTGGTTAAGCGGCCGACTTCAGCTCAGGTCATGATCTCGCGGTCCGTGAGTTCGAGCCCCGCGTCGGGCTCTGTGCTGACGGCAGAGAGCCCACTTAGGATCCTCTGTTCCTCCCTCTCTCGCGCGCGCGCGCTCTCGCTCTCTCTCTCTCTCTGCTCCTCTCTGGTTCATGCTCTCTTTCTCAAAACTAAAAAAACATTTCAAGGAAAAAGGTTTTCATACAAATTTTAGGGTTGTTTGCTCTGCTTCTGTGAAAACTGCTGTTGGAATTTTGATGAGGACTGCATTAAATGCGTACTTCGCTTTGGGTAGCGTAGACATTTGAACAATATTTGTTCTTCCAGTCCACGGGCACGGAATGTCTTTCCATTGCTTTGTGTCCTCTTCAATTTCTTTCATCAGAGTTTTATACTTTTCAGAGTACAGGCCTTTCACCTCCGGTCCGGTTTACTCCTAGGTATTTTATGGTATTTGGTGCAATTATAAAGGGGATTGAGTCTTTCATTTCTCTTTCTGCTGCTTCATCATTGTTACGTAGAAATGCAACCGATTTCTGTATGGTGATTTTGTATTCTACAACCCCACTGAGTCAGTAATCAAACATACTCCCAACAAACAAAAGTCCAGGGCCAGAGGGCTTCGCGTGCGAATTCTTCCAGACGTTTATTCTATTGTTTTAAATGTTTATTTATTTATGTTGAAAGACAGAGAGAGAGAGAGAGAGAGAAAGAGAGAGAGAGAGGAGAGGAGGGGCAGAGAGAGGGAGGGAAAGAAACTCAAACAGGTTCCACCTTCGGCGCAGAGCCCGATGCAGGGCTCGGTCCCACAAACCATGAGCTCATGACCTGAGCCGAAATCAAGAGTTGGACACTTAGCTGACTGAGCCACCCAGGAACCCCTCTACTAAACATTTAATACCTATTGTTCTCAACCTGTTCCAAAAAATGGAAAAGGGAGGAAAACTTCCAAATGCATTCTGTGAGGCCAGCATTATCCTGATACCAAAACCAGATATAAAGACTGCACTAAAAAAGAGAACTACAGGCCAATATCCCCGATGAACACAGATGCAGAAATTGTCTATAAAGTACTAGCAAACTGAATCCAACAGTACATTAAAAGAATTATTCACCACAATCAAGTGGGATTTATTCCTGGGCTACGAGGGTGCTTCAATATTCGCAAATCAATCAACATGACGGATCACATTAATAAATGAAAGGATAAGAACCTTAGGATCCTTTCAGTGGATGCAGAGAAAGCATTTGACAAAGTACAACATCCATTCATGATAAAAACTCCCAACAAAGTAGGTTTACAGGGAACATACCTCAACATAATAAAGGCCATCTATGAAAAACCCACCGGTAATATCATCCTCAATGGGGAAAATCTGAGAGCTTTTCCTCCAAGGTCAAGAACAAGACAGAGATGTCCACCTTCACCGCTATTATTTAACACAGTACTGGATGTCCTAGCCACAGCAATCAGACAACGATAAGAAATAAAAGGACTTGGGACGCCTGGGTGGCTTAGTCAGTTGAGCGTCCGACTTCGGCTCAGGTCATGATCTCGCGGTTCACGAGTTCAAGTCCCGCGTCGGGCTCTGTGCTGACAGCTCAGAGCCTGGAGCCTGCTTTGGATTCTGGGTCTCCCTCTCTCTCTGACCCTCTCTTGTTCACGCTCTGTCTCTCTCTGTCCCAAAAATAAATAAAAACGTTGAAAAAAAATTTAGAAAAAAATAAATAAATAAAGACACCTAAAAGCTGAATAACCAATTACAATGTGTGGACTTTATTTGGATTCTGATTAAAGCAAACATAGTTTATGCTACTTAGGGAAAAATTATAAATTTGAACACTTAATGGATACTTGATGACATTAAGGAACTTTTGTTAACTTTTTTTATTTTTTTTATCTAAAAAAATTTTTTTTAACGTTTATTTATTATTTTTTTTTCAACGTTTATTTATTTTGGGGACAGAGAGAGACAAAGCATGAACGGGGGAGGGGCAGAGAGAGAGGGAGACACAGAATCGGAAACAGGCTCCAGGCTCCGAGCCACCAGCCCAGAGCCCGACGCGGGGCTCGAACTCACGGACCGTGAGATCGTGACCTGGCTGAAGTCGGATGCTTAACCGACTGCGCCACCCAGGCGCCCCAACGTTTATTTATTATTGAGAGACAGAGACACAGAGCATGAGCAGGGGAGGGGCCGAGAGATGGAGAGACACAAAATCCAAAGCAGGCTTCAGGCTCTGAGCTGTCAGCACAGAACTCAAACCGCAAGATCATGACCTGAGCCGAAGTCGGACGCTTAACCGACGGAGTCACCCAGGCGCCCCATTACCTTTTTTTATTTTTTTAAGTTTATTTATTTATTTTGAGAGAGAGAGAGAGAGAGGAGGGGAGGGGCAGAGACAGAAAGAATCCCAAGCAGGCTCCCCCACTGTCAGCGCAGAGCCCAATGCGGGGCCCAAACTCACGAACTATGAGATCATGACCTGAGCTGAAACCAAGAGTCAGACGCTTAACCCCCTGAGCCACCCAGGTGCCCCATTTGTTACCTTTTTAAAATATGATAATGGTATTGTGGCTGTGTGTGTTTTTTAAAGGCCTTACCTGCTGAAATAGCAAGGGAGACAATAATATGACATTTGAGATTTGTTTCAAAAAATGTGGGAAAGAGGAAGTGTCAGGAGACACAAAGGAAACAAGATTGGCCGTGAATTGATGGTTGTTGAAGCTAGGTGACGGCACAGTGGGTTTCACTGTATTATTCTGTCTGCGTTTTTTATGTTTGAAATGCTCCGTAATGAAGAGTTCTTAAAAAAAATACTAAAAAATATGTGTATTCCATACAATGTTTTGCACGTCCAATTTTCATTCCTTCTCCCCGTTCATGGGGCTACTATTTAATTTTTTTAAAGTTTATTTATTTTTGATAGAGAGAGAGACAGAGCATGAGCAGGGGAGGGGCAGAGAGAGAGGGAGACCCAGAATCCAAAGCAGGTTCCAGGCTCCAAGCTGTCAGCACAGAGCCTGACACCGGGCTCGAACTCACGAGCCTCGAAATCAGGACCCGAGCGGAAGCTGGATGCTCAACTGACTGAGGACTGAGCCACCCAGGCGTCCCTCATTGGGCTACTATTTAAATGCAATCACTTCTCAGGAATGCAGACAGTCCCTGCGACTTTTTTTAATCTAGGGGCGCCTGGGTGTCTCAGTTGCTTGAGCGTCCGACTTCGGCTCAGGTCACGATCTCATGGTCCACGAGCTGGAGCCCCACGTCGGGCACTGTGCTGACGGCTGGGAGCCTGGAACCTGCTTCGGGGTCTGTGGCTCCCTCTTCTCTCTGCCCCTCCCCCCCGCTCTGTCTCTCTCTCTCTCTCTCTGTATCAAAAATAAATACACATTAAAAAAATAATTAAAAAAAAAAATCCAGCACAAGAAGTTGGACTGAGGGGTGAAAGGTACAGCGGAGGGAATGTAGCCAATGGTACTGCAACAGCATTGCACGGTGACCGACGGTGGCTACATTTGTGGTGAGCTCAGCAGAGCCTATAGGGTTGTCCAGCCACTATGTCCTGCACCTGAAACTAACGTCACATCGCACGCAACTGTGCTCAAAGACGCTAAGCATAAAAGAAATAGGACTGAACAATCGCCATCCGCCATTCAACACCAAACCCAGGGTGGACCCATTTGGTTCGGCTTCCCCTCCCCCTCCCCTTTTCCATTTCACCCCATTTTCTCTCCCCCCTCGGGGCCAGGACGCCAAGCGCTGAGGAAGAAAAGGACTGTAGGCATATTTGAGAGGGGAGTGAAGCCTCTGGGGGGGGGGGGGGGAATATGCCTGACTGATAACAGCAAGCGAAGGGAGAAGAGAGAAAAAGTTGCTCTGGCCAGAAGCCCAACATTCAGAGGCGAACTGCGGCTGCCCAGAACACACAGCAAAGGGACCCACTCGAGCTACAACGCAAGGTCCCCAGAGGAGAGAGAAAACATTTTTCTCTTTTTTTCTCTCTCTCTTGAGATAAGGAAAGAGCAAGGACCCCCTGAGGAAAAAAGGCAAGACTTCCCCGCCCTCCCGCCCCCCTCACCCCACCCCCTGCCCTGCCCTGCCCTTACCTCCCTCCAAGGCCCGTACTCTAAAGCAGCGGGGTTCTCACACTTGGCGTATCAGAAGCATCTGGAGGGCTTGTCACAACCCGCTGAGTCCCAACCCCAGCGCGTCTGACTCAGTACATCTGGACGGGACCCAAGAATTTGCATTTCTAGCAAGTTCCTAGGTGCTGCGCCTGCTGGTCCCGGCCACGCTTTTTGGAACGACTGTTCCACAAGAGAGGTGATGAAAGACGCACGTTGCCCCCAGCAAGGGCAACGTGAGGTTGTGAGCTGGAGCTTGGGGCCCAGAAGGGCTGACGTGGGGGTGTCCCGGTCCTGGGCTGGTGAGTGAGCCAAGCAGCAAAGTGAAATTGAATTTCGCTGGATGCCAGTTTCCATATGTTATCATGAAGCCAATGCTTTAAATTGGAGGGTTGCTTTTTTTTTTTTTTTTAAGTTGACTCTAATAAATATTTCTTGAGCATCTGTTATGTGTTAGCCCATATTTCGGGCTCTTTAACGAATCTTAATTCTCATAACAACAGCTCTGCAAGGTAGTATCATTATACCAGTTTTACACGAGAAGAAAACGGGTTAATTAACTACAGTAGTCCCCGCTTATCCGTGGGGCGTATGTTTCAAGCCCCGCCCCCCCAACCCCCCGTGGATGCCTGAAACCACAGATAGCACTGAACCCTATATATACTGGTTTTTTCCTACACATGCATACCCGTGATAAAGTTTAATTTATAAATTAGGCACAGCAAGAGATTAACAGCAAGACCTAATAAACTGGAACGATTATGACAACAGACTGTAATAAAAGTTATGTGAATGTGGTCTTTCCAAATATGTCGGACTGTACCCGCCCTTCTTGTGATGATGCGAGATAAGATGCCTACATGATGGGACGAAGTAAGCTGAAGGATGTAGGCGCTGCGACATAGTGTTAGGCTACCACGGGCCTTCCGGCTATAAGTCACCTGCTTCTGGACCACCTTTGACCGTGAGTAACTGAAGCCACAGAAAGCAAAACCGTGGATAAAGAGTGACGACTATACCTGCGCGATTCGCTGAAGGGCAACAAACGGCTACAACACACACTACTACCACTACTCAGGTGACAAGAATCCTCACGGGAGAGGGGTAGACAGCATTGGGTTACCCAGTCTAGTAAACCACGTCCGGGAGTGCTCTGGGGGACGGGGTTCAAGCAACAACATTTTCTACCGCAGAACCTTGGTGCGTGGGCGGCTCGGTCGGTTAAGCGTCCGACTTCAGCTCAGGTCACGATCTCGCGGTCCGTGGGTTCGAGCCCCGCATCGGGCTCTGTGCTGAAAGCGTGGAGCCCGCTTCAGATTCTGTGTCTCCCTCTCTCTCTGCCCTTCCCCTGCTCGTGCTCTGCCTCTCAAAAATAAATACACGTTAAAATTAAAAAAAAAAAAAAAAAAAACCCAAAACCCGAGAAAGGTCAGTCTTCTGAGACACTACAAGAGAGGCCTCAGACACAGTGGTTGATGGGGCCACCGCCGAAGAGTGGAACGCCTTCTCTGGTTTTTGTTGCTATTTGGTGCCAATTTCATGAGGACACAAAGAGAAGAGAGGCTATCCTTTGTAACATGTTGGGTGCTGAAGAAGATACAAAATCCAAAGAATTCTATCAATCAGTTGCCTCTAGCTAAATAGATTGCAGCGAGAGCCTGTGCGCCCCATGGCACGACCACCACGAACACAAATCACACTTTTTGAACGTGATGCTGAGGAGGAAAAGCAAAGGTCCACCGTTTCCAGCTGTGATCTTCATTTTCCTGGTGATTCGCTGGCACGAATCACCTTAGAAGCCTTTCCTTAGTAGATTAAAAGGTTACATTCGTTCCCCACCCAGCTAAGTTTCTACATGTTCTATCAGAGCTGTTGGGGTTTGGTTTCATTATGTCTTTGATTCAAGTGATGTAATGGCCGTGCTCAGCCTGAGACAAAGATGTGAGGAAATGCAAACCTTTCTAATCTAGGAGGGCAACTAACATAGAGAACAGGAGGGGAGGAGGGAAAAAAAAAAAAAAAAAACACATCAAAGCTCAACATTTGCCCCAGCAAGAGAAAAGCAGCAAGTTGAAAGTGCTCCTGTGCACGTGCATATGAGCAATGTTTTGTAACTCCAAGGAGGACGCAGTTGTTTTTGCCTTTTTCAACCCCCGCAACCTGCTTTGCCCCGGGGGGGGGGGGCCGGGCGGGGGTTGCATGATTCATCAGGGAGGCTGATGTTCCGGGTGCCTGATATTTGTCCTCCCCGTCCCAAGCAGCACCTGCTCCTCAGACAGAGGCTGGGGTGGACGCATATAGGGGCACCCACACCCGGGAATGCGCCTGGGAACCCCTGTCCGCCCCTCTCCTCTGGCCCCTGGGCGTCTCTTCCAGGAAGTGGTGCTACCCCGGTTCTCTCTCGTTCACTGTGATGTTTCTCTCCCTCTCTCTCCTACTCAAAAGAAAGCCTCCAGGGGTACCTGGGTGGCTCAGTCCGTTGAGCGTCTGACTTCGGCTCAGTTGTGCTCTCGCGGTTTGGGAGTTCGAACCCCGCATGGGGTTCGGCTGCTGTCAGCCCAGAGGCATCTTCAGATCCTCTGTCCTCCCCCCGCTTGCGCTCTCTCAAAAATAAATAAAACATTAAAAAACAAGAAGAAGAAGAAGAAGAAGAAGACCTCCAATTGCATTAGGTTGAACCACGTGGCAGGTGAAACTTGGTCCAATATCAGCCATTGCATATGATCCAACCTAATGAGAAGGAACAGTCTGACTTCAGTTCATTTAAGGAAAAGGGCTTTTGTGGAGAGGGAGTTGAAAATGTGGAACAGATATTTCAACAGCAGGGCTTTGCGGCGGGGTGGGGGGGGGGGGTTGTTGGGGGTGGCAGGGGAGGCTTCCGGACACCGACTACACTGGCCCACAGCATCTTTATCTTAAACACAGCCGTCAGGGGCGTTTGGGACTCTGACCTCTAGGAAGAAAGGCAGAGTGAAGGCCCTGGGGCTACGTGTCCTCTGAGCCTGGAAATTAGTCAACAAGATGGTCCCAGCGGCAAAGAAAGAACAGTGTTTTCCTGCAGGCTCTCGCACATTATCCCTGGGAAAGCTGCGGGGTTACCCTGGCGAAGGTAATGTGTAATCATGGATAAAGTGACTTATAAAAAGTCATCTCAATGTCACTGGCTCTGACCCAGGGCACACAATGATTGCAAGGGTGTGAGCGTCCCCCCTCCACGCGTTTCCCCACTGCATCTGGTCCAGGCCTGTCCGACGGAGGCTCAACCCTTCCCATATATATATATTTTTTTTTCTCCCCAAAGCTAGAAATCGTAAAAGAAAGGGCTCCAGGGCAGTCACAGGTGGCTAGCTGTGTCTAGCCGCCGTCTCATTACTGCGCTGCCACCAGGAAGGATGTTTCCGTGACAAAAGAGTCCAGGCCCGAAAGCGTCTGTGGCGGGAGCAGCCCACGCTGGGGACGGTGCCCCGGACATTCTGGGAGGGGAGTGCGTGGGAGACCCTCAAACCCCCCACCCCCACCAGCAAAGCCTCTGGGGCAAGTAAGCGGGGCCAGAGACTGACACACACACGAGAGATGGTGTTGCTTCAAAGCCTTAGGGCCTCAAAACCATCGTGCCCCCAACCTGAGAGCATGATCAGGAGCCCCCATTCTCTCTTTTGCATCCCTAGGCTTTGCTGTCTCGGAGACTCGACGCCGTAGCTTGGCTGTCTTTGCTCCAGTCGATTTTCTTTTTTCCAAAATTATGATTCCCTTAGCAGATCTATTTTAGCGATAGTGTACTGAAAGATTACTTGCGTGCTCTGTGCCTCAGTTTCCTCATTTGCAAAATGAAGACAATCATCAAACCTCCCTCGCCAGGGTGTCGTGAGGCTTCGGCGAGTTAATAAATGTGTCTAGAACGTGCTGGGCCGTAGTTAGTGCCTGATTTTAGATGCTATCGTTGTCATGGTATTTAGTATATTACTATTATAAATGCTACTACCTTAATAACGTATTAGGGACGCTCCTGGATGAGATCCTCTGTCTCAAAGGGGCAGGCAAGAGAGAGGCAGAGGCAGAGACAATTAACAGCAATATCTATTGTGTGATGTCTGCTGGACCAAAGGTGTCTGGGGTCATTAATCTGCGCAAGTGGAAAGAGAGCAGGACATAGGGGATTGAGCCACAGATAACCTTGGGTGTATGCTCGCTGAACCTGGCGAGAGACGTATGCAAAGGTCAGGAGAGCCTAACCGGGGCCCCAAAAAAGGATCTGAACATTCTTTTGTTATCAAGTTGTCAATCTTGCCTGCTCTAGAGACGCACAAATCCTCGCCACTCTGCAGAGGGGCAAAGGATCAGCTGGGGCCCCGGAGGGTATGGCAAAAACCACCCACCCTCAGTAAAGGGTGTAAACAGTGTGCCTCACCAGGGCATCCAACCAGAGACACCTAGCCTGTAAGTTTCCACATACACTCGGATGATTTCCCCCCCACGCCCCAAATTCCATGAATTTGATGCTTTCACAGAACAGGAAATATTCAGCTGTTGCTGTCAACACATCATGGGATGGGAGGTGGGACTTCCAGAGCGGCCTTAAAAGGAGTCCAGCAAATCTGGGGCACCTGGGTGGCTCAGTCGATTGGGCGTCCGACTTTGGCTCAGATCTCACTGTTCGTGGGTTCGAGCCCCGCGTCGGGCTCTGTGCTGACAGCTCAGCGCCTGGAGCCTGCTTCGGATTCTGTGTCTCCTCGTCTCTCTCTGCCCCTCTCCCTCTCATACTCTCTCTCTCTCTCTCTCTCTCTCTCTCAAAAATAAATACACATTAAAAAAATGTCATAAGGAGTCCAGCAAATCCTCTTGTCAGAAGAACAATTATAAAAACTTCGGAAAACTGTCAGAAATAACAATAAATTCTGAAGCTTCTAGCTCCCCCTCCTCCCCCCCACCCCCCACCCCCACCCCACCCCTGGCCACATGCCCCCTACAGGCTCCAGATCTGTAGTGCAGAGGGTTGACTCTGGGAAGGAAAAGCAGGCTATAAAGCACAGTAGTTTCTATCTGTCCCAATGACTCAATGCTCCCTGCAGTTAGGGTAGTGGAGAGGGCATGAGAAACTGTGAAGACTGGCAGAGAAATCGATGCCTGGGAGTATTGTTGAAAACAATACAGACCCTACAAGCTGGCCATAAGAGAAGGCTAACAGCTCCATGATACTAGACAGGCAAACAAAATGGCCAGCCAGAAATTTAACACAGGGATTCAGGAGGAGAGACAGCTGAAGAGGGCCATGCTAAGATCAGACTCCTCCCTGGTACTCCAGAAAGATCTGTGCCTGTGCAAGATTTTGCCTTCTTGGGAGCAGCCAGAGAGAGTACTCGTGAGCTTCCAGTCCCTGACTGAATGTGGAACCATTAAGCAAACAAACAAACAGCATTAAACCTGGGAGGCTCAGTCTGTTGAGCATCCAACTCTTGATTTTGCCTTGGCTCACGATCTCACGGGTCCATGAGTTCGAGCCCCACATCGAGCTCTGTGCTGACAGCGCGGAGCCTGCTTGGAGTTCTCTCTCTTCTCTCGAGGCCCCTCCCCTGCTGGCTCGCGCTCTCTGTCTCTCAAAATAAATTAATAAAAACATTTTTAAAGACGCAGGAGCAGCAGCAACACGAAGCCTGGTAGGAGGGGGGCAGGAAGGAAATGGAACGAGATCATCAGAATC
Organism: Herpailurus yagouaroundi; assembly: GCF_014898765.1. Classification (NCBI taxonomy): domain Eukaryota; kingdom Metazoa; phylum Chordata; class Mammalia; order Carnivora; family Felidae; genus Herpailurus; species Herpailurus yagouaroundi. Next base: position 23,296,425 of record NW_024420586.1, read on the forward strand.
CAGAGTTAATATAGCATATCCTATAAAAGGTCCAGTTAAAAAAAAATTCGTAAGAGAGTCAAAGGAACAGGAGTCCGTGATCCATGCACAGAGCAAACCAGGCAATAGAAACTGATAGAATGGATAGTGGTGAGAAGTACACTAACTGAAATGAAAACGTGACTGGGGCGGGGGGGGGGGGGCGCTCAAGAGAGCTGAACCAGCAGAAGAGAGAATCGGGAAGGTTGAAGGTAAATCCAAAGCGATTACATACTCTGAAGAAGAGGATGAAGTCGCTGAAGAGTCTCAGGGGCAGCTGAGACACCGCTAAGGGCACCAATATACGCATGCACTTAGACGGTGGCTGAAAACTTCCCAGATTTTATGAGACCCTCCCAGTGTTCCCTGAGGAAACTCAATCCGGAAAATCAACATACACCTCAAAGAAGTGAAGGCAGGTGTCTTGAGACATTCCTACACCCGTGTTCACAGCCGCGTTATTCACAATGGCCGAAACATGGAGGCAACCTAAGGGTCCGTCGGGGGATGAATGGAGAAACAACGTGTGGTCTATCCATACAATGGAATTATATTCGGCTTCGAAAAAGAAGCCAGTTCTGGGGCGCCTGGGTGGCTCGGCCGGTGAAGCGTCCGACTTCGGCTCAGGTCATGATCTCGCGGTCCATGAGTTCGAGCCCCGCGTCGGGCTCTGTGCTGACGGCTCGGAGCCCGGAGCCTGCTGCGGATTCTCTGTCTCCCTCTCTCTCTGCCCCTCCCCCGCTCATGCTCTCTCTCTCTCTCTCTCAAAAATAAACATTAAAAAAAAGTTTTTAAATAAATAAACAGTAAAAAAATAAAAATAAAAAAAAGAAGGAAATTCTGACACATGCTATGACATGGGTGAACCTTGAGGCCATCACGCCAAGTGAAATACACCAGATGGAAGAAGGCAGCTACTGCATGATCCCACATATATGAGGTACTTAGAGTCGTCAAAATCATAGAGACAGCAAGCAGAATGGTGGGTGCCAGGGTGGGGAGAGGGGCAGCAATGGTGGCTGAACTCTACACTTAAAAGTGGTTAAAATGGTATATTTGATGCTGTATAGACCGCCATAAATAAAATTGGAAAAATATCATGGGATACGGGTTTTGGCATACATGTCTTTTTTTACTTTTTTTTTTATTTCTTTCAGTTTTATTTACTTATTTTGAGAGAGAGAAAGAGAGAGAGAGTGCCAGGAAAGGGCAGAGAGAGAAGCCCGAGCAGGCTGATAGCACAAGACGTGGGGCTCAAACCCATGAACCCTGACATCATGTCCTGAGCTGAAACCAAGAGTCAGACGCTTAGCTGACCGAGCCACTCAAGCACCCCGTGAGATTTCTTTTTTTTCTTTTTCTTTTTTTTTTTTAAGTTTACTTATTTAGTTTTGGAAAGAGAGAGAAAGAAAGGGAGGGAGGGAGAGAACGAGTGGGGGAGGGGCAGAGAGCGGTGGAGAGAGAATCCCCAGCAGGTCCCACGTTGTCAGTGCAGAGCCCGACATGGGGCTCGATCCCACGAACCTTGAGAGCAGGACCGGAGGCCAAATCCAGAGCCGGATATTTAACCAACTGAGCCGCCCGGGCGCCCTGGTACGGATTTCTTAAGAGAAGGTAACCCTGCTCATTGTCTGCCATGAACTAAGACTGGAGCCGGGGACAAAAGGCCACTTCCCGGCCACGCACTGTGTTCAGCCCACCGCCTGCTCATCACGGTGGAGGACACGGAGAGGCCGCCGGGACCGGCTGTCTGCACCAAGGTCAGCAAACGTTTTCTGTAAAGGGCCAAATAGTAAACAGCTGAGGTCTTGTGGGCCATCTGGTCTCTACTGCAACGACTCAGGAAAGCAGCCACAGGCCATATGTCAACAAATGGGAGTGGCCGTGTTCCAATAAAACTTTATTTACTGACACAGGTGGCAGACTGGATTTGGCCCGAGGTTTGCCCACCCTGAGCCCGCAGCCTCTCCAGGACCCTCACCACCGAAGAGTCAGGTCCTTGGTGCCAAATCTCTTGGCCGTGAAGTCATCTCGGGTTCTTGCCTCGGCCCGTTTCCTCCCTCACTGTCCCTGCTCCCGTTTGCAGGCGGGCTCTCCTAGCTCCCCGAGGGAGGCTGTTTTCTGATTCTCCAGGACTTCATTTCAGTCTGGATTGCATCCCCACACTCCTTCCCACTGTCCTTCCCCGCTCCCCAAATTACAAAATCACCCTCCTCGAGTGCATTCCTTTGGGGGTGCGGGGAGCATCTAAACCCCACCCTGCCTCTCTTATCGATTTGCCTCTGGTCAGCTAGGATATGTTCCTTTCCCGGCGCTTATCGCATCTCCTCTATCTTTGCGGACACGGACATGCCCCCTGAGCCTCAATTGCTTCCAACAAGTTTCCCTTTCTCTCCGTGGCGGCCCTAATCACATCACTGCATCACACAGAGACTGTAGTCTGTTGTTATTATTAGCTTCGTTCATCTCATCGCCAGTAAGTATTTGTTGAGCCCTTGCCATGGGGTGAACGAGACAGGCATAACCCTGGCCCGTGTGACATTAGCAGTTGACTTTGGGGAACAGGTCAACAGGCAATCGCAACAGAGAGGATGCTGGGGGAACGGGTGGCCCCATTTCGTAACCTGTTCCGCTCCATGCAGAGTAAAATACAACAATACGATCTTCACTGACCCGGGGCAAGGCGTCCTGCTTTATCAGCATGCAGGAAGGCGAGTGCTAGGCCTTCCAACACTGGACCTATCTTTTTGAGCGTGCGGGAATATTCTTGAACACAAAGCGGGTCTGTATTCCTTTGGGGGAGCAGGTTCCCTGCATGGCCAGCCCAATCCTTGGCCTTAACCCTTCACAGGTGGGCGAGAGGCATGCTCGGTTCTTACACGTGGATCTCGGCGTACTCCAGGTCTGGCAAAACTCCCCACGAGTTATTAACTGAAGCCCAAGCACAGAAGAAGAAAATAATACATTGGAAAACTTTGTGTTATGGAGGCCGGCTACCATGGTAACGACCAATTTCTTCCAGAGCTGGGCGACTCTGAATGCAAAGTGGGTTGAAAACCCCGTTTGTATTTAAAGAACCGAAGCTTCATGACGGATAACACCGGTGGCTCCGTTCACGAAAGGTCCTTCTCACTGATTCCGTCTCACTTAGCGCAGCCATTTCTCTTAGTCTCTTCACATAGACAATGGAGGCTGTGTCTCCACAAAAGCTTTTCCTCAGATCCCAGGGCCCTACCCCATGTTCGAATCCCCTGGGGGCTCTTACCAGGGCTTTGGGTCATCAACAGGTTGATAGACCTCATGGAAAATGTACTTGCCGATCAGGCTAGAAGCCTGATATACTGCGTCTTTTAGAGGTTATTTGTATCGGGGCGCCTGGGTGGCGCAGTCGGTTAAGCGTCCGACTTCAGCCAGGTCACGATCTCGCGGTCCGTGAGTTCGAGCCCCGCGTCAGGCTCTGGGCTGATGGCTCAGAACCTGGAGCCTGTTTCCGATTCTGTGTCTCCCTCTCTCTCTCTGCCCCTCCCCCGTTCATGCTCTGTCTCTCTCTGTCCCAAAAAGAAATAAACGTTGAAAATTAAAAAAAAAAAAAAAGAAGTTATTTGTATCGTTTTCACTCCTTGTCATAAATGTGTTAAGATTTCAGTGGACATAGCTTCTCATAAAATAACCTTAAGACCCAGTGGCATGAATCAGGAATATATGCAAATGGGTCTTCACATACTCCTGGGCAGAATATTTGCTTAAATGCCTTGCAGTTGATGGATGGTTACAGATCATGGGTACCGAGTTTCACCTAACTCTGAGAATGGTACAAATATGGGGCGCCCGGGTGACTCCGTCAGTTAAGCGTCCGACTCTTGATTTCGGCTCAGGGCACGATCTCAAGGTTCCTGGGATCAAGTCCCACGCCGGGCTCCGTGCTGACAGTGCACACAGCCTGCTTGGGATTCCTTCTGCCCTCCTCCCTCTTGCGTTCGTAAGCACGTGTGCGGGCTCTCTCTCAAAAATAAATCAATAAACATAAAAAAAAAGAATAGTACAAAGATCCTGGAATCAGACTGCACCCTAGTTCAGGCCAGGACTCTCCTGCTACTGTTCATGTGACCTTGGACAAGATGTGTGGTTTATTTAGCTTTAGTTTCTTCATCTGCACCTGCTGGTGAGAATTAAATAGGGGTAAGCACACAGCACTTGTCATACAGGCTAAGAGGCAATAAAATGCGCCTTCATCAGTATAAATCCAGAGACCTCTGAGAGCAAAGAGGAATCTCAGACACCCCTGAAAGGTCTCCTGTAAGCCTTGCTGAGACCCCAATTGCAGAGACGAGAGAGAAGCCTAGGACCAGAAGGAACCAGTGGGAAAACGGGAGAAAGCTGGGGACAGCGTTACGGAAGCAACTTGCCACCAGATTGAGCCTCAGGAAGGTAGAAACCAGGTTTGCTTGATGTCTGTGTCCCCTGAGTCCGTCCGAGTGCCTCCCAGGACTGGAGTCCATGCAAGGGAAAGCAGAACGATTCAGTTGCTGGAGCACCAGAATGAGGCCGGAAACAGTCACCAACAAGAGTGGCATTCTACCGCCCTGAGGCTCAATCTGGTGGCAAGTTGCTTCCGTAACGCTGTCCCCA
>NW_024420586.1:23301171-23308937 GCF_014898765.1 Herpailurus yagouaroundi
GGGGGGGGGGGGTCATTCACGAGATGAGTTGTATGTAAGTCACTTGTTAATCATAGTAAAGTATATTTCCTTGGCACGTCAGAGATCATAAATTTTTTAAAATGTTTTACATGTTTTGTTCGTCCCGTACCAGGGGTATGAACATCTTGAGGTCACTGATCATGTCTCCTTGCATTCTTGGCCGGTGCTAGACACATAATAATAACAGGTATTAACTCAAATTTTTAATAAATACGTCAGCAAAGTAAAACCCGGGGAGGCTATGCTTAACACTACTGAACGGCACACTTCGAAATGGTTAAGATGGTAAATTTTCTGTTATGTGTTCTTTCCCCGGGGGGGGGGAGAAAAAAAAAAAAAAACAGGCAGGCTGAAGCCAGATGTGTCACTTCTCGCACGAGCTAAAGGGTGGCACAGGGCGCTGTTCCCCGGGGGCAGTTACGCGGTCGTAACCCCCTTATCCAGTCATGTATTTACAACGAATCCTTTGTAGCAATAGATCAAAGAACAGGTTTTATTGACCTATATCCGCATTTGACTGTCCAGCCAATTAGCACAAAGACCCAGAGACCAGCTTCGGTTTCCTCTTGCCACACCGGCTCTCTAGAGAGAAATAAACTTTCCGACCTAAAAAGCAAAAGTTTTGCAAAGTAAGACTTCTGCAAAACAAGCCCTCGTAACCGACGTCAACAGGGTTCAACTTGAAAAATTACCCGTTGGCTCGTGAGAAAACATAAGTGTCTCGTAAACTACTATGAGTGGGACATGCGGGGGGGGGGGGCGGGCACAGCGAGACTATAGACAACCACGATGAATGAAGCAAACAGAAAGACACACACACACACACACGTGTGCGTGTGCGTATGTCTGTGCACAAAACCTCCATTATTTTTATGCTTTCATTTCTAAAGGCCCCGATAACGTCAGGTAAAAGTGTAACTTATGACTCAGTCAGGGCGACGCTTTTTGCTTTGATACATCAATGTTAGCTAAGTCAATCAGGGTGGGGGTGGCGGGGGAAAAAAAAAAGATGATAAGCAGCAAATATGTTTGTTCCGCGGAAAGACAGAGTAAGCGAGCTCTCACTCGGAAGGGCTGAGCTCGGGGGTTCCAAAGGGCGCGCAGGAAACGCATGACAACGTAAACTGTGCCCCGAGCATCGTTCCAGCCAACTTTCAGCCATCCACGCAGCTTTATGCTACTCTGTGGTTGTCCCTCATTCCGTGGGATCGGGGGCCCGGGGTTGGGAGAATACAGCGTACCTTTGGAGAATAATAGCAAAACAGTTAGCATCAAAGGCATTTTGTGGGGGAAAGGGAATGCATTAAATTTATATCAGGTTTGAGAAGCAGGTACTGCAAGTTAACGAGGAAAGTTTTCACAGAGAACTGTTTATGTCAGAGGAGATGTCGCCCGAGCTCTCAAACATCCTGGCTGTATAAATACTTGGGGGCAATCAGTGCAGACATCACGGATAATTCATGGGAAATAGTTTGTGTTTATAACCGGGTATTTTCGCAAATCTTTTCTTAAGAAAGCCACAGAAATGGGGTGCCTGGGTGGCTCAGTCGGTTCAGCATCCGACTTCGGCTCAGGTCACGAGCCCACAGCTTGTGGGTTCGAACCCCGCGTCGGGCTTTGCGCGGACAGCTCGGAGCCTGGAGCCTGCTTCGGATTCTGTGTCTCCTCCTCTCTCTGCCCCTCCCCTGCTTGCGCTGTGTCTCTCTCTCTCTCAAAAATAAATAAAACAGGGGCGCCTGGGTGGCGTAGTCGGTTAAGCGTCCGACTTCAGCCAGGTCACAATCTCGCGGTCCGTGAGTTCGAGCCCCGCGTCAGGCTCTGGGCTGACGGCTCAGAGCCTGGAGCCTGTTTCCGATTCTGTGTCTCCCTCTCTCTCTGGCCCTCCCCCGCTCATGCTCTGTCTCTCTCTGTCCCAAAAATAAATAAACAAAAATAAATAAATAAATAAATAAATAAATAAATTTTTTTTTAATTCAAACAATAATTATGATTCCTCTGATGGCTCCTCTCTTTGCTTTTCTCTGCTGGGTTTCACTGGGAAACTAGCCTAGAGTCCTCAGTCTGATGGCTCACCTGTCCCTGGGCCTGTGATTAGCCCCAAAGACATCGAGTGGAGGAGTCATTTCCCTTAACTGACCATGACTTTAGAGTCTGTGATCTATGGTTACTCTGTCTAAGCAGCTCCATGTGGGGGAAAGGGAAATGGAATTTTCCAGAATAGCAGGATTATCTCAATCCAGGGAATTTTCCTGGACTGCAGTGACTCAGGAGAGCAACACTGCAAAGGTACCCAGCAGTGGCCCTCGTGGCAGCACATCTCGAACACGTGGTCACGAGGATCTTACTGTCTCCCAGAAAAAGGACTCTGTTAGAGGAGCCTCTATGAAGCTTACTAACTGATGTTCATCCAACACAGTGTTAAATCATGTCTGTAATAGAAATGCCGGGACGAGACCCAATAACTCTTTCCCTGAGCGGTCAGACGAAGTCAGGCGAAATGAGTGGAGGAGAAACTTCCCCTACCCTCTTAAGTTCTGTTCCTGAGTCCTGTGAATTAAACAGACAAAAGACAGACTCCCAGGAGAAAGACATATCTTCCTTTGTGAATGTTCATATTTTTATGGGCACAGGCTCCTCACAGGAAAGACATGAAACCCAAAGGCAGTACGATCTTTTGACACAGGGCCATACATTGTGAAGAAGTGGCCGTGAAGAGGTTTGGGCTCCTAGGGGCAGTGAACGCTGGGAAGGTGACTAGGAAATGTATGACGGGTAAGGATCGTTTAGTCAGGTTTGCTGTGCAGACTCAAGGTGTTCTCCTCCGATAAAGAGTCTTGGCCTCCTCTTGGCATGGGAGAAAGGGACATCTTTACAAACAGAAATGTACACCACGTTTACAAAGGGAAATTCATGCCCTGCTTCTTAGGCAGAAAGGGAGAGTTCTCCTGAGAGCGGTCCAATTGCCTTCAGCTCAAAATAATCTTTGTGTCGGGGAGCCCGGGCGGCTCAGTCGGTTGAGGGTCCGACTTCGGCCCGGGTCACCATCTCACGGTTAGTGGGTTCGAGCCCCGCGTCGGGCTCTGCACTGACAGCTCAGAGCCTGGAGCCTGCTTCGGAGTCTGTGTCTCCTTCTCTCTGTTCTTCCCCTGCTGATGCTCTGTCTTTCTCTCTCTCCGAAATAAATAAGGTTTAAAAAAAGGAATCTTTATGTCAAAGTGGCATGCTTTGGGGTGGCACAACTCTGATCTCCTTCATTGGTGATTATGCCTGTACCGACAAAGCAATAGATTTCATCTTTCCTTTGCAGTGGGTACGGAATAACAGGAACCAACGAGAAGCTTCTGGGAACTTGAGGCACAGGGCCAGGTTCATAGCGCATTACTCTTTTCTCCATCTTTTTCTCTCCCTCAGCCTCTTTTCAGATGCTAAACATCAACTTTTTCTCCATCGCATCTCCCAGACACAGCTTCGGGGCGGTAGGGGCGACTGTGACCCGTGCACGGGTAATGCTTGATCAAAGACCCTCTTTCTCAGGTGCTTCCTGGAACTCCTTCTCATCCTTGGCTCCCATCCCTGCTTTTGGTCCCCCCCACTCCCGGGCCTCTGAACCCTCTGCTCGGATGGGGGAAGTTGGCATCATCTGCCATGGCCTCTGGACCTCTAGGCCGTACTACACGTTCATTTTCTTATTCTAGTGGGTACCGTATTTTAAAATTTTTTCTTAATATTTATTTATTTTTGAGAGAGACAGAGTGCGAGCAGGGGAGGGGCAGAGAGAGAGGGAGACACAGACTCCGAAGCAGGCTCCGGGCTCCGAGCTGTCAGCGCATAGCCCAACGCAGGGCTCGAACTCACGAACTGGGAGATCACGGCCTGAGCCGAAGTCGGGCGCTTAACCGACTGAGCCACTCAGGCGCCCCAAGTAGTACAAGTATTTTAAAGCTCTGCGAACAATTTTGATGCCCTCTCACTGAAAGGGATCAGAACGTGACAGCCTAAGGCGCCTGGGTGGTGCAGTCGGTTAAGTGTCTGACACTTGATCTCGGCTCAGGTCATGATCTCACGGTTCGTGGGTTCGAGCCCCACATCGGGCTCTGCACTGATCTTATAGACCCTGCTCTGGACTCTCTCTCTCTCTCTCTCTCTCAAAATAAATAAATAAACTTAAAAAAGAAAGAACATGATACCCCAAATTGTCCCACTTTGGCATAAGGATTCTTTTGAACCAAAGGCAACTGAGAAAAATCAAACACAGAAAGTTCTTTGTCTAGAAGCAAGGCATAAATTTCCCTTGCGAAGGAGTCCCCCTCTCCCATACTAGCAAGAGGGAAACAACACTTATCAATGGAGACAGAGAAGGCACCAAGACGAGTCTGCATAAACAAATCTTATTAAATAACCCTTATCTACCATTAATTTCTCCCATATATTTCCCAGTCACCTTCCCACCTTTCTTGCCCCTGAAAGTCTCAACCTTTATGTAGTCACTTCTCCACAATGTATCACCCTTTGTCAAAATGATATGTAAGCACCCAAACCTAATTACTTCTTGGGTTTTCACTTCTTTTCTGTGAAGTCCCCGTGAACGTAAAAACTATTTTTTTAATGTTTTTATTTTATTTTTGAGACAGAGAGACAGGGCGTGAGAGGAAGAGGGGCAGAGAGAGAGAGGGAGGGAGACACAGAATCGGAAGCGGGCTCCAGGCTCTGAGCTGTCAGCGCAGAGCATGACCCGGGGCTCGAACTCCCAAACTGTGAGATCATGACCTGAGCTGAAGTCGGACGCCTACCCGACTGAACCACCCAGGCGCCCCATGAACATAAAAAATATTAATATCAATTTCTCTTCTTAATCTACTGTCCGTCAATGTAATTCACAGGAAAAAGTACCTCACACACGAAGGAGGGGGTGTGCAGGGGCAAAACGGGTAATGAGTCAGAAAGGAATGTCTACGAACCCACACTCGCATACCTACATGCCAATGTGAAGAGAGCCCTGTGTAAATTCCTTTCCACATACCATGAGAGAATCTGCCCCGTTCTTTGCAGAACCGTTAAGTAGGTCACCTATCTGCTTTTGGATGGAACTGTTCAGAAGCGTGCTCTCACCGCGACATGTCTCTCTCTCTCTCTCTCTCTCTCTCTCTCTTTTTTTTTTTTCCTCTCGTGCTTCCTCAACATCACCAGCCGTGGCTTTGTTCATTCGCTACTAGAATAAAATTCATGCAGTTGTCCCATAATCAGTGCTCCGGAGCAAAATGGACGGGGAGGGGAGGTCAGCCAAAGCCCGGGCTCCTGGGTTTGGTGTTATTTGTTTGTCTTTAAATAAATGAGCCTAGAACACGAGGTCCCGAATTCGAAAGCTGCTGCTTTTGGGGGGCGATTTCTTGTGCCAGAAAATGAAAAATAAGAAATGAAATCCAGGAATGAGAAGTCATTCTCCCTCATGACTTTGCTTTGAATCTTTGCATCTTCACTTAGACGCAGGTACAGGGGAAAGAGCTCCGGCTTAAGGGCACAAATCTCCGAACCTGTTACTTTGGATTATCAAGTCAGAGTCAGTACTTTGAGAAAGCCTGACAACATAAGCCCAGGATGGCCGTCAAGATTAAGGCTTTTACTACTCAAAACAGCTGCGGAGCAAACAGACTCTCCGTCCCAAGTCCTCAGCCTCCGAGTGGGAACAACCCCACCGCGATTGTGTGCATTTTTCTGTGACAGGCAAATAAAGCAGGGTAGAAAACTGTGGAGGTCGAGAATGCAGTTTGGCCAATGATTCAGAAGCCCACCTCACCCTCTGACTTAAAAAGTATGCACGTAAAAAAAAATAAATTAATTAATTAAAACTATGTACGTTTGGGTGAGGGAGGAGTGGGGTAGGGGTGGGAGGTAAGCAGATTGGAAGGCACACTTCTTTAAGGCAGTATTTAAAGAGCAAACCTTGGGGCGCCTGGGTGGCCCAGTCGGTTGGGCGGCCGACTCCGGCTCAGGTCAGGGTCTCGCGGTTTGTGAGTTCGAGCCCCGCGTCGGGCTCTGTGCTGACAGCTCCGAGCCTGGAGCCCGCTTCGGATTCTGTGTCTCCCTCTCTCTCTGCCCCATCCCCACTCATGCTCTGTCTCTCTCTGTCTTAAAAATAAATAAAACATTTAAAATTGTTTTTTAAAAAATAAAAAGCAAAACTTCAGGGCACCTTGGTGGCTCAGTCGGTAGAGCGTGTGACTCTTGATCTCAGGGTTGTAGTTTTGAGCCCCATATTGGGGGTAGAGATCACTTACAAAATAAAATCTTTGGGGTGCCTGGGTGGCTCAGTCGGTTAAGCATCCGACTTCAGCTCAGGTCACAATCTTTCGGTCCGTGAGTTCGAGCCCCACGTCAGGCTCTGGGCTGATGGCTCAGAGCCTGGAGCCTGTTTCAGATCCTGTGTCTCCCTCTCTCTGACCCTCCCCCGTTCATGCTCTGTCTCTCTCTGTCTCAAAAATAAATAAACGTTAAAATAAAATAAAATAAAATAAAATAAAATAAAATAAAATAAAATCTTTTAGGGGCCCCTGGGTGGCTCAGTTGGTTAAGGGTCGGACTTCGGCCCAGGTCATGAACTCATGGTTCATGGGTTCGAGTCCCGCGTGGGGCTCTGCCAACAGCTTGGAGCCTGCTTCAGATTCTGTGTCTCCCCTCTCTCTCTGTCCCTCTCCCCTCCCCCACCCATGCTCTGTCTGTCTCTCTCCCTCTCTCAAAAATAAACAAACATTTAAAAAAAATTTTTTTAAGGTGGAGGGATACCTGGCTGGCTCAATTGGAAGGACATGCACCTTTTCATCTGGGGGTCGTGAGTTCGAACCCCACGTTGGGTGTGGAGATTACGTACTAAAACAGAACAAAATTAAAAAGCAAACTTTCTGGCCCCTGTGGAGAAAATTCACCCTTCAGTGGAAGGCTCCTGATTGCCTATAGCATTTGCTCGACCCCCCCCCCCCGCTGTTTTAGAACTTTGTAAGCTGTAGGTAAGGGATAGAAATGCGAATTCTGTCACATGTCTGGTTCGGTTGGCTTCTTTCTCCCCTTTGGGGTGGGGGAGGAAACCCAGTTTGCCTCCATTTGCAATTCATTTCAACGTTCTTTACTCCAAATAAATCCGGGCTGCTTCTTTTTATTTTTTGATTGATTTTAATGTTTGTTTTTGAGAGAGAGAGAGAGACAGCACGTATGTGCGTGAGAGGGGAAGGGGCAGAGAGCGAGAGGGACAGGGGATCTGAAGGGGGCTCTGTGCTGACAGCAGAGAGCCCCACGCGGGGCTCGAACTCACGAAGGTGAGGTCAGGACCGGAGCCCAAGTCCTACGCTTCCGCTGACTGAGCCACCCAGGCGCCCCCCCCCCCGGGGGCTGCTTCTTTTTCAAAGTCAGTTATAAAGTGTGCCTGATTCCCTCGGCTCTTGGGAGTAAAACATAATCTTCAGCACATGTCAACTTTTCCCTTTGTCCTAAAAATTCTCTTGCGACATCCGTGTGCCCCTTCTCCCTTCGGTGGCAGCGGAAGGAAACGGTGGAGGCCTTCTTCAGGCTGGAGGGGGGCCAGTCCTGGGTCATCAGATCTACAGGGATGGGGCAGGCGTCACACCGAGCTGTGGCCCATGGAGGGAGCAAAGTGGCTCCTCGAAAGGGGACGTTTCCTTTCGGCTTCTAACGGGGCAGGTTAACACCAGCTTCTACCGGGAGCCTTTGCTCACCTCTCAGGATGGCTGCTCCCC
>NW_024420586.1:23309037-23311447 GCF_014898765.1 Herpailurus yagouaroundi
CCCCCCCCCCCCCCCCCAGTTCTGAAGGCTTTCCTTCCGGCTTCTCCCTCTCTGCGAGGTTTCCCACGGCCTCTCGACAGGCAGATGGCTGGCTGGGAGAGCCACAGTTTCACCCAGTGGCCAGGCCTGGGTTTCTGTGAGGCTGGCTGTCACCCCCAGTGCTCTGCCAGCACACAATCATCAGTGGCATTCCTCCAATTCCTGACATAGCAGAGAAGCCAGGCTTGGCCCCGCAAACGCCCTTGAACTGCGGTCCTGACCCTAACGGGGTATTTATCTTTTATTCACAGCCAGAGGTTGGGACCTATTTATGTAAATCCTCCGCCAAGGGTCAATTCATCTTGACCCCCCGGTTTTCATTTCCCTAATTGTCTCAGGTATTTTTTTTTTTTTTAGAGCCCTTGGAAACTCTTCATTCAGTGAAAAGCTCTGGGGTCAGTCGGAATTCGGTGACAAAGGGAAGGGGTGGGAGGCTTGCAGAGTTTAGGAGGCCTCTTTGAAGTGTTCTAAGACGCTTTCAGATGCCACCCAGTTTACAAAGTGAAAACAGCAATGACCTCGTCCACCCCATTTTATTCACGGAAAATAAGCTTTCTCGAAATGGTATCTTCACCTAAGAAGTTTCTTAGAGCCCACACTGTCCCATTTCGGTTTCCCGGAGCACGCATTGTCCGATCTCAGCGGTGGTGAGGGGTCGGGAAGGAGCCATTAGAATTGAGGGCCTAGGGGCGGGTGCTGGTTCCTCACACAATTGTCCCCACTTAACAGGCCCTCGCACCCCCCCCCCCATCCCCCTGCCCAGCTTTGCATTTTAAAAGGGAGCCCCCGGCACGGGGAGAAAAAGACTTGATTCCTCAGAACTGACCCAGGTTACAGGGATTTCGGGCCACATGGGAAGCCAGTGGGGGAGATATTTGGAGGTCAGCAGGTCTTTGGGGGGGCCTTCAAATCATTCTTGATTGACAGCCTGTGCTCTGACTTCGAGGGGGAATCCCTTGGAAACCGGCCCAACTCTGGAACAGCCCTGACCGCGAATCTCTCTTTCTCATTGCCGGAATTGTCATCTTCCGTACCCTCGAGCCTGCTGGAATTTTTTTTGGCTTTCACGCTCCATTTTCAACAGAGAGGTGGGCAGAATCTTCTGTCCAAAAATCAGACGGACCAAAACTAAGCCCCCTTTTCCATTGGCTGTTAACTTTTTATTATGGGAAACTTCACACATACGGAAAGTTGATTAATACCATGAACATCCCATGTCCCTGTCATTTAAATACATCAGACGTCACCCTTTTGGTATATTTGCTTTATCTGTGTACACAACAAGATATACAGGTTTGCTTCGTTTATGTATTTTTTTTCCTTCCTTCCTTTCTTTTCTTTTTTTTTTTCTTTTTTTTTTTTTTTTTTTGGCTGAGCTATTTAAAAGTAAATTAGAGGGACGCCTGGGTGGCTCAGTCGGTGAAGCGGCCGACTTCGGCTCAGGTCACGATCTCGCGGTCCGTGGGTTCGAGCCCTGCGTCGGGCTCTGTGCCGACAGCTCGGAGCCTGGAGCCTGTTTCAGATTCTGTGTCTCCCTCTCTCTCTGACCCTCCCCCGTTTATGCTGTCTCTCCCTGTCTCAAAAATAAATAAACGTTAAAAACATATATTCTTAAAAAAAAAAGTAAATTAGAGATTTCATGACACTTCACCCCAAATGCTTTAGCCTGATATCCTGATATACGTTCATTCCCTTATAACTATCACAGTATTAGCACCCCTAAGGAAATTAACACGAATTCCCTAATATCACTTAATTCTCAGAATACCCAGTCCATATTCAAATCCCCTCCCCCCCCCCCAATTTCTACCATGATGTCTTATAACAGTCTCTTCTTTCAACCAGGATCCAGTCATGGCTCATGCATGTGATTTCTTTAGTCTTTTTAAAATAGTCCCCCTGCTTCTCTTTTATAAATGGCATTGGTTTTTTTTAAATGTTTATTTATCTATGGGGACGAGCAGAAACAGAGGAGAAGAAGAGAGAGACTCCCAGGCAGGCTCCACACTCAGCACGGAGCCCAACGCGGGGCTCGATCTCACGACCATGAGATCATGACCTGAGCCAAAATCGAGAGTCGGGAGCTTAACCAACTGAGCCACCCAGGTGCCGTGGCATTATCTTTTCGAAGAGATTGCAGAAAGTTGCACATTCGGGATTTGTCTTTATTTCCTTGTTGTAGTATTTAACTTACTCTTCTGTCTCCGGATTTCCCGTGGTTATGTTACGACTGTCCCCTGAAATCATATGCTAAAGCCCTAACCCTCAGTACTCCAGATGTCACCTTTCTTGGAAATAGGGTTGAAGTCGATGTACAGTTGAGCCTTGAAAAGCAGAGGGGCGCCGGCGGGGGGGGGGGGGGGGGGGGGGG
>NW_024420586.1:23311547-23314554 GCF_014898765.1 Herpailurus yagouaroundi
CTCAGTCGGTTGAGCGTCCGACTTGGGCTCAGTTCATGATCTCCCGGCTTGTGAGTTCGAGCCCCGCCTCAGGCTCCGTGCTGACAGCTCAGAGCCTGGAGCCTGCTTCGGATTCCGTGTCTCCCTCTCTCTCTCTGCCCCTCCCCTGCTCACGCTCTGTCTCTGTCTCTCTCTCTCAAAAATAAATAAACGTTAAAAAAAATTAAAAAGCAAAGAAAAGCACGGGGGTTAGGGGCACTGAACTCCTGCACACTTGAAAATCCACATGTAATTGTTGACTCCCCCAAAACTTAAGTACTAAGAGCGTACTGTTGGCCAGACCTTATCTATAGCATAAAGTCGATGAACACATATTTTGTACGTTCTATATATTATATCTTATATTCTTTGTTTTGTTTTGTTTTTTTAAGTAAGCTTCATTCCCAGGATGGAACCCAATGCGGAGCTTGAACTCATGACCCTGATATCAAGACCTGAGCTGAGATCAAGGGTCAGACCGACTGTGACACCCAAGCACCCCTACTGTATTCTTATAATAAAATAAGCTAAAGAAAAGAAAACGTTATTAAGAAAATCATACGTAAGGGGCGCCTGGGTGGCTCAGTCGGTTGAGCATCTGATTTCGCCTCAGGTCATGATCTCAGGGTTCGTGAGTTGAGCCCTGCGTCGGGCTCTCTGCTGTCAGCGCAGAACCCACTTCGGATCCTCTGTCCCCCTTTCTCCCCACCCCTCCCCTGCTTGTGCTCTCTCTCTCTCTCTCTCAAAAATAAATAAACATTTTTTTTTTAAAAAGTAAAGAAAATCATACGTAATAGAAAATGCATTTACGGTACTGTATTATATATAATAAAAAACAGTCTCCACGTATAAGTTGAAGGCGCTCAGTGTGGCACTTTGCTATAGCGGCCCCAGCAAACTTATAAACCGGAAGCGGATGTCAGATCTAGAGATTAGAGTCAGGTTGAATATTAGTGGCAAGAATACGACACAGGGGACGTTGTGGGCTTCATACTGCATCACACAGCGTCAGGCTGTCGCACTAAAAGTGATGCTACGGGCGATCACTGGGTCAAGGTCATGACAACCAAGCTGAGTTTTTCCTTTTGCAATTAGATAGCACGTTGAGGCAGAGACGCTTAGGCACCTCACGAGTATGCCTGCTTCCGTCAATCTGTCACCCAGTTGTTTGAGCATTTGTTGATGATCCTTGCCTGAGCGGATCCTATTCTTGGAAGATGGCGAAATGATGCTATTGTAAAAATTCATCTGCAATGGGTAGCTGGCGTTCATCTATGAAGAATCAAACAGGGGCGCCTGGGTGACTCCGTTAAGCGTCCGACTTCAGCTCAGGTCATGATTTCATGGTTCACGGGTTCGAGCCCCGCGTCAGGCTCTGTGCTGACGGCTCGGAGCCTGGAGCCTGCTTCGGATTCTGTGTCTCCCTCTCTCTCTACCCCTTCCTTGCTCGCTCGCTCTCTCTCTCTGAAAAAATAAACATTTTTTTAAAAAGCCCCAGCTTCACCTTATAATTTGCCAGTACCAAGCCAGGAATAAACCATTTCTCCAAGAAGCACGGTTTCCTTTTATTCAGCAATGGTACTTGGAAATCATGATCTGGTTTCAATATAAGCTTTTTGCTACTGGTGTATCATTGCTTCTAGGCCAGAGCAGTGAACAGCACTACGAAATAGACGAGCCAGCCCCCTGGGTCAGCTACCCGTATAGTCCCACAGGCACTCGTGCTCAGAAAAGCCTCATGTTTGGGGCTTAACGCTCTGTAATCACTGCCTTGAAATTCTTGGCAATTTTTTTAAATGTTTATTTTTGTGTGTGAAAAAGAGAGAGACAGAGACAGAGAGACAGAGTGTGAAGGGGAGGGGCAGAGAGAGAGGGAGACACAGAATCTGAAGCAGGCTCCAGGCTCTGAGCCGTCAGCCCAGAGCCTGACGCGGGGCTCGAACCCACAAACCACGAGATCGTGACCCGAGTCAAAGTCGGACGCTCAACCGACTGAGTCACCCAGGCGCCCTGGAATTCTTTGCAGTTTTATCTTTACATTCCTGTTTGGTAAGTAGAGTCCAATGGGATAATGGAGCAGGCACCAGGGTCTTGGAGGCTAAGCTCATGCACGGCTCCCTGGGACAGGTCCTTGGGGGCCATTCTCCCATGCACTGGTGCCTTGGGCCCCACCCAGCCTCCCCATCTCCAACCCTTCCCCGCAACCATTGTTGTCCTTTGTTCCCAGTGAAAGCCTAGGTGTGAGCACAAGGAATGTCAGGGTTGAGTGTGTTTACCCCACAACATCATGAGACAAGGCAGGTGTGGTGGTAGCATCCTACTCAGCAGGTGACGAGGGTAGCCCCTCAACCACCACCAATCCCGGTCCCTGGCGCATCCTAGAACGGAGTTTGCAATATACTCGGAGGTCTCCCATTAGCTAATGGGTTGGGGCAGCAGGCCTCTGGGAAGAGGAGAGGCCTGGCTTGGTTTCCCTGCCCCAGACCTTGGTCTGGATACCAGTAGGAGGAGGGACCCGCAACCGTCAGGCTGGAGGGCCCACATGCCCCACATGCAGGGCCTGTGAGCATCTCCACCCGCCATGAGGATCCTGTGCACAAGCGAGCCCCCCCCCCCCCACCCGCCACGGGGCAGGCCTGGGGAGACCTGGTTTGTGTCCCTCTCTCTCAGTCCCCAGGACAAGTCACAAAACGAAATTTCAGTTAGGCCCCATGGGAGTTAAATGCTCTCAAGTTTGCTCTGAAAACTGACATTGCACAACAGAAAGATTCAGGCTACTAATTTCACAGTGTAAGGGTTTTTACTCAGAACAACATTCAATAGCGAATACAAACACCGTGACAAGTCGAGTGAGTAAGAGACCGTGGAAGAAAGAAAAAAAGGAAAAAACTTTGCACTTTGCTCCTGCTTTGAGAACAAGAAGCCCCACGTAATTCATTTTGCTCTGGGCCAAAAATTATGTCACTGGTCTTGGGAAAAACCATATATA
>NW_024420586.1:23319554-23412884 GCF_014898765.1 Herpailurus yagouaroundi
AATTACTTATTTCCTCTATCTACAATATGTACATACACCTACAGATGTTCCACATTTTCAATGCCAAGGTTGCTGCTAACAATAAAGCTACCAAGTAACGGTTAAGATTTCTTTTCACTCCCTTTTCACTTCAATACAGTCTAAGTCCTATGTTAATAAGTTATTTGAAATAATTCTTGTCTCTGGGTGATGCTGTTTGTTTCCAGTTTTAGGCATTTGCTTTGTCTTCTTTTTCACTGCATTGTACTTTCTGGATGTTAAACATTTAAAAAAAATTTTTTTAACGTTTATTTACTTTTGGGACAGAGAGAGACAGAGCCTGAACAGGGGAGGGGCAGAGAGAGAGGGAGACACAGAATCTGAAACAGGCTCCAGGCTCTGAGCTGTCAGCACAGAGCCCGACGCGGGGCTCGAACTCACGGACCGTGAGATCATGACCTGAGCCGAAGTCGGACGCTTGACCGACCGAGCCACCCAGGCGCCCCTGGATGTTAAACGTTTATGTATTTCAGAAGTGAAGCTACCAAAAAAGGCATACTCAGAGAAAGTTCTCTCCAATTCCTCTTGTCTCCTCCTCAACCCCTCTGTAAGCCCCTCTACAGGTAACCATTTTGATTAGTTTCTGGTTACTCTTCCAGTATTTTTGGAAAGAAAAAAAAAGCAAATCCATATACATATTCTTATTTCCTCCCTTTCATATACAGAAGATAAAAACACTATTGGGGCGCCTGGGTGGCTCAGTCGGTTAAGCGTCCGACTTCGGCTCAGGTCATGATCTCGTGGTCCGTGAGTTCGAGCCCCACATCGGGCTCTGTGCTGACAGCTCGGAGCCTGGAGCCTGCTTCGGATTCTGTGTCTCCCTCTCCCTCTGCCCCTCCCCTGCTCACATTCAGTCTCTCTCTCTCTCTCTCAAAAATAAATAGCCATTAAAAAAAATTTTTTTAACATCATTGACATGCTCTGCACATTTTTTTTTTTTTTAGCAAAATAGCCTCCGTAGCAGTACGTAGACATCTTCTCATTTTTTTTTTATACAACCGTATAATACTTCATTGTGAAGCTACACCTTCATTTATTCAACGGGTCCTTTACTGGTGGACATTCCAGATTGGTCCGGCATAGGGAGTATAGTCAGTAACAGTGTCATAACGTACGATGACAGACGGCGACCACACTCACCGTGACGAGCACCATGTAATGTACGGCATTGTCAACTCACTGCGTGGTACACCTGAAATGAATAGAACACTCTGTTAACTGTAGTTTAATTAAAAATGCCACAATAAGTAACCTTGTGCACTTACCGTTTCGTAATTATACAGGCATACTTATGGGGAGAATTCCCAGTTGTGGGATTGCTAGGTCAAGGGGTTAAATGTAATTTTGTTACATATTGCCAAATTCCCCTCCTTGGGAACTATACCCTCTTGCACTCCCACTGGCAACGTGTGAGAATGCTGCTTTCTTTTTTTTTTTTTTTTTAATTTTTTTTTTCAATGTTTATTTATTTTTGGGACAGAGAGAGACAGAGCATGAACGGGGGAGGGGCAGAGAGAGAGGGAGACACAGAATCGGAAACAGGCTCCAGGCTCCGAGCCATCAGCCCAGAGCCTGACGCGGGACTCGAACTCACGGACCGCGAGATCGTGACCTGGCTGAAGTCGGACGCTTAACCGACTGCGCCACCCAAGCGCCCCCGAGAATGCTGCTTTCTTGGGCCAGTGTGATTTGGGTAAAACGGTAACAGTGTGGCTTTAATTGGCATTTCTATTATTGTGAGTGAAAGTAAGCATCTTTTCAAATGTCACTTTCATTTCTCTGTGAACTCTGCCATTTGCCAATTTTTTTCTGCGAAGAGTTTAGTCTTTTCCTTCTTGATTGTTAAGATCTCTTTGTTCACTTGGAGACGAACCTTTTGTCGCTCACATGTATGTCAAATATTTTCTCTGGGCATGTCTTTTTACATTTGATTATGATTGTGTGTCTTTACCATAAATGAAATGTATTCCTCTTCCATTTGTTGATCCTAAATGTTGAGCTGTAGTTCGCAAAGTTTGCTCTACTCCCAGGTGAAAAAGACATACAAGGAGGGGCGTCTGGATGGCTCAGTGGGTTAAGCGTCCGACTCTTGATTTCGGCTCAGGTCAGGATCTCATTGAGCCCGCGGTTGTGAGATCCAGCCTACTTGGGATTCTCCCTCTCCCTCTCTCTCTGCCTCTCGCCAGGCGCATGCACACGTTCTCTCTCTCTCTGTCTCTCTCTCTCCGTCAAAATAAATAAATCGACGTTAAAAACAGAACTACAAGGAACTTTGGGTTCTGGCCAAGTGGGACTGCCCCATTCCACCTAAGCCCTTCTTCTCACAACTAAGAAACCCAGGACGTGATATAACAAACAAATGTAAGACTCTGAAAGGTGGAAAGAAGGAAACAGGTTTCCTAAGGATGACAAACTGGACAGCACAGACGGAAAAACAAGCTCCAAGAAAAGTTTGATATCCCTCGCCAAAGGACCAGGAAAAGGACCGCAGAACGAGAGAAGAGCTTGGGGCTTATCGCCACTACCTCAACCAACCACCGGAAAAACCGCACCCCCACCCCCACCCCATGGATCCTCCAACCCCCCGCTGGCCGAAGCAGGCGGTGCTTGGATTCCCCTGCAGGGGTACTGATGCACAGTACTCTAATCTCTCCTCATCCCAAGTGTTAGCAGGGCCCAGGAGGAAGCCGCGCCTCCTTCACGCTGACCCAGTTACAAGATGAAACAGGGATAGTAGCCATTCCCCTTCCCCCCCCAGACCCCTCCCCGTCCGCAGGGCCCAGTAGAGAGGGGGGGCCTTCGACACGAGCCAACATCAACAAGGCAGAAGGAGGCGGCATGAGGCTTCCCCACCTTCACCAGGCATCAACAGGGCAAAAGGAGGTGGTGATAAGTGGGGTTTGGTGGTCCTCCACCTTTCCCTTCTTCTCCCTTTGTGTCTGAGGGGCCAAGCACAAAGCTGAGCTACTGCCCCTACCCGGTAACAAAACAGCAGTGACTCAACCCATGGCGCTCTTCCTCGCTAATGCCAGCGGGGGCCATTGAGAAGCTGAGTTTACCCCCACGCTGGGAGGCGGAGAGGTGTCATGAGTCAGTGCCTCGTTTTCACTGCAAACGCAGTGATGGAGCCAATACATCCATAACGAGGCAACAAGAGTCAGTGCCTACGTTTGCCAGGGCGGGGATCAGCAGGGACCAGAAGAGGCTGAACCTATATACCCACTCAGCCCTCCTGCTGCACCTCAAGCAGGCACTACCTATTAAAAAAAATAAATAAAAAGGAGGCGCTTGGGTGACTCAATGGGTTAAGCGTCCGACTTCGGTTCAGGTCGTGATCTTCGGGTTGGCGGGTTCGAGCCCGCATCGGGCTCTGTGCTGATGGCTCAGAGCCCGGCGCCTGCTTCGGGTTCTGTGTCTCCCTCACTCTCTGACCCTCTCCTGTCCATGCTCTGTCTCTCTCTCTCTCTCTCTTTCTCAAAAATAAACATTAAAAAAATTTTTTAAAAGAATGAATAAAATCCAGTCTGCAAACATCCAAAATGTCACGCATCATTGTAAGATCCAGGAAAACAACAACGTGAATGCGACGAATCAGATGAACTTCTCTGACGAGATTTTAAGTTTATTTATTTTATTTTGAGAGACAGAGAGAGAGAGAGAGAGAGTGCATGCATGTGCACAAGAGAGAGGCAGTAAGAGAGGGAGAGAGAGAATCCCAAGCAGGCTCTGCACTGTGAGCAGGGAGCCTGACATGGGGTTCGAACTTGCGAACTCAAGAACCCGCAAGATCAGGACCCAAGCTGAAATCAAGAGTCAGACGCATAACTGACAGAGCCACCCAGGCGCCCCAAAATTATCTGACAAGGATTTTAATGCTTCCTCACACAATTACAAATTCTCTCCAAACAAATGAAAAAATACTGAAAATTTCAGCGAAGAAATCGAAGTTATATGAGAGAACCAAATAGAGATTATCAAACTGCAAAATACAACAGTGAAAGACAGTAAAGATGACAAGAAAAAATCTGTGAATCTGAAGACACATCAATAGACTTTCCCCAATCTGAACAACAAGAGACGAGAGTCTCAAGGACCAATGGGACAAATATAAAAGAACTAACATTTGTATCATAGGATATCAAAACAGACAGAGAGAAAGAGAAGGACTGCAAATGTTTTTGAAAAAATAATGGCTAAAAATTCCCCAAATTCAGTGAATTCGAAAAGATTCAAAAAGCTGAGAGGACCCCCAAACAGGATAAATCTAAAGAAATCCATGCTAAGACACAAAAGTTCTGAAAATTAAAGAGACCAAAAAATAAACACCAACAACAAAAACAAACAAACAAAAAACCCATGAAAACAGCCAGAGAGAAATAATGCATTACTTACAGTGGAACACCAATTTGAATCACAGGGGATTTCTAATGTGAAACCATATGGGGGGAGGGGCCGAGAGAGAGGGAGACACAGAATCGGAAACAGGCTCCAGGCTCCGAGCCATCCGCCCAGAGCCCGACGCGGGGCTCGAACTCACGGACCGCGAGATCGTGACCTGAGCTGAAGTCGGACGCTTCACCAACTGTGCCACCCAGGCGCCCCAGCACATTTTTTAAGTACTGGAAGAAAAGATTGTGGATTCTATATCAAGCCACACTATCATTCAGAGATAAACACATTCTTAGTCAAAGGAAACTAAGAGAATTTGTTACGAGAAAACCTACCCTTCAAGAATGGCTAAAGGACATTCTCTAAATAGAAAAGAAATGCTAACAGGCGGCTTGGAACTTTAGAAAGGAAGGAAGAACACGGGGATGGGTAAAAACAAGAAATTAGAAATCGAAAAGCAAAATAAACCCAGTAAAAGCAGAAAAAGGGAAATCATAAAGATAAGAGGAGTAATCAATGCAATTAAAAATAGGACAACAATACAGAAAAATCAATGACACAAAAGGAAGTTGTTTTTAAGAAATCAGTAAAAATACTGAAAAGTGAGAAGACATGAATCACCAGTATAAGAAATAAAACATAGGCTATCACTACAGATCCCACCAAACACTTAAAGACGAATTAACGCTGATTTTACACAATCTCTTCCAGCACGTAGCACAGACAGGAACACTTTCCAACTCATGTTGCGATACTAATATGACCCAGATACCAAAAACAAACAAAAACAGAACAAAAAGAAAAGAAAAACTGCACTTCAACGCAGTTAAATATTAGCAAACTTCAATAAAATATCAGCAAACCTAACCCAGCAGTTTTTAAAAAGAATGATATACCGTAACTTTGTGGGATTTACTTCAACTATGAAAGGCTGGTTCAACATTTGAAGATAAACCATTGTAATCTACCAGGCTAAAGAAGGCAAATCATATGATCATATCAATTGACACAGAAAAGGCGTTTGACAAAGTCCAATACTTAGTTATGATAAAAAAAACTTTCAGCAAACTAGGGATAAAGGGGAGCCATCTCAACGTCTTAAGAAATATCTACCAAAAACCTACAGCCGACATCTTATTTTATGGTGAAAGACGGAGTGTTTTCTTCTTCAGGTTGGGAACAGGCAACAATGCACACTTTTAATGCTCTTACTCAACATTGAAGCTTCCAGTGGCTTAAGTTCTAACCACTGGATAAGACGTTAAAGGCGTATGGATTGCACAGGAAGAACTGAAACTATCTCTTTGCAGGTGACACAATTATGTAAATAGAAAATCCTGGGGCACCTAGATGGCTCAGTGGGTTAAGCATCCGACTTCGTCTCGGGTCATGATCTTCCGGTTGGTGGGTTTGAGCCCCGCGTCGGGCTCTGTGCTGACAGCTTGGAATCTGGAGCCTGCTTCGGATTCTGTCTTCGTCTCCTCTCTGCCCCTTCCCGTCTTGCACTCTGTCTCTCTGTCTCTCAAAAACAAACAGACAGACAGACAGACAGACAGACATTAAAAGAAAATCCTAAAGAATCTGCCAAAAAGACTCCTAGAAATAATAAGTGAGTTCAGCCAGGTTGTGGGATACAAGATCAACACACAAAACAAATTGCTTTTCATACGTTAACCACGAACATGTAGAAGCCAATATTCCGAATACCGTACCATTTGCAGTCTTTCCAAGGAAAATGAAACGCTTAAGTATCTACTTAAGAAAGCATGTACAAGATCTGTGTGCTGAAGATTACATGCTAAGGAAAGAAATCAAAGACAAAGAAAATTAATGGAGAAACATACAGTGTTCGTTGATTGAAATGCTCAACATGGTCACGCCCATAGGCTTATTGCAGTTCCAACCAAAATACCAACAGGGTTTTTCGTAGGCATAGACAAGCATATTCTAAGATCTATTTGGCAAGGGACATGCCTTAGAATAGCTCAAACAGTATTGAAAACAGCAGAATCAAGTGGTAGGAATCACTTTGCCCACGGTCAAGGTGGAACAGACACAGCAATGAATGGAAGAGAAGAGAGAACCCAGAAACAGACCCGCATAAATATGCCCAACTGCTTTTTGACAAAGGTGAAACACGATTCAGTGGAGGGACAAATACTGCTGGGGCAACTGAACATCTACAGGTAGAAAAAAAAAACCCACCTTTACCTAAACCTCATACCTTCTACAAAAAAAAAACGAGTTCAAAATGAGTCACATTTTGACATGAATGTAAATTGTAAATCTGTACTTTAAAAAAAAAAATCATAGGAGAGGGGTGCCTGGGTGGCTCAGTTGGTTCAGCATAGCATTGGTTTTCGCTACGGTCATTATCTCATGGTTCATGAGTTCGAGCCCTGCGTCGGGCTCTGTGCCGATGGCAAGGTTTCTGATTGAGAGTCTCTCTCTCCCTCTCTCTCTGCCCCTCCCCTGCTCTCTCTCTCTCTCAAAATAAATAAACTTTTAAAAAAGTGGTAGATCCATACCAATAAAATATCACTTAGCAATAAAAAGGAACAAACTATTGATACAGTGACAATTTGGGTGGATCTCAAGGGAATTAGACTGAAAGAAAAAAAATCCAATCCCGAAAGGTCATATAGTATATGGTTCTATCTATACAGCATTCTCGACATGACAAACGTATAGAAATGGTGAACACATTAACCGTTGCCATAAGTGAGGGATAAGGAAGGAAGATGTGGCTACAAAAGGCAACATGAAGGCTCCCTGTTGGTAATGTAACTGTTCTGTATCTTGACTAGTACCCGTGTCAATATCCTGGTTGTGATATTGTAGTGTAATACTAACACCCGTAGGTGTGTTAGTCCACTCAGCGCTCCGTAATAAAATACCACAGTCTGGGTGGCTGAAGCAACAAACCTTATTTCTCACATTTCTGGAGACTGGAAGTCTAAGACAAAGGTGCCACAGTTTCACTTCCTTGTAAGAGCCCTTTCCCGGCTTGCAGAAGGCTGCCTTCTTGCTGGGTCCTCACATGCCCGAGAGAGGGCTCTGGTATCTCTTCCTCTTCTTTTCTTTTCTTTTTTGTATTTTTGTTAACGTTTATTCATCTTTGAGAGAGAGAAAGACAGTGTGAGCGGGGGAGGGGCAGAGAGAGAGGGAGACACAGAATCCGAAGCGGGCTCCAGGCTCTGAGCCGTCAGCACAGAGCCCGACGCGGGGCTCGAACCCACGAACCATGAGATCGTGACCTGAGCCGAAGTCGGTGGCTCAAACGACCGAGCCACCCAGGTGCTCCACTTCCTCTTCTTAAAAGGACACTAATCCCATCATGGGATCCCTGCTCTCAGGACCTCATCTAAAACTAATTAACTTGCAAAGACCCCACCTCCAAATACTATCACATTGGAGGGTAGGGCTTCGACGTACGAATTGGGGTGGGAGGCACATTCAGTTCATGGCAGGGATCTTTTTTTATTATTATTGTGACAAAATATGCATAGCATGAAGTTTGCCATTTTGACTACTTTTGTTTTGTTTTTTTTAATGTTTAATGCTTTTATTTATTTTTGAGACAGAGAGAGACAGAGCACGAGCAGGGGAGGGGCAGAGAGAGAGGGAGACACAGAATCCGAAACAGGCTCCAGGCTCCGAGCTGTCAGCACAGAGCCAGACATGGGGCTCCGACTCACGAACCGTGAGATCATGACTTGAGCCGAAGTCGGACACTCAACCAACTGAGCCACCCAAGCGCCCTCTCATTTTTTTTTTTAAAGGAAATTTATTCATGTCTTCCTCTATTGTATGATTTTATTTTTGATCCTTATTTCGATCTCTGATCCATTTACTAATTAACCTCTTAACGACTTGAACTGGATATTGCCTCACACACCCGTGGGACCAGGACCCCTCTCCCCCTGCCAACCGTTTCTACATTGCATCAAATAATTTTGGTCTTTTCAGCTTCTCTTATTCCCACTCCCTACCCTTTCACCGTTGCAGCTGATGCTCCCAGAAGACCGTATACCTTCGAAGGAAAGGCAGAAATTGCAACAACCACAGGAGGAATACATAATAACCGTCAACTACAGTGACACCAGGAAAAACGACAATGATTTACTGACTGCTAGGAATTCTAGAGAATTGCCTCATTTAATCTTTACATCAACATCGCAGGAAAGGTCCGGTTCGTTCAATTTTATAAATGAGGACGTTTCATCTCGGGGAGGCCAACGTCTCAGCCAAAATCCTGCAGGTACGTTTGGCATAAGAGTGTGCACGCCTTCCTCTGTGAAGCACTGAATTGAATCCAGGAGCCCTCATTTAGAAAGCAGCAGGACATTCCGCTGGCCCAGGTCTTTTCTTGTCCGACAGCGGGTGGTTTGACGACAGAAATTTATTGTCTCACAGATCTGGAGGCTGGAGGTCCAGGATCACGGTGTCTATGGGTCTGGTTTCTCCTGAGGCCTCTCTCCTTGGTTTGCAGACGGCCGCCTTCTCCTCCTTACGTCCTCCCATGGTCTTTCCTCTGTGCGTGCACACCCCTGGTGTTTCTTTTGTGCTCAGATTTTCCTGGAACACCAGTCAGATTGGATCGGGGCCCATCCTAACAGCCTCGTTTTGACTTAATCCCCTCCTTAGAGGCTCTGTCTCCAAATACAGTCACATGCTGAGGTCCTGGGGATTAGGGCTTCAGTATATAAATTTGAAGGGGTATACAGTTCAGTCTATCATGGGCCCTGAGACCGGGAAAGAAGAGAAAGTTTATAACCAAGAGAAACACCTCTACAAAATCGTATGTGATTCAAGTGGGTACAGCCCTTCTTTCATTTCATCTCGTGTCTTTCAGACTTCTTCTGACCATAGCCATGATTAAAAAAAAAATTTTTTTTTTTAAGTCTATTTATTTATTTAGAGGGAGAGAGTGCATGTACACAAGTAGGGAAGGGACAGAGAGAGGAGAGAGAGAATCCCCAGCAGGCTCTATGCTGTCCCCGCAGAGCCCCACGCGGGGCTCAAACCCACGAAGCACCAGATCATGACCTGAGCCGAAGTCAAGAGTCACACCCTTAACCGACGCAGCCACCCAGGCGCCCCTTTGATAAAGAAAATTTTAAACGCATTTTGCATGCTGACTCAACACATGCATATTTATTTTTATAAAACCGGACAAGCGTCACGATTTAATTCTGATTTAATTCCATTTTACTCCGTTCCTTTTAGTTAAAAGACTGCGAGTTGCCCCCTCACTGAATTGATTTTAGGAACTACTCTCTTTTACAACCTGCTGTTTGAAAATCAATGTTCTAATTTGTGCTGTCAGCTGTGACTGCCAAGTTTTTGGTGTTCATTCTACTCCTGTTCTCAGAGCCCCGATCCTCCTCTCCCACCGCCCCACACATGTACTCGGTCCATTGGAGTTTGCTTTTTTTCACAACCTTGACCCACTCAGGCGTTAGTTCCGGTCCTTAATTGCATCGTTTCTGTCCGCCGCCCGGGAAACTGTGGCACTATTTCCTCTGTAACAAACAGAGAATTGCCATCTAACGGTGGAAGGGGGGCAATGCAAGCCTATATTTAGCATCCTTCTCCCCCCGCTCCTTTCTTTCTTTTTCTGCTCTCCCCCATGACCCCCGACCGATGCAATTTTCACAAACACTTAGCATTTTAGCAGGGACTCTTTTAAAAAGTCTCCTGGAAGTTCTGTAACTTCAGCGACTCCTTTCACGGAAGGTTGAAGGCGGGAGGGGGGGCGGGGGGGGGGGCAGATGTGGCTCTGGGCCACGCCGGCTGCGTGACCTCGAACGTGCCAGTTACCTGAGTCTCGGCTGTCTTGGCCACAAAGGTAACATGAGAAAATGTGGCCTGGCGACCCTGTTGAGGTGTCTCGCGGTTCCACAAAGAAAATACAGCTGGCCTGTCTGTTTTCAACGCGCCGGCCATATCCTGTTAAATCTCGGGCAGATCATGCCATTCCCTGCTCGAAACCCTCCGCTGGGTTCTCAGAGTAAACATGCAAGTCCTTACCGATACCTAACATGTCCCACATAATGTGATCTGCTCACCTCCACCCCCTCCCGCCCCCTGCGACACCACCAAGCAAGGACATTGGACAGTGTTCTGTAAGGCGACCTTTTTCCCCGTTCCCTTGGCTGGGGGAAACCAGCTTTTCTTGGAGCTTTTTTTTTTTTCTGTCTGCACCTGTTGGCTGTTCCCCACCCCCCCCCCCCCGAAGGGTTCTGCAGCCCCTTGGCCAGGGTATGGGGTGGGGGGTGGAGCAATGAGAAAGCTAAGGAAACTCACTCCCATGTTGTTCTTCAATGCCGAGGTCCCTAAGCAGCCCCCCCCCCTTCCTCTCTCCTTTCTCCACATTTCAGACTCTCCCTAATGCTTGTTTGTGTGTTATTTCCGGGGTTTGTTTAAGAGGTAGGACCTAGGAGGAACGGGGCCACTTTACTGAAGAGACAACCAGAAGTGAGTAGTAGTCCTCTCTCTGTCTCTCTCTCTCTCAAAATAAATAGATAAATATATAAACTTTTTTTAAAAAAAGGAAAAGAAGAAATAAAATCATGCAGCACGGGAGAACCACCTTCCCTAGGAAGGGCAGGGGAACTCCTGTGTATCTGACAGATGCAATAAAACAGAAAAAAAAAAAAAAAAACAAAAAAAACCACAACCCAGCTAAGATTGTAGAGGTTTTGCTCCGAACAGAGGCATCCCACTGCGGGGGGTGAGTAGGGCTGAAATTTAGTCGCATTCCCTTTTCAAAACTCCGTGCCCTGGTGTGAATAAATCCATGAGGACGTTGTGCCATCTGTAATTCACCTGCCCACAAGGGGCATCATTTTGTATGCAGGAAAGTGCTGTACGAACTGGGAGGCGCTCAATGCACATTATGCCTTCCTAGAATGCGCCCTTAACTGCAGTAATGAGCCCACTCGCTCTCTGGGCTTGTCAGGCTCAGAGCTTGGCGTGTCTTCGGGTCTCTGGGGAAGGGGAGGGTACCGTCTAGGCAGCCGCCCCCCTTCGGTTTTCCCATCCGAGAAATCTTTCCACTTTCCAGCTTCCAAAAATGCCTTAAAATTTCTGGTCCACTGGTGGACCAGAGCTCTTATGGGTCAATACGTTTTTAAATGTCTCTTCGGATGTTTCGCTGGGATTCTGCAAGAAAGCGTCGGTGTCTCATCTTGTACTTGAAACCTGATCGTCACCTTTGAAAAACTTGCCCCATGTGTCTGTGCCCTGGCAACCCTAAAATAAATGAATGATGCGATGACATGAGGTGGAAAACAAATTTACAACTTAATTGAATTCTAAACAACCCTGGTATCAGCAGTTTATGAAAGAGGAAAGAATAGACAAGAGGCTTTGTAGATTCATCCCATACCTCCCCTCAACCAAAATGGGGCAGGAAACCAAATACGTAAATGACACAAATACAATCTGGGATTACAGATTGTAAACTGCGTTACATCTACACGATGGAATTCTATCTGGCAATAAAAGGAACACACTTGATTCATGCAACAACATGGATGAATCATAAATGCATTTTGATTTTTTTAATGTTTATTTTATTATTTATTTTTGAGAGAGAGAGAGAGAGAGAGAGACAGAGCACAAGTGAGGGTGGGGCACAGAGAGAGGGAGGCACAGAATCGGAAGCAGGCCCCAGGCTCTGAGCTGTTAGCACAGAGCCCGACGCGGGGCTCGAACTCAGGGACTGCGAGATCATGACCTGAGCCGAAGTCGGCCGCTTAACCAACTGAGCCACGCTGGTGCCCCTTAGGTAAACTTTTTGAAAAGCAAACTTATTTTGGAGGCGCCTGGGTGTCTGACTCTTGATTTCTGCTCAGATCACGATCTCACGGTTTGTGGGATTGAGCCCCGCACCGGGCTCTGCACTGACAGCATGGAGACTGCCTGGGATTCTCTCCCTCTGTCTCTGCCCCTCCCCTGCTTGCCCACTCTCGTTCTCTAAATAAATAAATAAATAAATAAATAAATAAAATCAACTTACTTTGGGATAATTTTAGATTTATAGAATAGTTACAAAGACAGTACAGAAAGCTCGTTGTTCACATCTTTCGTTTCTCTGGTGCATCTTTCAACGAGAAAGGAACACTAGGGGCGCCTGGGTGGCGCAGTCAGTCAAGCGTCCGACTTCCGCTCAGGTCACGATCTCGCCGTGAGTTCGAGCCCCGCGTCGGGCTCTGTGCTGACAGCTCAGAGCCCGGAGCCTCCTTCGGATTCGGTGCCTCCCTCTCTCTCTGCCCCTCCCCTGCTCATGCTCTGCCTCTCTCTGTCTCAAAAATAAAACTAAAAATGAAACATTACAAAAATTTCATGTCTGTGGTGCACCTGTCAACCAAGAAAGGAACATTAATACAGTTGCCACTGAGTGAACTGCGGGCTCTATTTGAATATTGCCAGTTTTTCCATTAACATCCTGTCTTCTGTTCTGGGGTCCAATCCAGGGTATCACACTGCATTTTCTTGTTGTCTCCCAATCAGCTTCTTCGAGTCCTTAACAGTTTCTCAGTCTTTCCTTGTTCTCCATGACCTTGACACTCTTGAGGAGTACTGGCCTTGGGTCTTGTAGAATGGCCCTCAATCGGGGTTTGTCGGACGCTTCTCTTCGGATGATACTGGTCTTATGAGTTTTGGGGGGGAAATAGCACAGAGATGAAGTGCCTTTCTATCGTACCAGGGGGCATATGCTATCAACATCCCCGATTTCTGATAGCGTTAACCTTCATCCTGTGGTTAATGATGACGTTACCACGTCATGCCACTGTAAAGTTTCTCTCTCCTTTTCTCTACTCTCATCTGGACAGAAGTCACTAAGTCTCGCGTGGCTTGGGAGAACGGGCATTAAGTTCCACTTTCCTGCAGGAGGAAGCACCCACCTATATTATTTGAAATTCCTTTGTAAGCAAGACTTGTCTCTTCTCCCCATTTATGTACTTATTGGAGCGTTTCCAATTAGCTTGTGAAAACAGAGTTTTGCCTGGATAATCTA
Organism: Herpailurus yagouaroundi; assembly: GCF_014898765.1. Classification (NCBI taxonomy): domain Eukaryota; kingdom Metazoa; phylum Chordata; class Mammalia; order Carnivora; family Felidae; genus Herpailurus; species Herpailurus yagouaroundi. Next base: position 23,333,011 of record NW_024420586.1, read on the forward strand.
AGGCTAAATACAAAACGGACGACACGTGAGCCCTGTATTCTACTCGATAAATTTCTCACAGGAGGTCAGCAATTCTCAAACTACTTTTCATGTAGTTTGAACAGATGAGGACAAGGGGATTTGTTGTAACACCCCCAGTGTTTGTCCTATACGTGCACCGCGACGATGTTTAATTTCTAAATTAGGCACAGTAGACTAACAATGACGGCTAATAATAAACTAGGACAATTATGACAATATACTGTGATAAAAGTTGTTGTGATGACGTGAGATGATAAAATGCCTGTGTGACGAGATAAAGTGAGGTGAACGACACAGGCATTGTGATGTAGGGGTAGGCTCCTACCGGACCGTATGATGATATATCAGAAGGAGGATCATCTGGGACGCCCGGGTGGCTCAGTCAGTTGAGCCTCCGACTTCGGCTCAGGTCAGGATCTCACGGTTCGTGGGTTCGAGCCCCACGTCGGGCTCTGTGCGGACAGCTCGGAGCCTGGAGCCTGCTTCGGATTCTGTGTCTCCCTCTCTCTCCGCTCCTCCCCCACTTGTCCTCTCTCTCTCTCTCTCTCTTTCACACACACACAAATAAATAAAGAAACATTAAAAAAAGACGATCATCTGCTTCCAGACCATGCATGGGTAACTGAAACCACAGTTAGCAAAACCACAGATAAGGGGGAGTGCTGTACACAAATTGGGGCTAATAGGACCCAGATATCTCCCTTTCAGAAAAAGAACCTACAAATAAGCAAGTAGGGTAGGCTAGAATGAACCCTGCGGTGCTGGAGTAGAATCAGAAATATCGGTCTGAATGTATATACATATACATTTACAGATGGATAGATACAGGATGAGAGCTCTTTGTGCGTACAAGAGTTAGTACACACACTTAGATTTCCTTGCTCTGTCTGCTGAGAGGGTCTAGAGGCAATGACTCCTCAGGACGAATGAGCACACCCAGCGCCCAGATCTCAGTTTCCCAATGCTCTTCTCTAATAAAAAGAACCTGGGCTCCTTGGAGAAATGGCTGAGCCTAGAGGTGGGGAAAACTACCCGAGTACAGTAATATGCTGAGATCCAGAATATTATGTGATACCTTCAATATTGGCAACCAAGTCGCTGAAAACGTTTCCACGCGAGCCGTTGGCGTAGGAGCTGAACATCGCGAGCTGAATAGAGCCTGTGCGCCACAGCCTTTGTGTATGGTGGTGTAGGTTGTGCACTGCACAACCCTAGGGGCATCGTCCACGTAGAACACCATGTAGACAGCGTCCTTTAGGGCTTGGCAGTGGACAATGTGTGTGATCATACAGACTTGATCCGTTATATGGGCCCTTTCCAGCCAAATAGCCTTCTGCTAGCGTTCCTTCATCCACCCTTCGCCTTAAAGGGACCAGTTGCCCATCAATCAGCCTGTTCAGGCTTTTGTCCCACCTATGTCAGCTCATGCTGCCCTCCCTACACCTTTCTTTATTCCCTTCCCCCCATCAACTCCGTCTCCATTACGATATTGCCCGTGTATCTTCTTCCAGGGAGCCTCAATCGGCCGTGACCCCCTTTGAAGCCCCAAGAAGGGAGGGCAGTCCTCTGCGGCCTTCTTCCACTTCTTCCTCCTACAACAGAGATGTGAGTTCAGGAGCCTCATTCATCGTTTCGTCCCCTAAGAGGCTCTCCGCCCGAAGTTTGTGCATGCTGCGTATCCTCAGCTATGCACACCCTGCCCAACGCTGCAGAGCAGTCCCGCAGCATTACTGCTTTCGGCCCAAGTGTCTTGCAAGTGGCTTTTCAATCGAAATAGGAACATAAATTTTGTAGCTGTATCGGAGTAGGTTATAGAATATATGACCAATACTGATTTCTTGCTCATGTCTGGGAAAGATGGTCGCGTAAAGCAAGTCTTTAATATCAAACTTAAAAGACCAACCCTTAGGGGCGCCTGGGTGGCTCCGTCGGTTAAGTCTCAAAGATAAATGAACATTAAAAAAAATTTTTTTTTAAAAACAACTTTTAGCTCCTAAAGATCTCTAGATATGAAAACCCAAAGGCCTGTTTCAAGTCTCCAGAGGCTCAATTTACAATTGAGTGTGTATGCAAGCACCCAATTTTTAATGAAGCTTTCATCTTTTTTTTAGTGTTTATTTTTGACAGAGAGAGAGACAGAGACAGAGACAGAGCATGAGCGGGGGAGGGGCAGAGAGAGAGGGAGACACAGAATCGGAAGCAGGCTCCAGGCTCTGAGCCATCAGCCCAGAGCCCGACGCGGGGTTCGAACCCACGAACCGTGAGATCACGACCTGAGCCGAAATCAAGGGTCAGACGCTCGGCCAACTCCACCAGCCTCTCGGCCCTGGTATGGAGAGCCTTGCGAGTTCAGTTATAAAAATGGTGGTCACAAAAGGCCACAGCGAAAGGGGATATGTGAGGAAAGACCTAAAGGAGAAATGGTAAAGCCAAATGGATCTCTGGAGGAAGAGTGACCCAGACAAAGGCACTAGCCAGTGCAAATACGCTGAGACACAGGCGAGTCAAGGTAGGAGTTGCTGGTGATGAAGCCAGAAAGGCAAATGGCAAAAAGGATACTGAAAAGAAATGAATTGCCCAAGACATGCCATGGCATTTCTAGGAAATTGTCAATAATAGGAGAAGCAGACACAATTAAATTCCAGTCACAAAAACGTTACTATAAGAGCGTATGTCCATTCTCCTGGAAAACTGTTTTAAACATAGATTGTCCAGAGAAAAGAATGGTCTGCAGAGAAGCTGTGTCAGTCTTGAATCTGGAGGCACAGATCAAAACACAATAATTTTAAGGGACTGAACTATACAAAGTAAAAACCGACTATTACAGGAAAACAAGGCATAAAAGCACAGGTCCAAAGCTTTACTATGACTTTACTTTGACCTTCAAGCCTTTGGACTACCACTCCCTGACCACAGTACCTACACTCCCTTTGGCTTCCTTGGCTCTCTCACAAGCACACTCTCACCTCAGCCTCTGCACACTCTTTCTTCTGCTGAGAACATCCTTCCTCCAGAGAACCACATGCCTCGCCCGCCACTCCCCTTCCTTCAAGTCTCTGCTCAAGTGCAGGACCACTGAGAACAGGTTCAAGGTTCTGCACAGATGAGTTAAGCACTTACATGGATTTTCTCTCTCTTTTTTTTTGAAGCTTATTTATTTATTGTTGAGAGAGAGAGAGAACACATGTGCACACGTATACACACATATGTGTGCCAGTGGGGGAGGGGCAGAGAGAGAGAGAGAGAGAAGGAGAGAGAGAGAGGATCCCAAGCAGGCTCTGCACTTTCAGATGCAGGGCTCGAACCCACGAACCACAAGATCAGGACCTGAGCCGAAGCTGGACGCTTAACCCACTGAGCCACCCAGGCGCCCCATTGATACACTGGATTCCCCATCCCTCTGTCCATTCTGCTCAACTGTTACCTTGTCAAAAGCAGCCGTTCTTAACACTCTAGAAGAACGCCCATCCCCCACTTCCATAATCCTTTTCATTCTCTATCTCTTTATCTGCTCTCTTTGCCTTCTTCCCACTTCTTCCCACCTGAACCGTCATGGATATTTTTATCTACTTATTTATTGTCCCTCCTCCAACCAGAATATAAGTCCCATGAAAGCACAGTCTTGGTTTCATTCACGGCTATATCCTCCGCACCTAAAACAGGGCCTGGCACCGTGGCACGTCCTTGATAAATATTTGTTGAACGAGTGAGTGAATCCTTGTGGGTAATTTACATGCTCGCTCATATTTTGACAGATTGAGTGCCTTAAGGTACATTTCAATATGGAGGAGCTGAACGCAATTAACATGTTTGGCCTAACAAACCTAAGTAGAACACAGAATCCAACAAAGAGCGGCTGCTTCCTCTTTTCAACTAGTGAGGCAACTCCTAAAACAGACCACATATTATGACTCAAAGAAAATCTCATAAATTCAAAAGATCAATGTCATATAGGCTTATTCTTTCACAACATGAAATAAAATTAGACATTAACAACCAAAGAGCCACCCAAAAGGAGCTATGCACTAAGAAACTATAGATAACTTTAAAAAACCACTAAATGACTCAAGTTAAAAAGGAAATAAGAACTGAAATTATGAAATACTTATGAACAAAGACCAAAGAAACCATCATGTCAAAACCAGTAGGATGCACATCCCCACCCACTCCCCCTTCCCCCCCCCCGCCCCCCCCCCACCCCGCCGGAGGAAAAAATCATACTTGTGAATTTGGTAAAATTAACTCCAGCCTCTCATTAATATTTAAATAAAGACAAAAAGGGTTGTTACCAACTAATAAAATCAGACTAAAGAAAATAACCACTGGAAGCATTCTTTTTTTAAAAAAATGTTTATTTTCAAGAGAGAGAGAAACAGAGAGCATGTGCACACATGGCTGAGAGAGAGAACGAGAGAGAATCCCAAGCAGGCTCCGTGCTGTTGGCACAGAGCCCAATGCAGGGCTCGGTCTCATGAACTGTGAGATCATGACCTGAGCCGAAATCAAGAGTCAGATGCTTGGCAGATGCCCCTGGAATCATTCTTTATATATTCTGGCTACTAATCTTTTTTCTGTTATGTATGCTTACAAATATCCTCTCCCATTCCAATCACAAATATTGACTGAAGATTAGGCACAACACCAGAGTTATCTAATGAACATAGGAAAACTTCATGTTATTCAAAGGGCTACACTCTCCAAAATAAAGACACCACACAAAGGTGATTTAAGGGAAAGTTCTATCAAAACTTCAAGGATAATTACTCAGAGGTTCCACTCTAAATCTAGAAAAGAACTGGGGCACCTGGGTGGCTCAGTCGGTGAAGCGTCCAACTTCGGCTCAGGTCATGATCTCACGGTCGTGGGTTCGAGCCCCACGTCGGGCTCTGTGCTGACAGCTCGGACCCTGGAGCCTGCCTTGGATTCTGTGTCTCCTTCTCTCTGCCCCTCCCCCAGGAACACTCTGTATGTCTCTCAAAAATAAAAACATTAAAAAATTTTTTCAGAAAAAAAGTTAATCTAATGCTTCACAGAAATAGATTAAATGAGAAAAAAAATATACCTTAGCATTAAAAGTCACCAAAAAGCATGTAATAAAATCCAACATTCATTCCTGCTAACCTCGTAGCAAACAAATAATAAAAAGAAACTTCCTGAACTTTAAAAAAAAAAAATATACAAGAAAGCAACAGCAAGCATCCCGCTTATTGGTGAAATAAATGTTACAAGGATTCTTGTTAATGTCAGAATGTTTTAAAAGATGATTATAAAGACTATTATCATTCTATTTTGTTCTAGAGAATATCGTCAATGCAAAAAAAAAAAGTGATATGATTGTTTCCCCCAAGGCAGACTTAATAAGTTGAGTGTCTTATACAAGATATACAAGATACGAGATGAATATCAAAAAATTAATAGCTTTTCTATGCCAGCTATAATCAGATAGAAACCGTAATGACAAAATATTCCATTTACAATGGAAACAAATCTGTTTGAAAACCTGAGGATAATTTTAACAAGAAACGGGTAAGACCTATATTAAACAAAGTATGAAACTTCATCAAAGAAAATCTGATTGAATGAACAGATATACCAAATTACGAGATGTTGAGACTGAATATTGTAAGTTATGTGTCTCCTCCAACATAATTATGAACTATTCACTAGAACTTTTATAATTGTATGTTTTTCATCTCAAATGTAACCCTTCCTCAAAGAGGTCGTCTCTCACCACTATGAAAAATTATCTTTGTCCTCTTGTTTTGTAACATTCTATCCCCTCAATTTGTTCTATTCTTTTTTGTAAGACAGTAAAACGTATTTCTTGGTGTTCTCTTTTGCTTGGTGGTGATCTTTATTAGAAGTAATCTTCGTAAGAATACATTCTTTTTCTTATTCACCACTATATCCCCACTGCTAGTGAGCGCTCCACAAACATTTGTTGGATGAATGAATAAACAAACACATGAAGGGCAGAGCCTTATTTTCATGTAATTGAGCTATCTTAACAAAGTGTTAAGTGAGGAAAAATCTTTGAGGATGACATAATCTGTGTTTGCAATTTGCACATCCCTAATGACAAGCAGTTGAAAATATTTAATATCTTTTTGTCGCCTTAAGTATTTAACTCTTTATTTTATTTTTTAAGTTTATTCATTTAATTTTGAGACAGAGACAGAGAGCAAGCAAGCAGGGGAGGGGCAGCGGGGGGAGGAAAGAGAGAATCCCAAGCAGGTTCCTCACTGTCAGCGTGGAGCCCGATGCGGGGCTTGAACCCGTGAACCGTGAGATCATAACCTGAGCTGGAACCAAGAGTTGGACGCTTAACCGACTGAGCGACCCAGGCGCCCCAAGTATTTAACCTTTCACTCTCAAACATCATAAACATCTTCATTGGCGGTGTCCAATTGAATACCATTGTACTCTACATGGATGAAGCCAATAATTATTTACTTTCGGGCTTTTCCAGGATGAAGAAATCCATAGCTCCATTCATGCTGCCAAATCTCTATGGCAGTTTCCTTAATTCAGTGAGTGGAAAATGACTGATTCATAACTCCTTAATTTCTCAAATCCCAGACCTTCCCCTAATCCTATATTGCCTGATGGTCAACGTCGCTATTCCGAACAGGCCACAGACATTCTTCATCATGGTGCTCAGGGCAAGAGGAAAGTAAAACTTCATGCTGGGAAAGCTTGTCTCCTGTCAAGGATTGTTTCTATGTTTGTGTGCCCCTGAGTTTTGGCCCCTCTTCTAGGATATGCCAGTCAAAGGACTTTTAAATCTTTACAAGAGGGTCATTCCTAGCGGTTCCTGGGTGGCTCAGTCAATTAAGCATCCAACTTCAGCCCAGGTCATGATCCCCACGTCAGGCTCTCTGCTGACAGCTCAGAGCCCGGAGCCTGTTTCAGAGTCTGTGTCTCCCTCTCTCTCTCTCTCTCTCTCTGCCCCTCCCCTGATTGCTCTCTGTCTCTCTCTCCCTCAAAAATACAAAATAAACATTAAAAAAAGAGGGTCATGCTTAGCCTTTCCCATGAAGAAATAGGAAACCTTGGACTCTCTTACTTAATGGTCTACATAACACACACACACAAATTCTTCAAATCATGGTGGAAAAAAAAAGAGGTAGAAAGAAGCATATACCATGAACGTTAAGTGTAATAGAGCCTGTCTTATAGGAAAAGCAGCCAATGAGACACGTGGGCTGGCCATCCCTTGTTCTCCCCCACCTCCTGGGCTTAAATACTCTACCGTGTGCCTCAGGAGGCCACTACCCCAGGATCCTTCATAATTCACCCATCTTCTTGGCAAGCTTTAATTGTTTTGAGAGTATACATTTCCGTCTGATGCTGAGTCCCCAATTTCACCCACACTTGTCCACACGCTCCTTTGAAACACAACCTCCGGGGCGCCTGGGTGGCGCAGTCGGTTGAGCGTCGACTTCAGCCAGGTCACGATCTCGCAGTCCGTGATTTCGAGCCCCGCGTCGGGCTCTGGGCTGATGGCTCAGAGCCTGGAGCCTGTTTCCGATTCTGTGTCTCCCTCTCTCTCTGCCCCTCCCCTGTTCATGCTCTGTCTCTCTCTGTCCCAAAAATAAAATAAAACGTTGAAAAAAAAAAAAAACACAACCTCCACCTCCTCTCCTTACCTAAATCTTACCTACCCTTCTCCTTTTTTTTTTTAAAGAGGGAAAGCACGTGGGAGTGGGGGAGAGGGGCAGAGGGAGAGAGAGAGAATCCCAAGCAGGCTATGTGGGGCTCCATCCCAAGACCCCGGGATCACGACTTGGGGCCAAATCAAGAGTTGGACGCTCAATGGACTGACACACCCAGGCACCCCTTACCTACCCTTCTAAGTACAAACCAAATCTCACCTCCCTGAACCTTTCCTTGACCTTAGCCCAGGCATCACTGTCTTCTCGGAATTCTTAAATCGCTTCCCGGGGGCAATGCACCGCAAGCCAGTCACTGTGAGGAACACATACGCCGAAACGTTGTCCCTTTCCCTCACTTCGTGCTCATCTTGCCCAAGGGTTTTCCTATCTATTGAGGCAAATGAATCAGAACACATATACCAAGGTAGAAGAAACATTGCCAGTCATTAATGAACTGCATGAGAATTTAGACAAGGGAGAAGTCCCTGAGCCCTGAAGTCCTTTGGAAAGGATTTGCCAAGAAGACACTTGACCTAGGTCTAAGGGGGATGGGTAGGATTTAGAGTGGTGGAGAAGAGGGCATTAGAGTAGACAGGACAGAAGTAACTGAAGAATCAAGATAGAAAAGAACAAGGTATGTTCAAGGGTCAGGAAACAGGAAACACTTGGGACTGTATTCTGTAATGTGCCCAGGCCTGTGCCTGGTCAATGCTTGGCACTCAGAAAGTATTATTGATTGATTGCGTGAACTGCGAAAGATACTAATACGTTTGCCACATAATAATCTGCCACTCGGTTGATAAACAAACAGAAGACAGCTCTGTGTTGAGGAAGTGGAAAAGCGTTCATTTCCCCTAAATATGAAATATGAGCTTCTTATCAGGAGCAGTATTAGAGAAGCTAAAGAGACCTCGTCTTTAAAAACGTAGTTGACCTCAATCAGCAACACTGCCCATGACTCCTCTCCAGTTCTATTTGGCGATCCAAGTGCCAAGATTTCAGTCAAGTGTCTCCAAAACTATGTGCAGTTGATCTTACTTAGCACGGTTCCCTTTTATGACAAGTGTCGGCCTTTTCCATTTTGGGGAACGTTTCTTTTGAGACACTGCCTCACGATGTCATCTACAAAGACGGACTTGTGTACCCCGTTAACCATTGGAAAGATTGTTTCTGTGAGGACAGTCAGTGAGTAGAAGAGGAGCCTGTCCCGGTTCCCAGAACCACCCTTCCACAGCGTTCTTGACTGAAGTCTTTTGTCCTGCGGAAATCTGCGACATGGCAGGAAGAGTCAGCTCGCTGCTGGGAACTCAGGGGACCTGTTCCTTCATGCCTGGCTCTGAGCAGCAAACTGATCCCATACCGGCCTTTATCTCCCCCTCAGTGTTAGACACCCTGACTCAACTTTGAAAAACCGACCAGTCCACTCTCTTTCTTTCATTAGCCCAGTAATCCGTGTGTTACGTATGCATGAGACGAGATGGCCATTTACAGACTAGAAGAACTCAAATTTTTTTTTAAATTTTTTTTTAACATGTATTTATTTTTAAGAGACAGAGAGAGACAGAGCAGGAGCGGGGGAGGGGCAGAGAGAGAGAGGGAGACACGGGATCCGAAGCGGTCTCCGGGCCCAGAGCCCGACGCAGGGCTCGAACTCACGAACCATGAGATGGTGACTTGAGCCGAAGTCGGACGCTTAACCGACGGAGCCACCCAGGCGCCCCCACCTCAATTTTAAGAACAAAAGAAGTGGGGGCGCCTGGGTGGCTCCGTTGGTCAAGCATCCAACTCTTGACATCAGCTCAGGTCATGATGTTGCCGTTTGTGAGTTCAAGCCCCGCGTCGGGCTCTGTGCTGACAGTGCGGAGCCTGCTTGGGATTCTCTCTCTCCTTGTCTCTCTCTCTCTCTCTCTCTCTCTCTCTCTCTCTCTCTCTCTTCACCTCCCCCACTCACTCTCTCTGTCTCTCTCTCAAAATAAATAAATAAACTTTAAAACAAAGTAAAAACGAAAGAAGAAAACTAGGTCTCAGGGAACATAAACAAGTATGGCCAATTAAGGCATCTTTAATGAAGTCAGGTTTTTTTCCCTCCCATGAATAACCATTTGTGGGTCATTAATGAGCCCCTCACATAACAACAAAGAAATTAATCAGAAAGTTTGATATTAAATCAAAGAGATGAGAAAAGAATTCTCTCTCGCTGAGAAAGAGAATAGCTATTTTCCAACGGTTAAACAAAGGGGCTGGAGTGTTTTGTTGAGTTAAACACAGGTTTAATTAATTCACACAAAGGTACCCGGGAAGAAAAAGAGCTTTTGGTAGAGATGTCACCCTCAAAGAATACTCATAAGGGAGAGAAAAAAAAATGCAAATAAAATCAAACTGGAAGAGCAAATTAATACGTACAAAAATAGACGGGCAGCGACGTTGCTTTGACGCTCAAGTGCTCTTGTCAATGATGTCTTCAGTGGTGGAAGGATGGTCGATGTTATTATTTTTTTTTTTATTTGGTTTACTTTCTAAAATTTTTTGAAGTTTACTCCTGTTGAGAGAGGGAGAGAGAGAGAGAGTGCACGCACACATGAGCGGAGGAGGAGGGCCAGAGGGAGAGGGAGGGAGAGAAGCCCAAGCAGGCTCTGCGCTGTCAGCATGGAGGCCGATGCAGGGCTCGAGTTCACGAACCTTGTGATCATGGCATGAACCGAGATCAAGAGTCGGATGCTTAACTGAGCCACCCAGGCGCCCCAAGATGACCAATTTTAATTGAAGACTTAATTCCAGCATTCGACAGGCTTTTTTTTTTTTTCTTCTTCTTCTTTTGATTTTCTGGCTTGGACCAGCGTTCTCTGGCTTTTAACGGGAGGAGTTTCGGGACCACAGCTCTTCATCTGCCCTCCCACACTGCCAAAAGTACACATTCCTGCCCATAGCAAATCGTCCCGGCATCTTTGCTCACACATTCCCAAATCCCATGGAAAGCAGGCCAAAAGCACCCAAGAAACTAGAAGGCAGTGCATTTGGGGGCGCCTGGGCGGCTCAGTCGGTTGAGTGGCCGACTTTGGCTCAGGTCATGATTTCGTGGTTTGCGAGTTCAAGCCCCACATCGGGCTCTGTGCGGACAGCTCGGAGCCTGGAGCCTGCTTCAGATTCTGTGTCTCCCTCTCTCTCTCTGCCCCTCCCCCCACTGGTACACACACACACACACACACACACCCTCTCTCTCTCTCTCTTTCTCAAAATAAATAAACATTTAAAAAATAAAAAAAAAACTGACAAAACAGGTACCTTTTCTTATGTATTTTACCTCCACTTTGCTTGTGCTGGTGAACTCTTCACCACTTAGTTCAAGGGAATCCCCCCTCACGAAACACCCAACTGAAAGTGCGAAGTCCTTCAGGTGGTCAGTCAGTTGTGACGGTTCATGTGAGAAGTCAACCTGAGTGGGCTAAGGGAGGCCCAGATGGTTGGCAAAGCGTGGCTTGTGAGTGTTTCTAGAAGAGGTTAACATTTGATCACCGCCCCCTCCCCCCAGCACGAGGGCATCATCCATCTACCGAGGGGGCCTGAAGAGAACAAAAAGGGGGACGAGGGCCAAGTTCCCTCTCTTTCTATCTTCTCCTGCCCTTGGACGTCCGTTGCTCCCACTTCTTAGATCTTTGGACTCAGACAGAATTATACCACCAGATTTCCTGGTTCCCCAGCTGGCAGATGGCAGATGATGGGACTTCTCAGCTTCTGTAACCACGTGAGCCACTTTCTAGAATAAGTCTCTTTTAGGGGCGCCTGGGTGGCTCAGTCGGTTGTGTGGCCAACTTCAACTCAGGTCATGATCTCGCAGATCGTGGGTTCGAGCCCCGCCTCAGACTCACAGCTGTCAGCGCAGAACCTGCTTTGGATCTTCTGTCCCCACCCTCTCTCTGTCCCTCCCCTGCTCTGTCTCTCTCTCTCTCTCTCTCTCTCTCTCTAATAAACATTTAAAAATAAATAAATCTCTTATATCTATCTATCTATCTATCTATCTATCCATTGGTTCTATTTCTCTGGAGAATCCTGAATAATAACCCAATGTTCTCGTGCAAAGTAGAAAGCATGGCTTTTGTATGTGACCTGGTGATATAAACACTCTTAGAAGGCTAACTCCAAACTTCCAAGGTAGAAAGTAAGAATGGAAAGAGATGACCATATTCAAACTGTTTAAATATCCATAGGGAAGACATGTATATTCACCAACTTCCATAAAGCATCAGGCATTAGATATCTCATCCTGACACTAACCTCAAATTCACCTTCTGGAAACTTGAGCTTAAAGTAAGAATGACTAGCTATACTTGGAAACGTGGGACCAGAACCCCACTGGGAAGTAAAAACTCAAACTTTTTTTTAAATATTTTTTAATGTTTATTCTTTCTTGAGAGAGAGAGAGAGAGAGAGAGAGAGAGTGGGGGGGAGGGGCAAAGAGAGAGAGGGAGACACAGACTCCGGAGCGGGCTCCAGGCCCTGAGCTGTCAGCACAGAGCCCAATGCGGGGCTCGAACTCAGAAACTGTGAGCTCATGACCTGAGCCGAAGTCGGCCGCTTAAACGACTGAGCCACGAGGCGCCCCAAAACCCAAACTCGGGGTATAGAGGCTGACACAAGGAGCAAGTGACAAAACTGTGCCTCCCCGGGTCGGGGACTGACTGTTCACTCTCAGGGCTTCCAAAGCCTCTTTCCCGGGCCTTCAAAGGACATTGGCATGATTAACTCACGGAAACGTCATTAGAAAAATCACGGAGCCTTTCTCTAGTCTAGAGACAGCCAAGCTCTCAGTATGAAAAGCAAAACTTACAGTCAATCCGACACTAATTTGCCATGTCTTAAAGACTGAGTGCCACGTTATTTGTATTTGCTAATATATCCCATTTCCAAAAAGTGTTGTATAGCTGGGGACTCCTGGGTGGCTCAGTCGGCTAAGCGTCTGTTGATTTCAGCTCAGGTCATGAGCTCACAGTTCACGGGATCAAGCCCCGAGTCAGGCGCTTCCCTGACAGCACAGAACCTGCTTGGGATTCTCTCTCTCCCTTGCTCTCTGCCCCTCCCCTGCTTACACGCACTCTCTCTCTGTCTCTCTCTCAAAATAAATAAACTTTTTTTTTTAAAAAAAGTATCGTATAGCTGATATTTTTGCTTTAAATTAGAACAGAAAAATATAGGTTTCAAAACTCTTAAAGATATCATGACAGTGCTTAGAATTGTTTCTTCACGCCGGGAAGTCTCAAAACCAGAGCTAGGAATAGCTGGTTTGAATCATTTAAACACTACGTTTAGTGGACTTATCCAGAGGAAGCTCACATCTTGGCCCCGTAAAGTTCTGGATCATCCTTTGGCAGTGGGAAGCAGCGACATAATCTATTTTATTTTTGTAAAGGTTTATTTATTTATTTTTTTGAGGGAGAGAGACAGAGAGTGAGTGGGGGAGGAACAGAGAGGAGGGGGAAGAGAGAGAGACAGAGACAGAGAGAATCCCAAGCAGGCTCCACACTGTCAGCGCAGAGCCTGATGTGGGGCTCGAACCCACGAAGCACAAGATCATGACCCGAGCCAAGATCCAGAATCGGATGCTTAACCGACTGAGCCACCCAGGCGACCCGGGAAGTAACCTACCATAACCCACACCTCGACTTCCCCTTCCCTGCTTCTAGTCTTTTGAATAGCAGTAACATCTCTCTCTAGCCTAAATCCTCAGAAACATCTCTTTTTCCAGACAAGATGGTTTCCCGATACCTCATCCCCAGGCATCCTCCTCTGCAGCCGCAGAAGCCCGTGCAACTGTTCCTTAAAACACCCGGCATTTTCCACCCAGAGCATTTTTTGCTTCAAAACATTTACCACTTGTAAGTTCTGTGCAGACCGAAACCTCGCCTGCTGCAGATGAAGAGTTGTTAAACGCACGAGTGAGTGAATGGTGTTCTCCCTGTGTGGAATGTTCTCTCCTCCCATCCTTACCTGTCTGTGGACTCTCAGCGCCTTCCATGCATCGTTTAAAGCATTCCTCCTCCACGATCGCTCCCTGGTGATCCTCACAGAGTCTGTCCCTTGACTATGGCTGCTTTTCTCTTGTTTGGCTCTTTTCTGTTCTAACACTTCCATTGGCTGCCTCAGATTGCAAGGGCTCCTGTCTCTGGTTCCCCCCGCTCGAAAAGATCCTGAAGGGTAGAAGGAAACGGTGTGCTCCAAGCACGGGGCCTGGCACAGAGTTAGAAGCTCAACAACAAAAAAAATCATGTATCAAACTGACGTTTATTAACAATAGCCAGGCCACACAAATACAGTGTTTTTATCTGTGGGAGATTTTTTACCTTCAGGGACAAAATGTGGATTCTATATATTTATACACTACATATAATTAACTCAAAGATCAGTAACGTCTTCTGAAAAGAGCCAGGGAGTAAATGTTTTAGGCTCTGTGGACCATAAGATCTCTGTCACTCTCACGGCAGAAGCAGCCATAGGTGATGTATAAATAAACAGGCCCGGGTGTATTCCAATAAAACTTTATTTATAAAAAACAGGCAGTGGGCCATGAAAGAGATCAGCATATCACCCCCAAAACAGGCCACTTTGGCATCAGAATTATTTTGAGTCGAAGGCACTGGAGTTTTAGCTTCTATGCTAAAAGCAGAGCCTCTCAGGGACACCTGGGTGGCTCTGTCCGTTGAGCGCCCGACTTCGGCTCAGGTCACGGTCATGGCTGGTAGGTTCAAGCCCCATGTTGGGCTCTGTGTTGACAGAGCCTGGAGCCTGCTTTGGATTCTGTGTCTCCCTCTCTCTCTGCCCCTCCCCAACTCGCACATGCACTCTCTCTCTCTCTCTCTCTCAAAAACAAATAAACATTGGGGCGCCTGGGTGGCACAGTCGGTTAAGCGTCCGACTTCAGCCAGGTCACGATCTCGCGGTCCGTGAGTTCGAGCCCCGCGTCAGGCTCTGGGCTGATGGCTCAGAGCCTGGAGCCTGTTTCCGATTCTGTGTCTCCCTCTCTCTCTGCCCCTCCCCCGTTCATGCTCTGTCTCTCTCTGTCCCAAAAATAAAAATAAACGTTGAAAAAAAAAAAAACAAATAAACATTAAAAAAAATTTTTTTTAATAAAAAAATAAATAAATAGAAGCAGAGCCTCCCCAAAGAGCCCAACTATCATAAACCCTCTTCCCGGGAGCAAGTCTAATCTCCTCTTCTGTAGGAGAGGAGAAGGTAACACCACATCCAAATAGGCATTGCCATGCTACCACACCTCCCATCTCTGCTCCTCCCCAGACCCCAGGGAGATGATATGTAAAGTCCAAATTCTAACCTCCTGCTGAGTCACACGTTTCTGTGAGCTACTGAGTACCTATGCGCATCTATACTCATCTGCCTTTTGTCAATTTAATTCGCAGGCCTCCAAGAACAGAACCTAAGAGGGTAGAGAAAAAGGTGTGTGTTCCCCCCCACTGCCCAAAACGTTGGGTTTGGCCCAAGAGGCACAGTTTTCCCATCCTGCACTGAATCACAACAAATTAGCAGGCCCAATGACTTGTGTGTTTCTTCAACCTCTCCTCTCACTGAGGCAGACAAAACTCTGTTTCTAATTAGGATCAAAACACACTCATTCATACACATCAGTAAAGGGTTTCTCAGTGCTGACGTCTATGTTCTTGCTGGAGGGGTGCAAAAATAAATATGTGAAAAGTCACTTGTGAGAGTCCAACACATAAATATTTGGCATTTTGTGGTATCATTTCCTTCCTCTCTAAATTTCCCAATTTGTATCCCATTGATGTTTAAACTTTGCTTGCTAATTTTTTGGGGCGTTGAAAATAGATTCTGTTTTCACAGTGATGTGTCATCCTATACATAGCGAACATTTTCGCCTTCTAAAGAATTCCTTTTCAGTCGAAGGGGGAAAAAGCACATAAAAACTCAAACTACTCGACTGGAAATCCATTATGGTCTCAATGATGTAACAAATGTTCATAGAATGGATAAATGAATAATTCTCAATTACAGAGACAAATTTTGTCTCAGTGGAGATCTCTGTGTTGTTTCTAGCACACCCTTCCAGGCGGTCAGACCCTCATTCTGTTCGTTGTCAATGAACCATTTTGCGTCTCTTTGTAAATTGCAGGTAACTGATAAATAATCCAAACTCCATCTTGTCTGACAGAGATTTAGTTGACTTCTTCTCCCTCTGGAAAAAAAAACAATGTTGGTTCCTACCTGCAAATTGGAATGGATCCTGTGACTTTGCTCAAATTAACCATTCTTGCTAAATTGTCGATTCTTCCCGTCTTCTCCAGTATCTGGCTACAACATTTTTTTTAATTGTTTTAATGTCTTTATTTATTTTGGGGGGAGAGAGACAGAGCGTGAACAGGGGCGGAGCAGAGAGAGAGGGAGACACAGAATCCGAAGCAAGGCTCCAGGCTCTGAGCTGTCAGCGTAGAGCCGGATGCGGGGCTCGAGCTCACCGACCTCGAGATCATGACCTGAGCCGAGGCCGGATGCTTATCCGGCTGAGCCACCCAGGCGCCCCATCTGGCTACAACATTCTAAACTAACATATCCAATTTCTCTCCCTCCTGCCTGACTCAGAATCACCAAGAACCTGACTGCACAGAGATTCTGACTGTTGAGACTCGGGGCTCCCTTTGCAACTAGCCTTTCCCCCTGGGACCTGAAGAAACCTTGCAAGCTGAATCCCAGAGACTTGATGTAAACCTTGAAAGACCAGGACCACTAACGAAGTCCAGTCAGGGGCGCCTGGGTGGCTCAGTGGGTTAAGCCTCCAACGTCAGGTCACGATTTCGTGGTTCGTGAGTTCGAACCCGCGTCGGGCTCCGGGCGGACAGCTCGGAGCCTGGCGCCTGCTTCGGATTCTGTGCCTCCCTCTCTCTCTCTCTCTGTCCCTCCCCTGCTCACGCTCTGTCTCTCTATCTCAAAAATAAATAAACATTAAGAAAAAAAAAAGGTCAGTGAGCTGTGCTGCCTGACTGATGCTCACATAATTCTGGCCTCCAGAGAGGGTCCATGTGCCAGTAGTTACCCAAAATTTCTCTGACATCTTTACCGTTGATGACCCTCACAGTTGATAATGACACCCAAGGCCCCAACAAAGAAATATGTCAAACACCTACAGTTCTCCTGACCCCTGGGCTAAAGATTCTCCTCCACCCATTTGGGAGGATTTAGGTTGGTTTTGGGTTTTGTTTTTTGGTTTTTTGGTTTTTGTTGTTGTTGTTGTTTGTTTGTTTTTTATATTAGCGTTTCTCCTTTTCACTTCAGGCAACCCTCTTTTGAAATGCCCGATCTCCAGGATCCTAAACCAACTTACCTTGGCCAGCACATCTCAGCTAATGGTTTAACTGGTTTTTCGGGAACAGTGCCAACAAGAGTGCCGGAAAAGACTATCTCTTAGACCCAGCTTCCTCCGCTCGGGTTTATGATCACCTCTGAGTTGTTAAGCGACTCATGGTATTTGTCAACAAAAGCGGGGACTAGCCTGAATAAAATCATCTCCTTGGCTGTCCGATGCACTTTGTCTCTTTTGGTACGTTCAAAATTTTGGCGATCAGCGTTTATTATCGTAGAGGAGGAAAAACTTAACTTTTTTCCCCTACCCTCTTAGATTCTCCCACTGGGGCTCTGCAGATCGGTCCGACAAAAGGCAGGTTAACAAGAGAGAAAAACGGGCTTATGAACGTGCGCATTGGACACAAGCACAGGAATGCTCAGTGAGGAGTATGATTAAGGATCAACTCGAAGAGGTGTTTCGAATTTGGACTTACATGGCATCTTAACAAAAGAACAAGACATCTGAGAGAAGTGATGAAACAAAGGAGGAGGTCTTTTGAGTTTGGGGAGACCTCTCTCTCTCCCAATCTCTCTCTCTCTCTCTCTCTCTGCCCCTCCCCTGCTCTCGCTCCCTCTCTCTCTCAAAAAATAAAGTAAAAAAAAATTTTTTTAATCATAGAACATAAGTAGCACAAAAGTTCTCTTGTTTGACTTCCTTTCGAAAAGTGTTTTGGTTTTCTATAATCATACTCACGATTTTCCAGAAAAAGGACAGATGGTTTGGGAACTGTGGATCGATCGTTGTGCGTACATGTTTTTGTGATCACTGTTGTTGTGAACATCGGGATCTCTGTCTTTACGGATGATGGCATACGCCCAAAGATCTAATGCCTTGTTGTGCCGGACACGGAGTGTGCTGGCACGCACCTTTTCTTTGCACCTCCTTCTATGCCTCTCTCTCTTTTCGGGGGTTAGAAGTCTGGGAACCACTTTTCCCAGACTTCCTTGTCAGCAGCATTCCAGATGCATTTCGGGTTCTCCAAGGAAACGGATATGCACAAAATTTGTCTCTCTATGTCAACGGGTAAGATTTTTTTCATGAGACTCTAGGGGTTTCATCTGCTAATCACCCTCTCCACTGCTACCGGCAGCCGTGACCATCGGTGGCAACCTCCCGCGGTTCCTTTCCTGGACACCTGAAGCAACTTCCCGAGTCTCTGAGAGCTGGCAGTGGTGTTCCCTGAGCTCTGCTCCTCCAGCCCTTCCAACAGGCATAATAAGCACCTAAGTTTCTGCGTTATCACCCTTTTTGATGGAGATACCAAGAGCAATTTCTGTTGTCCTAACCCTGACTAATGCAAGGGTTCCTGATGTTACAGACCTTGTAAGCACCGAGGTAAACTTTTGGCCCAACTCTGTTTGGTTCCACAGACCACGTTCCTCGTGTACTGTCTCCTTCGTCTCCGCACAATACCTGCCCTGCAAATTTGCCATCTTGGCATGACCCTCTTCCCAGAGGCAGGTTGGATGGAGCTCTGAGAGACGAAGAGGAGAAAAGGCATGAAGAGAATGAGCCCCCTGAGGGGATACACCTCATTCTCTAAGCCAATGGACACATCAGAGGAATGTCAAGAGAACATGACTTCGGGTAGGTATTCATTCTATACATTAAAAAGTCCCATCGGGGCGCCTGGGTGGCTCGGTCAGTTAAGCGTCTGACTCTCGATTTCAGCTCAGGTCATGATCTCACGGTGCCTGAGTTCGAGCCCTGCAGCAGGCTCTGTGCTGACAGCGTGGAGCCTGCTTGGGCTTCTCTGTCTCCCTCTCTCTCTCTCTGCCCTTCCCCTGCTCACGCACATTCTCTCCTCTCTCAAAATAAACATTTTTTTAAAAAAAAATGAAAATTAAAAGTTCCATCAAGAGGACACGACAATGGAGCCAGATTCTCGTCTAAGTAACGGGAGTCCTACCCAAACTCTCCCCCACCATCATGTAGACCCTGCTGCATCTGGGGTGAAGGAGAGGGCTCCAGACCCACGTCTGCCGTTTGACACCAGCCCTCCACGTCTGACATCACCTCTTTTTCTCCCTCCTGGGTTTCCACCTCACCAACTCTAGGTGTCAATCATTAATCCCTGTTAATTGATCAGAGTTGAAAGTGTGACAGGCTCCCAGGAGTTGGATTCCAATAAGGGATACCCACGTAAAGCCTTCTCCAGCCCAGTCCCTTCTCCTTTAATCGTTCGCCTTTGTTTCTTTTTAAGAGACAGAGCATGAGTGGGAGAGGGAGGAAGACACAGAATCCAAAGAAGACTCCAGGCTCCAGGCTGTCAGCACAGAGCCCCACGTGGGACTCGAACTCAGGAACCACGAGATCATGACCCCGGCTGAAGTCTGACGCTTAACCGACTGAGCCACCCAGGCGCCCCGCCCTCTTCCTTCTCTTGAGAAAATGAGTGAAGGAGGATTTAGCAGACCACTTTAGATAGATGTATCTGGAAACTCTGACAGAACCCACATCCACAAAGCATGACACAGACACTATTCGTGTTAGATAGGAGTCTACCCTCTCCTTAGAAATGTTCAGAAAAAGTCTCTGTGCTACCTGGTTCTCGTATCAAACAGTTCAAACGTAAAACACAGGGGTGACTACTAGATTCGTACCAAACCCAAGCACAGAAGGATGGCTTAAATATAATCTGGAAGGTTGTTGGTCTCTCCACCATTGGAAATGTAGATTTCATTTGACTGCTATCAGACTAGAGACAGGAATATCCTGCATACATGTGAACACACACACACACACACACACACAAAACCTCTTTTCTACCTCTAGTCTTTCTCAGTTGTGTTATCTAAAATTAAATACATATTGACTCTCCCCATACACACACATTAGGCTCCAAAACCTTTAGGTTAAATTCCCAGCCGTTATCAGCCATGAAGGATACAGTGCAAGACAACCCCTAGGGTGAGCCTCACCAAACCCTCTCCCCTGATGGGTAAAATACCGGAGAGTTCCAATCATTTCCACTTCAAAAAGGTTTTAAGAGTTGCGTACTGGTCTCTTCGAACAAAAGTCTTTTGAGCCTTTAACGGAGTGTTTTATTTCTTCCAAGATCAAAGTCACACAGTTCTGTGAATAAGTGCATTCAAGATTAAGGCATTCAAGTTCAGTCTAAAAATCTAACCTCTTGGCCCAAGTTGGGCTCTCCATTTATCGAATATGTTTTACCTTAAATTTAACTTTTAAAAACTCATGCCTGCCTGCAATTCCCCGTGCCTCATCTCTCCTCTGTGTCCTTCCATTTAGCACATCCCACAACTAGACGGGGGATTTCCTTTGTTTGCAACCCAGAAATGTCATCTTTGTTAACAATCGCAAAGGCTTTCAATTTTCCCTGTTCTAGCACATAGATGAGATCATGCAACACCCCGTGAAGCTTTGATTTCTGATGCTTAATAGGCAAGTAGGAAATTAAGGCTCAGTGACATCAATGGTTTCATTCAAGGTGTAGCCAAGTAGGATAAGAACTCCGGTCCTTCCAAGATGCAAATTGTGGGACCCGCCCTAGATGCCCAGAATCAAAAACTCTAGGGAGGGGACCCAAGAAACTGGATTAAGTTGACCAGGTCCTCCAGGTGATTCTGATGCTCAGTTAAGTTTGGGAACCACTGACCTACAAGAACCTGCACTGTCAGGCAAATTTCCAACATTTCCAACCTCATCTAATTAGACTCTTTCCCTAGTCCAGTCCACTCCAACCACTCTGGACTTTTCTTTCTGCCTATTGAGTACTCCAGGCTGACGTCTAATCGAGAGATTTTTCATTTACTCTTCCCTCTGACTGGAACGCGATTCCTGAGGTCTTTTTATGGTCTGTGCCTTTTTACCTTTCAGGTCTCAACTAAGATGTCACCTTCTCAGAGGAGTCTCCCCCAACTACCTATCTCATTACTTTCTTTTATTTTCTTCAAAACCGTTATCACCAATGTAGGGAAGAAGAAAGCTTTTCCTATACCCTCTTAGGTTCAGTACCCGAAGCCTGTGAATTAAACTGACAGAAGACACGTGGCTCAGTTGGTTAAGCATCTGGCTTCGGCTCACGTCATGATCTCACAGTTCATGAGTTCGAGGCCTGTGTTGGGCTCTGTGCTGACAGCTCAGAGCCTGGAGCCTGCTTCGGATTCTGGGTCTCCCTCTCTCTGTTCCCCTCCCCTGCTCATGCTCTGTCTCTCTCTCTCAAAAATAAACATTAAAAAAATTTAAAAATAACTTTAAATGACAAAAGACAGATGAACAGGAGGAACAAATACACATTTAATTGATTGTTTTAAATGTTTAATTTTGAGAAAGAGAGAGAGTAGGGGAGGGGCAGAGAGAGAGGGAAACACAGAATCCGAAGCAGGCTCCAGGCTCTGAGCTGTCAGCACAGAGCCCGATGCAGGGCTCACATCCACAAACCGCGAGATCGTGACCTGAACTGAAGTCAGATGCTTAACCGACTGAGCCACCCAGGCGCCCCTTAATCGGTACTTTTCATTTTATGTGTGTGTGTGGCAGAGGTGGGGAAGCTATGTGGAAAAGAAGTGAAATCTCCAAAGTGGTGATTATGACGGGGTTTTGGGGTGATGGTGAGGTCCAGAGCTGACGGCCAAGAAAGAATTCTTGAAGACGTCTGTGGTGCAAAAAGGTGACTTAATATTTTATTAAAGATTTTATTAAATCACCTTTCTTAAAGGGTGGTTTATTAAATAAAGAAATGATTAACTTATTATTAAATAAATAAATTAGTTAATTTATTATTAAATAAATAATAAATGGGTTTATTATTTATTCTGCCCAGGGCCCGTGGGCAGTTCCTGGAGAAACGTTTTACTCCGCCCGCCTCAAGTATCTGCCAATGGGCTGCAGGTTATAAGGAAGTTTAATTTTACCTGCCATTTCCTTCTTGCCTTTGTTCCCCACATCACCATGGAGGGGAGGGGATGTTGGGGCTCCAGGAAACGGAGTCTGTAGGTTTTGGGAGATTAGGCTATTGATAAGATTGCCTTTTTTCTTGTAATTTGCTGAGATATTTGTAAACGGATGGAGACTCTTCTCAGTTGGATCATGTGTTTTCTGTCCTTTCCTTGGTCCTTGGGCAGCCAGGAGTGCCTGAGGAATGTCACACATACCCCCACCTTGGTGGGGGGAGGGGGGCGCGGCAATGTCGGCTTGTACTTGGCCCTCAGCTTGCCTTATGGTCCCTCATCGATTAGACCCAGGTGCTTATGCACCGTTTGAGCCAAGGAGTGATAAATTGTGAAAAAAACAACGGGACGTAGGAAAAGCGATTTGGGTTCCTAGGGTTAAGAAACGGTGGGAAGGTAAATATACGGGAGAAAATAATGGTAGATAAGGGTTGTTTTGCACAGTTTGGTGCACAGACTCAAGTCAGTGATGTCTCCAGGGATAAGAGTCAACTGTGGCGATTAAGGGTCATTCTCTTCTTCCTGGTAGGTGAGGAGGAGAGACCATTACAAATGGAAATGTTTGCCCTGCTTTTAGGTAGAAAGGGAGAAGGCAGAGAGTTCCTTCTGTGTCTATTGTTTCTCAGTTGATCCGCAGCTCAAAATAATCCTCGTGCCAAAGTGGCATATTTTGGGGGTGGCATATTCTGACCCTCTTCCCCACTCTGAATTATCTTATTAAGTTTCGCTTCTTGGGGCGCCTCAGTGGCTCGGTCGGTTGAGCGTCCGGCTCTTGATTTCGGCTCAGGTCTCCATCTCACGGTTCGTGAGTTCGAGCCCCACGTCAGTCTCTGTGTGGACGGTGTGGATCCTGCTTGGGACTCTGTTTCTCCCTCTCTCTCTGCCCCTCCTGCTCTCCCTCTCTCTCTCTCTCTCTCTCTCAAAATAAAGAAAGAAAACAAACAAACAAAAAAAGTTTCGCTTCTTAAAAGTCTCTCTCCTTTCCACGAGACTGTAAGCTCCCTGACGGCAGGGACGTTCTCTGTCCTGCTGGCTCAGTTGTTATTCGCTGCATGAACTGACCCGGATCTGTTCTGTCCCTGCTCAAGCGTTCCCTCCCCTGTGTCTCACCCCAAGCAACGGACAGAGGAATATTGCTACGAGTTGATTGGATGGGTTTTTCTTTCTATCTCTAACTTAAAGACGCAAAAATGCATGAAAATCATTTGCGAAATAAGTGACACTGATAAAGCCACTTCCAAAGAAAACTGGATTATGTGCCTACTGAAGAGATCAAAATATGCCTCTTTGGCATATGAATTGCTTTGAGCTAAAAGGCCAAAGAGAACCAGCAGACACAGGAAAAGCTCTTTATCTCCCCCTCACTGCCCAAAAATAGAGTACAAATTTTCCCTTTTGTAAAGGAAATTTCCATTTGTAAAGACGTCTCCTACCAGGAAGACACCACTCATCACCTGAGACACTTTTATCTGTATTTTTCATACATTTCCTCCCTTACCTTCCCATAATTCACCTCCCCTGCCCAGAAACCCAAAATGCCTTTTCCTTGGTTTAGCCTAAGATAGTATATAAGCCTCCATTAATTGGCTGCCTCCTTGAGCCACGTTTTCCTTTGTGAACGCCCGTGGGCACTTACATAATAAAACCGTCTTTTCTCTTGTTAATCGGTTCCTTGATCAGCTTGATTCACAGGCCTCAGCCACTGAACCCAGGAGGGTAGAGGAGAAGCCAATTTTTCCTCCCCTACACCACCATGTAATATTTTTTGCAAGAAATACTTTATTTTTCTTTTAATTTTTTTAATGTTTGTTTTTGAGAGAGAGAGAGAGAGAGAGAGAGAGAGTGCAAGCAGGGAAGGCGCAGAGAGAGAGGAAGACACAGAATCCGAAGCAGGATCCAGGCTCTGAGCTGTCAGCACAGAGCCTGATGCGGGGCCCGAACTCATGAACCGTGAGATCGTGACCTGAGTTGAAGTCGGACCCTCAACTGACTGAGCCACCGAGGCGCCCCTGCAAGAAATATTTTAAGTGTGGGGCGCCTGGGTGGCTCAGTCGGTTGAGGGTCTGACTCTTGATTTCTACTCACGTCATGATCCCAGGGTTGTGGGATTGAACCCCGTGTTGGATTCCGCGCCGAGCGTGGAGTCTGCTTGAGATTCTACCTCCCTCTCCCTCTGCTCCTCTCCCCCACTCAGGCACACACGCGCTCTCTCTCTAAAATAAATCAAATAAAAAAGCAATGTTTTAGGTTTAATTAATAAAACTCATTTGCCCCCTTTGAATTTATCTGTATCAAATGGGAGATAGCATTCCGTCTCAGCCCACACTAGAAGTTACCTTAAGGGGCGCCTGAGTGGCTCAGTCGGTCAAGCGACCGACTTCGGCTCAGGTCATGATCTCGAGGTTTTCGAGTTCGAGCCCTGTGTCGGACTCTGTGCTGACAGCTCAGAGCCTGGAGCCTGCTTCGGATTCTGTGTCTCCCTCTCTCTCTGCCCCTCTCCTGCTCACGCTCTGTGTCTCTGTGTCTCAATAATAAATAAATGTTTAAAAAATTATTTAAAAAAAAATTTTTTAAAAGAAGTTACCTTGGGTGCCTGGGTGGCTCAGTCGGTTGAGCGGCCGACTTCGGCTCAGGTCATGATCTCGCGGTCCGTGAGTTCGAGCCCCGCATCGGGCTCTGTGCTGACAGCTCAGAGCCTGGAGCCTGTTTCAGATTCTGTGTCTCCCTCTCTCTGCCCCTCCCCTGTTCATGCTCTGTCTCTCTCTGTCTCAAAAATAAAATAAAACGTTAAAAAATAAAAATAAAGAAAAAGAAAAAGAAAAAGAAGTTACCTTAAATAAAACACACGCACGCACACACACATTTTAAAATCAACACCCATAGTACACATCCAGCAACTTCTGTCTCATGCAACCCTCTTCTAAAATCTGTCTCCTCCCCGGCTTCATCGGTGCTTTGTGGTGCTAACTCTCTTCTCGTTCACATATCTTGTTTTAGATACCTGGCCAGATCTCCTTTTTCTCAATGGGAAGTTATTGATTTTCACTGGTCATGTATTTCATGGTACAATGGAGATAATCACTGCTTTTGCTTCAAAAGTGCTATAGAAAGGAAAGCTATTATTATGGGATTATTATATTATTTTTCAAGGACATCTGCCTGGGAGAAGAGGCCGAGGCTTCTGTTTCCTCTACCGGTTCCCTACCCTGTAAGCCATTCCCCACCATCTGGACCCCCCCTGCCCAACACGCATTGATTTTACATACAATCCAGCAAGATCCATTACTCCTATAAAGACCCAACCTTAAGTCAACAAAGCTAGGAAGCATGAGATCCGAATCAGAACTCACCTTTAGGGAGAATCGGAAGGAAATGAACATTAAAAAACTAACTCCAGCTCAACCCAAGAGCCACAAAGGGGTGCAGGACGAGACGACCCAGAATGCGC
Organism: Herpailurus yagouaroundi; assembly: GCF_014898765.1. Lineage (NCBI taxonomy): Eukaryota > Metazoa > Chordata > Mammalia > Carnivora > Felidae > Herpailurus > Herpailurus yagouaroundi. Next base: position 23,358,412 of record NW_024420586.1, read on the forward strand.
CGCGTTGGCATAAAGTTCAGTTCAAGTTAAAGGTAATCAAAACCCAGCAGATGCAGGAAAAGCTCTCTCCCCGCCCCCTGACTGCCTAAATTTGCAAGGGAAAGGAAAGCCCACCCAGGAAGAGCGCTGTTAATAGAGACCTCCTCTTTACCTAAGAACCTTATCTGCCTCACAGGGCAACTTTTGTTTTTCCAAACATCTCCTCCCAAGTTCCTACTGAGGGCCTTCCTCCCCTTTGGATCCCCAGACCCTACCCCTCTCCTTAGCTTATATAAGCTTCACGTTTTCTCATTGTCTTTGGAACGTCCATGTCTCTGTGGATTCCCAATATGAACGCCTATTAAATCTCATTTTCTCTTATTTGTCTTAGGTCAATTTGATTCTAAGTCTGGCTAGAAGGACCATAGAGCAAAAAAAGAAGATCTTCCTCCCTAACAGCCGCCTATCATTCATTAGCCTTATTCATTTGAGCACACTTCATGTCAACACCTACAAGTAAAGTAGGCCACAATCGTGTCTCACTACATCAGAAATACTCTTTTGAAGGCGCCTGGGTGGCTCAGTCAGTTAAGCATCCGACTTGGGCTCAGGTCATTATCTTGTGGTACATGGGTTTGAGTCCCACATCCGGTTCTGTGCTGACCGCTCAGAGCCTGGAGCCTGCTTCGAATTCTGTCTCTCTCTCTCTCTCTCTCTCTCTCTCTCTCTCTGCCCCTCTCCCACTTGTGCAGACACACGCACGCACCCTCTCTCAAAAATAAATAAAAATTTACAAAAGCTGCTGCTTTAAAAGAAAAACCAAGGGGCGCCTGGGTGGCTCAGTCGGTTAAGCGGCCGACTTTCAGCTCAGGTCACGATCTCGCGGTCTGTGAGTTCGAGCCCCGTGTCGGGCTCTGGGCTGATGGCTCAGAGCCTGGAGCCTGCTTCCGATTCTGTGTCTCCCTCTCTCTCTGCCCCTCCCCCGTTCATGCTCTGTCTCTCTCTCTGTCTCAAAAATAAATAAACGTTAAAAAAAAATTTAAAAAAAAGAAAAACCGAGAACAAGAAATACTCTTTTGCGATACATTTGCGCCAGGGCTGTGCTACCCCTTTGCACCAATTGGAAATCTCTAGAAAGACTGCAATTTTTTTTTTTTTTTTTTTTTTTTTGGTCACTGGGCTTCTGTTGTGCGAGCTGTTTGCTTCTACGTAGCAAATAGGAGTCTGGAGTTGTATCCAAGGGCCCACATCCTCCAGAGCACCTGCCCAACCTGCAAAAAGAGAAAAACTATATTCCAAGAGAACAACCTGGAATCTGAAAGAACATGATGCAGCAATGCACGCGGTTCCTTTTTCCACGGCCGGGATTTGCGTCGGTGCTCACAAGGCCCACAGTGTGGCCTGCTTACTTGTAATGGCACACCACGTAAGAATCGGCACGGGACCCCGTAACCACGATTATAATTCACGAGACAGTTATGAAGTCGTAATCATATGAGTAACACCTGGTAATAACGTCACTCCTGTCCCCTTAGGAGTCTCCGGTGCCTCATAGATACTGCTCTGTGGTCAGCCCCTGCTCGGCAAACCAGCCCTGAGCCTTCTTCGCCTTACTTTAGCGGGGCCTCCGAAGTGTACGAGGTTTCTCGTTAGGGGAGACATGACCACAAACGTAGCAGCTTAAAACAACACAAATTTAGTACCTCACAGTTCCGCGTGCCAGAAGTCAGGCATAGCATGGCTGGTTCTCCGACCTACGTTCTTTTCCCAGCTGCCCCCTTCGTCTTCAAGTCGGCAAGGGTGCACTGAATCCTTGTGCTTAAATCTCAGCCTTCCTCTTCGGTCACCAGCCAGAGGACACCCTGCTTTTAAAAGGATCATCTGGGGGCACCTGGGTGGCCCAGTCAGTTAAGGGTCCGGTGTCAGCTCAGGTCAGGATTTCACGGTCAGTGAGTTCGAGCCCCGCGTCAAGCTCTGTGCTGACAGCTCGGGGCCTGGAGCCTGCTTCGGATTCCGTGTGTGTCTCTCTCTGCCCCTCCCCCCTGGTGCTCAGTCTCTCTCTGTCTCTCAAAAAAAAATTTTTTTTTTTAATTTTTTTGAAGGATCATCTGATTAGGTCAGGCCCACTTGGGATAATCTCCATTTTGCTACATAACATAACATCAGCACAGGCTTCATGTTATATTCAAAGATTTCAAATACCCTCAAGAGTGAGAAGATTATACAAGGGTGAGGCTCATTGGAAGCCATTTAAGAATTCTGCCTACTTTAACCCAGAGGGATAAAGTTGACAGGAACAGTGGATGCGATTGGGGCACAGATAACAAAATTGCTACAAATTTAACGATCGGCTCTTCAGGGTGGGTTCCCACCAGCTTCAGCACGTCATTGCTTCAAACAGATCATTTCTTTTTTTTTTTTTTTTTTAATTTTTTAAGTGTTTATTTATTTTTGAGAGAGTGCACGCACGAGCAGGGAAGGCACAAGAGAGGGAGATAGAGAATCCAAAGCAGGTTCCCGGCTGTCCGTACTGAGCCCGCCACGGGGTTCAAATTCACGAACCCTGAGATCGTGACCTGAGCCAAAGTCGGATGCTTGACCAACTAACTGAACCACCCACGCACCCCTAAACATTTTTTTTTTCTCCTGGCCCTCTTCTGTCGTGGACTGAATAGTGATTCTCCGCCCCCCCCAAGACACGTCTACTCAGAATCTCAGAATGTGACGTTATTTGGAAATAGGGTCTCTGCAGATGTGATTAATGGAGGATCTCAAGAGGAAATCATGCCAGATTTAACGTGGGCCTTAAGTCCGATCATCGGTGTCCGTCTAAGAAGAGAAGACGCAGAGACAAACGCACAGAGAAGAAAGCCCGGTGAAGACAGGGGCAGAGATTGGGATACTGCTGCCACGTTCCAAAAGAGAGAGTCTGACCTGGCTACACCTCGACTTCTGACTGGTAGCTGCCAGAACTATAAGAGAATAACCTTCCGAAGCCACCCAGTTTGTGGTATTTTGTTATATGAGCCCTAACGAACTAATACAGCCCCCACATTTGATCTCGCATAATCCCTCTCTATCCTTCAAGGGTCAACTTAAATATCAATTCCACAGAGAAGCTGGTCCTAACTAAATCAGATGCCTCCACTTAAACATCTTCATTGTGCTTTTTCTTCAGAGCCTGTTTTATAATTTATAATGAGATGATAGATAGGTGATAGATAGATAGATAGATAGATAGATAGACAGATAGATTGTGGTAGGGTCCCCTCCCTAAGGAGAAAAAAGAAACCTCAAGGCAACCTGGCTATACGCGTACATGACAACACCCCTCATGACCCTGTAACATGAGACCGCTTAATCAGACGGCATGTTTGTGTGTTACCAGATGTGGGAGACAAAGAAGTAAAAAAGACATAAGAAACTACACCACGTGGCGTTCGGGGCTCAGTTCTTCGGGTACGAACCCAACTGAGTGGCGCCAGCAGGAATAAAGCTGCCTCCTGGAAAGAAAAGGCTCCGTGTCGCGACTCCCTGTGTGAGAATCCTGACACAAGATCGATAGATAATAGGTAGATGGATAGATGATAGATAGATAATAAATAGATGATAGATAGATAGATGATTGATAGATAGATAGATAGATAGATGATAGATTTTTTTACCTGTCTATATACCTCACTTGACATAAGCTCCTTGAGGGGGAGGACATGATCGATCTTGTTCACTGCTTTATTCCCAGTATGTAGCAGAATGCATGTACTTAGCAGATGCTCTCTCTTTCTTTTCACTCTGTCTTGATGTGCCCCACGTCACTGTCCGCTCCTTCTCGGTCTCTTCTGCTGTGTCCTCTTCGTGTCTCCAATCACTAAGTGTTAGACGATCCCACAGCTGAGTCCTCAAGTCTACTTCCCAGGTGATGTCACCTCGCCTCGTGGCTTCACCTACCATCTGCGTGTTGCCAAAGCTCAATTTTTTTTTTTTTTTTAAATCTCCTTGCACAAAAGACCTGTTATCCAAATACCAGCCCGAAGTCACTACCTCTGTGTCTGTGACAGGGTTTTATTCCTCGATCTGCGTGCGGGTTTCAGGGGACGTCACTTTGGGAAAATTCAATGAGTGTTTTTCTGCTAGGATATGATATTTCCAGGGGCGCCTGGGTGGCTCAGTCGGCCAAGAGTCTGACTCTTGGTTTCGGCTCAGGTCACGATCTCACGGTTCATGAGTTCAAGCCCCATGGCGGGCTCTGCACTGACAGCACGGAGCCTGCTTGGGATTCTCTCTGCCCCTGCCCCAACTCACGCTGTCTCTCTCTAAATTAATTAATTGGTTAATTAATTTAAAAAAAATCTTTCAATTAAAAGTTATTTTTAAAGTAAAAAAATAATTAACGATCCCCCAAACAAACAAAAACCCTCCTGGTCTTGCCCCCTTCACCTCCTCCATGCTCTCCCATCTTGGTATTTGACAATCCCACTTTTCCAGCTGTTCGGGGCAGAAACGTTGGAGTCATCCTTGGTTTCTGGCGCTCGACGTCCAACCCGCCAATTTGCCATTCTGCGATACCTTCAAAATACATCCAGACTATGACGTCTTCTCATTACTTACTTCCCAGTATGAGCTGCCATTTTCTCTGCTTCCCCCCCTTCCCCCCCCCCCGCCTGCCAACAGTCTTCTTCCCAACACTGTACCCCTGTCACTCAAGCCAACACCTTCCAGTGACTTCGCATTCCAGTCAGAGTCAAATTCCAAGTTCTTCTCGTAGTCTGGTCTTACCTCCTTCTGCTTTTCCCCATCATCATTTTCCTCGTTATTCCTCAAACACGCCAAGCATGATTCTGCCTTAGGGGCTTTCTAAAACTTGTTGTTGTTGTTGTTGTTTTAACATTTATTTATTGTTGAGAGACAGAGTGCGAGTGGGTTAGGGGCAGGGAGAGAGGGAGACACAGAATCCGAAGCAGGCTCCAGGCTCCCAGTTGTCAACACAGAGCCCGACGCGGGGCTCGAACTCACAAACTGTGAGATCATGACCTGAGCCAAAGTCAGACACTTAACCGACAGAGCCACCCAGGAGCCCCCCGGTTTCTTTCTTTTTTTTTTTTTTAATGTGTTTATTTTTGAGAAAGAGAGACAGAGACAGAGTACGAGCAGGTAAGGGGCAGAGAGAGAGGGAGACACAGAATCCGAAGCAGGCTCCAGGCTCCGAGCTGTCAGCACAGAGCCCGACACGGGGCTCGAACTAGCAAATGGCGAGATCGTGACCCGAGCCGAAGTCGAATGCTTGAGCGACTGAGCCACCCAGGCGCCCCTCGAGTAATATATAATTTTTAATAAAATCTACTTAAGAGCAAAGAGTTCACCAACTTAACTGTCGTAAGATAGAAGACCGAATGACTCCAAAGTAGAACCCATTTGATTGATGTATCACCTCCGAAGTTAACAGTGTTTGGGTGGCCAAAGGAAGTAAAAACCAAGGAAACTGGCTCTGAAGACACTGGGCTTCATTTGATCTATACTATTTCCAAAGTCAGCTCCTGCTCCCATGTTTTATCTGCAGGAGGTAATGCATTTGGAATCAAGTCAAGCAGGCATCACAGAAGCTTAAATGTTTTGAAGTGCTGGTACAGAACATCGTACACTTTCCCAAGGTAATCCGAGCTTCAAGAGGAAGTTCTTTCAATTAGTACAGCTTCTCATTTTGACGTGCCTGTGGCTTACACCGTGGGTCATTGTTTTCCCCTTCTAACTTCGTCCCACCATGAACCACGGAATGTTACCATCCATCATTCAAGTTTTAAACTCACCAGTTCACAAACCGGGGACGTCGGTTGTGCATCTGAGAAGCCCCATACGATCCACATACGTGAAATGGTACCTACCCTACGCTCGGTGAAGCCCCAGTAAAATTATGGGCGTTCGACTTTTCTTCTAGTCCTTTCTTGTGGCAGGAAAGGAAAGGGGGAAAAAAACTTACAGGAAAGCACGTGCAGGTACCCTGAAACCTGACCTCAGACGCTGGTCTCTACGTGACCCTGTGAACCTTGCCTGGGACAGTTTGGTTATACACATTCATGAATCATATGGCTACCACTTTCCCCTGTCATAGCTGGTTAACCTCAGGGAATTACCATGGGAACACTCGTGCCCCATCAAGCGCTAACAAGATCCGATGTAGGTACGGTGTCCCCGGCTGAATTGCGTTCCCCGGGAAGTCCTTTTCGGTTCTCCCCCAGCCTCTGTCTCCCCACAGTGAGAGAAGGACGTTGTGTGCCCCCCACAGGCCCCAAGAATTGTTACATCTGTGACAAATTGCAAACCCAGGACTCTTGCTTCCTAGCTTTCCTGATGTTTATCTTTGAACTGGGATCTTTTTAAAATAAGGATGCTGCGCTTTTTAATAAAAAAAAATATATTTCTTTTTGACAGAGAGAGTCCTTGTGCACACGTGGGGGAGGGGCAGAGAGAGAGAGAGAGAGAGAGAGAGACGGAGAGACAGAGGATCCGAAGTGCGCTCTGGGCTGACAGCCCAGAGCCCAATGAGGGGCTGGAACTCACCAACCATGAGATCACGACCTGAGCCGGAGTGGGAGCTTCAACCGACTGAGCCACCCAGGCGCCCCCATAGTTGGAACTGGGATCTTTGGAACCTACAGTTTTCCTCATTTTTCTAGTAGCTCAGGGATTCCAAATATTTTACCCAAGGTGTACTGCAAGGGTACCTTCAACATCGAGAAAAGGACTCTCCTGGATGCCAGTGAACCCAGGCTCATGCCAGTGGCTTCAACATACTGAGGGCTCATTTTGGAAATTCCAGTGGTGCTTCTGGAGGGCTCCTCAGTGCAAGAGAAAATCTACAGTTCACTGACAAATTGCCTGGGTCTGGAAATACTCAGCACGCTTGCAGCCTTTCGGTGTTTGCGTTAAGAATATGCTCAGAAAAATGCAGCATTCAGCCCTCAAACGGAGCGATGGAGGCTCTAAATAGCTCCCCTGACAGTCTGGCTCAGAAAAGAATGCCTTTCACAGACATATCCAGGGATCCCGTCTTAAAAGAGTTCTTGCGAGCTCGGAAGACCTGTGCACATAAAATATTAGAAAACAAAGCATGGGAAAAGTTCCCGTAGAAGGCACTCCTGAGAAATGCAATTTGAGGTTCTTAAAAAAAAAAAAAAAAAAAAAAATCCGCTGCTACCATCGCCAGCCAGAGATTTGGTGGAGAGGAGAAGGTCAGGCTTGCGGGGAACTTCGATTCACTTCACGAACACAACACGAACATCAATATTAGTCGCACAGGTATTTGCTTAAGCTCACTGCCATCCGTTGGTGTCACCTGCGCGGGGCATTAAATGCCCACAAGAGATATGCAACAGCAGCTTTCTCAGCAAGCTGGAACAAAGAGACGTAGCTACCGTCCCCACGCTCAAGGCGACTCGGAAAGACCCAGCCAAAACAAAGAGCGCACGCAGGTCAGGTCATTTCTGAATTCGCAGACTTTCACTGCCACGAGGGTCAACAAGGCTTTTTGGAAACCAGAGAAAATTAAAAACAAACAAACAAACCAGAAGTCAAGTCAGAAGGAGAGCCCTTGATCTACAAGGCACGTGCCCAACAACTGTCGGTCGCTGGAGAGGGACTGTGAACTTCTCTGTTCACGGAGGAGACAGCACACAAAACAATCTCGCCTCGCCCATGACGCAGACCTTGAGAACAATACGTGTCAAGTTTGCGAACTCCAAAGCTCGGCCTGTGAGAATTCATTCAAAAGGAGAAAACAACCTATTCCCCGCCTGATCATAAATTGCAGGAAATGCCAGGCACTTGGAATATTATGGCCCATATGCCACGGATTCATTAAAACCCAGACCTGTTTAAGCTACAGGAAGCACAGATTGGTGGAATGAGCACCAGAATGTGTCCTGGCTGATTTAGGTCTTTTTCTGTTTTCTAGCTCTCTGTTAAGAAGGTTAAAGGAGAGAGGGGAGAGAGAGAGAGAGAGAGAGAGAGAGAGAGAGAGAGAGAGAAAAGGGCAGGAAGGAAAGAAATTCTCCATTGCTCATGCTTATCACTCAGAGATGCTGTGAAAATCAACAGAGAGCATCCTTGGAACACGGAGGGGCTTCTGGAAGCCCGACGCAGGGCATCTCCCAGAGCTGCGTGCCAGGAGCTTGGCCCCTATCACCACTGACTCCACAGTGGCTGGGACGTTGAGAGCTTCACAGTGCAAATTTCCTCCTTCAGGAAGTCCCGCATGTAAATGACGATTCATTTGTATTCTCTGATGTTCCTTGTGTGGGAGGTAGGAGCTGACTGCCTCTTTCTAAAATAATTTCCTAAGCGGGACCTTTTTCTTAATATCAAGGCATTTTAACTGGGGAGGAGAAGGGAAGGAAATGCAACATCTCATTCAGCGGTGAGTGGATTGATTCACTTACTCATTCCACAAACATGTATGGAGCCACTCCAACGTGCCAGAAATTCCGGTGGACGGGGCAAAGGCAATGCCAAATAAGGCAGGGCTCTGGCCTCAGGGAGCTGATGGTCTTCTTCATAACGGAGGGAAATGAATGGGCCTGTGATCTAGCACAGCACTGTGCTGAGGTTAAGACTGAGCGACAAAAGAGTCCGTTGTGGCCGCATCGGTAGGGCATGCCTTGAGCTAGCCAGGAAAGACTCAGAAGAATTAGACTGAGAAGAAAAGGGCATCCCAGGCTGCAGCACCCACAAAAACAGGGGTGAACCAGTTTTCCTACAATGTAGAGAAATATGAAATGGGCTATGTGGGTAAGGAGCACCTAAGAAAACGTAGGCATCCAACGAACGGGTTTAAACAAACGGGGTGGAGGGGCGCCTGGCTGGCTCAGTCGGAAGAGCATGTGACTCTTGATCTCAGGGTCGTGGGTTCCAGCCCCACGTTGGGTGCAGAGATTACGTAAATAAACAAAAACTTTTAAAAATTAAAAAAAAAAAAGGCAAATGGGGTAGAGCCCGTGAAAGCTCAAAAGTGTTAACCTTAAAAAGAAAATAGCCAGTTATTTTAACAGAAAAAAAAAAAAAACAAAACGGGATTATTCCAGAAGAGCAGAGAATTACAATATGGGCTATGCAAGCTATGGGAAAACCACAGGTGAGTCCAACAAATGGAGGAGAGGAGCCCTATTTTATGGAGAAGGAGGAATTGGGAGAGGCGGTTTTGAATGCAAGCCTGTTTGAGAAAAGCAGGGGTTCAGCGTGATGATGGTTTCTCCTTGGTTGAGTTGCAGGGGTAGTCCATTTCTTTTTTTTTTTTTTTTAATGTTTATTTATTTTTGAGAGTGAGCAAGTGAAAGAGAGAGAGACACAGAGACAGAGAACGAATGAGGGAGGGGCAGAAAGAGAAGGACAGAGGATCCGAAGCGGGTTCCATGCAGACAACAGACAGCCAGACTTTGAGGCCCGAACCCGCGAACCGTGAGATCATGACCAGAGCCACAAAGTCGGACGATTAACTGACTGAGCCACCCAGGCGCCCCTGGGTGGAGGGTGGGGGGTCAATTTCCTCTTGGGGGGCCTGTAATTGATCATTCTTTCCTCTTGAAGAGTCTTCTGTTAGGGGTCTGTAATTGATGATTTGTTCCTGTAATTGACATTTCTGGTAGGCGCCTTCTACCACTCCCCGCTTCCAGCCTCCGGAGTCCACGTTAATGAGGTTTCCTTGTATTAATTTTCACACAGTAAATAAGAAGTAACCATGTCAGAGATGCTTTCTCAGAATCACTGATTTTTTTTTTTTAAGGTTCTTTGAGAAGCGGCGACCTGAATCGCATCTGATTCGTGACTGCCGAACTATAGAAAATGTGCAGATCTGCTCGACCGTGTGAATACCTTTAGCTGAGGTGATGCAGGTCCCTTTGGATGCGGTGGTCTGAAATCTTAGAGATTGTGCTTTTGGCGAGCTGGAGCAGTTGCCTTCTAAAAACACTAATGACAACCAAAACTTACCGAGCTCTCATGAGATGGCGGGCACTATGATTGCCCCGAGGCTATCCAATGACTAAGAAACAGTCCCTTGCCCTCAGTGACCTCTGAAAAACTAGCCATTAGGAAAAAAAAAAAAAAAAAAAAAAAGCAAGCTCTTACCCAACCTCTAATTAAAACATGAGGTCTCCGTTGTTAGTATTTTAAGGATAGTCCTTTCTCTCAGTTCGGCAGTCTGGAAAAGACATATAAATTAAAGAGAGTAATGTGTACGTAGAACACTCCATTTATCACAGTTCCGGGAGAAAAAGCTAGAAAAGCCGAGCGTCTGCTGCCCCAGTGTGGCCACACTGCACCCTTTGCTTTCAGCAACCACATGAATGTACATTTCCCACATCAACACTGGACCTGTGAAATTAAGAATTTTGGAGAATAAGGCTACAATATTGGGTAAGCGGGGGGTGGGGGGTGCAGGGTAAAGAGGTTCTCTTTTACCATGGCCCTAGGAAAGTCCTATGGTGAAAGCTGAAAAAGAACAAAAGCAAAAAAAACCACAACTGAATCTCTCCAGGATAGCTCAAGAGATCCCAGGAGTAAGTTCTGGTTTATCCTTGGTGCCTGGGTGGCTCAATCAGTTAAGCATCAACTCTTGGTTTCTGCTCAGGTCATGATCTTGTGGTTCATGAGTTTAAGCCCCGAGTCAAGCTCCACATCAGTGCAGAGATTCGTCGCTTGGGATTCTCTCTCTCTCCCTCTCTCTCCCTCTCTCTCCCCCCCTCCCCTGCTCATGCTCTCTTTCTCTCTCTCAAAATAAATAAACTTAAAAAAATATGTTCTAGAATAAGGTTTAAGTCAAGCAGATGTATTTGTTCTTCTTCATACATCCGTCAACAACTGGATTAAATTATTCTCCCATAATTTCCCTTTTCTGGAACATTTGCTTTACGCTTTTCACCACACCAATTCCTTTCACTACAGAAAATGTCTACCCATGAATTACTCTTTTCCTCAAAATGTTCCCAGACTCCACTCACAAAACTTGGTCAAACCAATAATTTCAGCATCTTCCACCTGGAGTGAAAAAAAAAAAAAAAACAGAGACAGAGATAAAAACAGACAGAAAGAATGACGGGGAAACCTTTGCTATTTGCATACTTACATATAAACTACTCAAAAGCCGGGACCACCTCTAGTCTTTCAATTTTGTCTACTCCTACACTATTTCAATGGTAGATAGATAATGAATAGATTGACAGATAGATGATGGGGGGGAGAGAGAGAGAGAGATGGCAAGGAGAATTTTGTATTTTGAGATCAGGTATGAAACATAATTGGAAAGAAAACCATTTCACATTGATATGCTTCTATAAATGAAATTAGCTCAAAATATTACATTTGCAGATGTGTGTGTCTCTTCTGCTAAATGTCAGGTGCCCTGTAGCTTGTGGGTAAGAAGAACCGTGTCTGCTTTGACTTAAAAAAAAAAAACAAACAGCTCTATCAATGAATAATTATATGCCACAAAATTCATCCATTTTGAATGCACGATTCGATGATTTTTTTTAATTTATAGAGTGCAGAAACCATCGACACAATCCAGTTTTTTGAGAGAGAGAGGGCGCAGGTGAGTGAGGAGCAGTGAGAGAGAGAATCCCAGGAGGGGTGGAGGAAGAAAGAGAGAGAGAGAGAAGCAGGGCTCACCCGAAGCAGGGCTCGAGTTCACCCAAAGCGGGGCTCAAGCTCACCCAAAGTGGGGCTCACCCAAAGCGGGCTCAAGCTCACCCAAAGTGGGGTTCACCCAAAGTGGAGCTCAAGTTCACCCAAAGTGGGGCTCAAGCTCACCCAAAGTGGGGCTCGAGCTCACCTGAAGCAGAGCTCATGCTCAACAAAGCGGGGCTAGAGCTCACTCAATGTGGGACTTGAACTCATGACCTGTGAGACCACGACCTGAGCTGAAGTTAGATGCTTAGCTACTGAGCCACCCAGGCACCCAACACAATCCAGTTTAAGAACATTTCCGTTCATCCCAAAGTAGGCTACATGATGTTGGCCATCCCCACTCCCACCACCCAGCCCCAGACAACTATTCAACCGCTTTCTATCCCTGTAGATTTGCCCTTCTGGACATTTCATACAAACGGAATCACATTTATATGACATTTTGCCTCTGGCTTCTTTCTAAGCATAACGTTTTTGAGACGCATCCATGTTACAACAGGTATCACTAGTTCGTTTCTTTTTCTTGTCCACTGAGTGGAGAGAACACATTGTGTTTCTCCGTCTATCAATTGATGGACATTTGAATTCTTTCCGCTTTTCGGTTATTACGAATAATGTTGCTATGAGCATTGGGCGTACAAGCCTTTGTGTCTTATGTTTTCATTTCTCTTGAGTTGATGCCTTAAGAATCTCTGGACTTGGGGCGCCTGGGTGGCGCAGTCGGTTAAGCGTCCGACTTCAGCCAGGTCACGATCTCGCGGTCCGTGAGTTCGAGCCCCGCGTCAGGCTCTGGGCTGATGGCTCGGAGCCTGGAGCCTGTTTCCGATTCTGTGTCTCCCTCTCTCTCTGCCCCTCCCCCATTCATGCTCTGTCTCTCTCTGTCCCAAAAATAAATAAACGTTGAAAAAAAAATTTTAAAAAAAAGAATCTCTGGACTTTATGGTAACTTTGTTTATTTAAGAAATCGCCAAATGGTTTTCCCAAAGCGGTTGTCCTGTTTTAACATTCCCACCAGCAATACATGAAGGTTCTGGCTTCTCAAAGCTTCACCAACATTCTGTTGGGTATGAAGGGGTGTCTCGTTGTGGTTTTTATTTCCATTTGCCTGAAGATTAACCAGGCAATTAATCTAAAAATTATAGGGATTTTTCCTGAACTTATTGGTCATTTGGGTATTCTCCTTGGTGAAATGTGTATTCTAAACTTTTGCCCATTTTTAAATTAAGGTTTGTTTTTTTTTGTCTTATTAACGAGTTGATAGAGTTCTTTGTACATTCTGAACATACATAAACCTTTTGCCAAGAAATATGATTTACAAATATGTTTTCTGAACTGTGGATTGTCTATTTGCTTAACAGTGTATTTTTTTAAGTTGATTTATTTTGAGAGAGAGAGACAGACAGACAGACAGTGAGTGGGGGAGGGGCAGAGAGAGAGAAACCCACAGAATCTGAGGCAGGCTCCAGTCTCCCAGCTGTCAGCACAGAGCCTGACCCGGGGCTCGAACTCCCAGACTAGGAGATCATGACCTGAGCTGAAGTCAGACGTGTAACCGACTGAGCCACGCAGGTGCCCCTTTAACAGTGTATTTTGAAACACAAAAGTTTTATAACTGTGATGACGTTCAGTTTATCAGTTTGTTCTTTCATGTATTGGGTCTGGTTTTACACCTACGACATTTTTGCCTAATCCAACATAAGCCATAATTTTCTTCCATTTTTTTTTTTAAGTTTTATAGCTTTGGCACTTACATTTAGATCTGTGACCCATTGTGAGTGAATTTTTGTGTATGTTGCAAGGTAAGGGTACAAATCTATTGCATGAGGATATCCAATTGTCTTAGTGCCATCTGTTGAAAAGACTTTCCTTTCTCCACTGAGTTTTCTTTCGGCACCTTTGCCAAAAATCATATGACCATAAATGTAAGGGTTTATTTCTGGACTTTCAATTCTGTACCATTGTCTGTCCTCGTGACAAGGCCACACTCTCTTGATTACTGTAACATTATAGTTTTGGTTTTTTTTTTTTAATCAGGAAGTGAAAGTCCTTCAACTCCGTTCTTCTTTTTCAAAAATGTTTTTGCTATTCTGGGTCCTTTTAGAATCAGCTTGTACAGTTCTGGGAGAAAAAAAAAACCAGTTGGGATTTTTATAAGGATTGAGTTGAACCTGTAGATCTATTTGCTACCTATACCGATCTATAGATCTAACAGTATTTGGTTTTCTAATCCATCAATGTGGAATGTCTCTCCATTTACTCTGATCTTTAATTTCCCAACAATTTTGTATTTTCCGTGTAGAAGTCTTACATTTGTTTTGTTACATTGACTCCTAAATATTTTATATCTTTGATGCTATTGTGTATAGAATACTTTTCTTAAATTTCATTTGCAGATTGCTCATTACTAGCCTATTGATCTTATATCCTGTAACCTTGTTCAACTTGTTTATTAGTTGTAGTAATTTTGGGGGGATACCCTAGGAATTTTAAAATACGGGATCATATCATCTACAAATTAACATACTTTTACTTCCTCCTTTCCAATCTGGATGCCTTTAATTTTTTTCTTTGTTGCATGGGCTAGAACATCCAGTTCAATACTGAATAAAAGTGGTGTGGCAAGAGTAAACATTCTTGCTTTGTTCCCAATTCAGGAAAAGCATTTAGTTGTCATCACTATGATTTTAGTTGTGGGTTTTTCATAGATGCCATTTACCTAATTGAGGAAGTTCCTGCCTATTATACTAGTTTGCTGAGAGGTTTTGTGTTTTGGCTTTTGAAATCATGATTGAGTGTTAGATTTTATCAAATGTTTTTTTCTGTACTTATCGAGATGAAAGTGTGTTTTTTTATCCATTATCTCATTAATATGATTTATTATAGAAGTTGATTTTCAGATGATAAATCAATCTTGCATCTTTGAAATGAATTCCACCTGTCACAGTTTTTTATATGTTGCCAGATTTGCTTTGCTAATATCTTGTTGAAGATTATTATGTTCATGTTCATGAAGGACATCTGTCAGTATTTGTTCCTTTGTTTTTTCCTGTGCTGTCTTGGTCTGGCTTTGGTATAGAATGAGTTGGGAGGTTGGGGGACCTGGGTGGCTCAGTCAGCTGGACGTCAGACTTTGGCTCAGGTCATGATCTCGCAGTTCATGAGTTCGAGCCCTGTGTCAGGCTCTGTGTTGACAGCTCAGCGCCTGGAGCCTGCTTCAGATTCTGTGTCTCCTCGTCTCTCTCTGCCCCTTCCCCACTTTCACTCTGTCTTTCTCTCAATAATAAAAAAGCATTCAAAAATACTTTGGGAAGTGTTCCCTTCTCTGTTTTCTGGAAAAATTTGTGAGAGTCAATGTTAATGCTTCTTTATATATTACAGAGAATTCAACAGTGAAGCCATCCAAGCCTGGACTTTTCTTCAGGGGCAGAATTTTCATCAGTAATTCATGGCCCTTAATTACTGTAAGTCTATTCAGATTCTCTATTTCTACTTGAGTCCACTTTGGTGATTTGTGTATTTCTAGCAATTTGTCTATTTCATGTACATTTTCTAATTTGTAGTGTTCCCTAACAGTTCTTTTAATTTCTGTTAGATCAATAATGATGATTCCTTTTTCATTTCAGATTTTGAGAATTTGTGCCTCCTCTCTTTTTCTTGGTGTAACTAAAGGTTGTTAAATGCATGGACCTTTTCCAAGAATCAACTTTGGGATTCACTGATTTTCTTTATAGTTTTGTAGTCGTAATTTTTCTGTTTCACTTACTTGTGCTCGAATCTCTGTTACCTTCCTCCTTCTGTTTGCTTTGGATTTAGTTTGATCTTCTTTTTCTAATTTCTTAAAGTAGAAGCTTAGGTTATTGATTTGGGTTTTTTTTTTCTCATATAGGCATATAAGCTATAAAACTTTCCCCTAAGCACTGCCTTAGCTGCATCCCATAAATTTTGATATGTTGTGTTTTCATTTTCTTTCACTTCAACATATTATTAAATTCCTTTTGTAATTTGTTCCTTTCACTCATGAGTTATTGAGAAGTGTGTTCTTTAGGGGCGCCTGGCTGGCTCAGTTGGAATAGCATGTGACACTCGATCTCGTGGTAGTGAGTTCAGGCCTAACACTGGGCGTGGAGCTGACTTTATAAAAAAAAAAAAAAAAAAAAAGAAGAAGTGTTGGGGCATCTGGGTGGCTCAGCTGGTTAAGTATCCAACTTCAGCTCGGGTCATGATCTCATGGTTCTTGAGTTCGAGCCCCGCGTCAGACTCTGTGCTGACAGCTCAGAGCCTGGAGCCTGCTTCGGATTCTGTGTCTCCCTCTCTCTTCCCCTCCCCCACTTGCACTCTGTCTCTCTTTCTCAAAAATAAATACACATTAAATTTTTTTTTTTTTTTTACAAAAAGAAGTGTTAGTTTCCAAATACTTGGAAATTTTCCAAATTCTGATCTTCGTGGTTTCTAATTCAGGTCTGCTGTGTTCAGAGAATATACTTTGCCTCTTTCAAATCTTTTAAGTTTTCTGAGGCTTTTTATGGCCTAGCATATGGTCTGTCCCAGAGAATGATTCATTTGCGTGTGAAAAGGATGTGTGTTCTGCTCTTGTGGGATGGACTGTTTTATAGATGACAGTTGGTTCAAGTGTGTTGATAGCGTTCGAGTCTTCTATATGCTTCCCGATATTCTACTCGCTCTATGTGTTATTCAGAGATGGGGTGTTGACATCCCCAACTATTATCGTTAAATTGTCCGTTTCCCCTTTCTGTCAGCCCTTGCCTCATGTATTCTGGGACTCTATTGTTACATGCACATAGGTTCAAAAGTGTTATATGTTCCTGCTACATTTACACTTTCAGCATTATGAAATACCCCCTCTGACCCTGATATTTTTTGTCTTAAAGTCTATTTCGTCATGAGAAAGGATCTTTTCTCATCCTTGTATTTTTAACCTCTGTCCTCCAAAATAATGTGTGTCTCAAGGCGCCTGGGTGGCTCAGTCAGTTAAGCATCGGACTTCAGCTTAGGTCACGATCTCGAGGCTTGTGGGTTCGAGCCCCGCGTCGGGCTCTGTGCTGACAGCTCGGAGCCTGGAGCCTGCTTCGGATTCTGGGTCTCCCTCGCCCTCTGCCCCTCCCCCATCTCTCTCTCTCAAAAATCAACACACATTAAAAAAAAAAAACTCTTCCATAAGGAAAACTCAAGGTTCATATGGCTTGCTTGATGAATTTTATCAGGGAGCTAAGGGAGAACTAACACTAACATTACACAAACTCTTCCAAAGGAAAGGAAGTCTTCCGGAGAAAAGAGGGAGGGAACCCTTTCCATCTTCTTCTATGAGATCAGCATTACTTTGATCTAAGAGCTGACAAGAAAGGAAAATGAAATTCAGTGTTTTTCAATATATTCTAAATGAAATGCTAGTAAATTAAATCCATAAATATATTAAAAGATAATAGGTTATTACTAACCTGGGTTTATTCTGGAAATGCAGTATTTGTAAATCAATGAATACAATATGTTACGCTGATAGAATAAAAAAAAATCACATCTCACTAGGTAAAGGCATTTTTTAATGTTTTTTAAAATTTATTCTTCAGAGGGAGAGAGAGACAGAGACAGAGCATGAGCAGGGGAGGGGCACAGAGAGAGGGAGAGAGAATCGGAAGCAGGCTCCAGGCTCCGAGCTGTCAGCACAGAGCCCGACGCGGCGCTCAAACTCAGGAATAGCGAGATCATGACCTGAGCCAAAGCCGGACGCTTAACCAACTGAGCCGCCCAAGCGCCCCCTTTTTTTCTTTTCAATGTTTATTTTTGAGAAAAACAGTGTTAGCGGGGGAGGGGCAGAGCGAGGGAGACGCAGTCTGAAACAGACGTCTGTCAATTATTTTTAAAAAAAATTTTTTTTAATGTTTATTTATTTTTGAGACAGAGAGAGACAGAGCATGAATGGGGGAGGGTCAGAGAGAGAGGGAGACACAGAATCCGAAGCAGGCTCCAGGCTCTGAGCCGTCAGCACAGAGCCCGACTCGGGGCTCGAACTCATGGACCATGAGATGGTGACCTGAGCCAAGTCAGACGCTTAACCGACTGACCCACCCATGCGCCCCAGACGTCTGTCAATTCTTAACCTGCATGGAGCCAAGCTGAAGAGCAGAAAATGGTAATTCAGAGCTTTGAGAAGTCTCATGAAGTAGGGCAGGAAAATGGATTTACTGCTAGCTACTAAGGTAGCCAGGAACTCGAATGTCAAGATCCAATGAGAAAAGGAACCGCAGAAAATAGAGCTCCAAACCGTGGGCGTGGTTCAGTTTCTAAACCACGCGAGACAAGATGCCATGAAGTCAAGCAGAAAGCAGCAAGTAAGAGGCTAAAAAGTTAAGCAGAGCTTTTAGAAACCTCACAGTGATTAGAGAGACAAAAGTTCGAGATCAAGGTCCATCAGGGTTTCAGGTAAAAATCCCAAATGGCTTTGTCCTAGGAAGGGCAAACCAGATATGGAGATAAAACAGAGCCTCAAATCATCTGATTCCTTGATGGGATGGGGGTTATCTGCTTCTGTTATACAGGGCTGCCAGAAAAAAACAAGTAAATTATATCTGGAGGATTACATTTTTCAGAGAAATCTTTGAAAACTTTTCATATACAATTTCTGGTGTTCAAAAAAAAAAAAATCACGGGCTGCCATGAGTCAGATGAGGGAAACCAAGATGTAACAGACTATATAAATAAACCCATCGGCAAATCAAATATGTGAGTTATGAGACACAAACTTAAATCAGGTGACAAAATTATATCGATTACAAGGAATCAAATGGAAATTTTAGAACTGAAAACAGAGCTTAAAGTAAGCACTAATAGACATTAGATGCAGCATAATAGAAGCTTAGTGAATGGGAAGAGAGTTAGTAGAGAATATCCAGAATGGAAAGAATGCAAGAGACATGGGGCACGGTGGAAAGATCTGATACATGTTTAATTGGAAAGGATACAAATTGGAAGAGATGTCCAAATTCACAGAAGATATCACACCGTTGATTCAAAGAGCTCTCCTGGGGCACCTGGGTGCCTCAGTTGGTTGAGAGCTTGACTTCGGCTCGGGTCACGATCTCACAGTTCGTGGGTTCGAGCCCCGCATCGGGCTCTGTGCTGACAGCTCGGAGCCTGGAGCCTGCTTCCGATTCTGTGTCTCCCTCTCTCTCTCTGCCCCTCCCCTGCTGGTGCTCTGTCTCTCTGAAAAATGAATGAACATTACAAAAAACTCTCCTAATGTAAAGCAGAATGGATACAAAGGAAATTGTGACTAGGCAAATCATAATCAAACAGCTGAAAAACAAAAGAGAAAAAAGGAAAATCTACTTGCAGCCACAGAAAGAAAAGGCACATCACCTTCAAAGGAGAAACAATAAAACTGGCAGCTGACTTTTCGACAAATACAGTGAAAACCAAACACAAAGTGGTGTTTTAAATTTTTTTTTTTTACATTTATTTATTTTTGAGAGAGCACAAGTGGGGGAGGGGCAGAGAGAGCACGAGACACAGAATCGGAAGCAGGCTCCAGGCTCCGAGCCGTCAGCCCAGAGCCCGACGCGGGGCTCGAACTCACAACCATGAGATCATGACCTGAGCCGAAGTCAGATGCTCAACCGACGGGGCCACCCAGGCGCCCCAAGAAGTGGTGTTTTTAAAGTGACAAAATAAAATCACTCTTTACCTGGAATTTTACTGCCAGAGAAACCATCCTTTTTGAATGACGATGAAATAAATTTGGTTCCAGAAAAACTAAAAATGATAAAATGAATTGCCAGCATTCCTACACTAAAACAAATCCTCAAGATTTTTTTTAAAGTTTATTTATTTTGAGAGAGAGAGAGAGAGAGAGAGAGAGAGAGACAGAGAGAGAAAGAATCCCAAGCAGGCTCCCTGCGGTCAGCACAGAGCTTAACGTGGGGCTCGAACTCACGAACCGCGAGATCCTGACCTGAGCTGACACCAAGAGTCAGATGCTTAACTGACTGAACCACCCAGGCGCCCCCTGAAGGTATTGGTGAAAGTTAGAAAATCTGGATCCTTAAAAAACAGAAGTGCAAAAAGGAGTGGAGAGTACTAGAAAGACAAAGTATGTGGGTAAATTTATAGGAACACCGTCTTAAACGATTACATTGCTTTGAGAGGCATTAAAATAGATGTGGACCTAAAATGCAGGTCAACAACAGGACAAAAGGGGAGATGGGCCAGAGCAAATATTTTACATTATTCAATTCTGGAGGAAGCAGTAAAAGGATTAATCTACAAGAGACTAATAAATCAGGAGTAGATGTCATCATCTCTAGGATAACCACAAAAGTATAATTAGAAACTTCAAGAAAGCAAGCCCGCTCAGCTCCTGCCCCCGGCAGGCACTCCGGCCAGCCCTCACTCCTCCCAGTGCCCTCAGGATGTTCCGGATCAGGTCTGCAACCCGGGGATTGCCAAGGGCACAGTCCAGCTGGGTTCAGTAGGTCCACCTACTGGGATGCTTGAATCACACGGTAGAGCGTGTACCGATCTGAGCACCTGTAGCAACAGCGTGAGGCGGGTCTCCGAGACCCTCGTCAGGCTCGAAGATTCCCTGGGACTCAGGAAAGCTGTTCTACTTTTCAGAGTCCTGCGAGTCCTTCTGAACTGCTTTATACGCGGTGATGACCTATTACAGTGAGAGCGCGCACAGGACAACCGGCAAGGGGAAAAAGGCACACGGGGGACGTCCAGTAGAAACCCGTGGTGACAGATCAGTTGTTTTCTCCCAAAGGAGTCACGCGGGTCAATGCTTAGTTCTCCCAGGAATGGTGCGTCACAAAACCTGCTAAGTGCTGCCGGCCAGGGGAGCTCAGCCAAGCCTTGGGGTGCAGGGACTCTACTGGAGGTCATGCAGGGATGCGACAACCACGTGACTGACTTCAGCTACTGAGTCGACAGCCCCCAGGCGTCAAACGAACACAGCGTGGCCCAGGGCCTCACACATACAAACACAGATGTTCACCGCAAGTCACAATCTTTGTAGAAACGATCTGGCCAAACTAGGACGGCGATGCCTGGAATCCAAAAACACGCTGATCGGGCAGAATATGACAGGGGCTTAGCGGCGGCCTCCCAGGAGCCGGACAAGGACCAGCCCTCCTGAAACATGATTCTCCTCGGAGTATATGTGGCTTGAGCCATCCAGGCCTCCCAGGTTTACACTCTACCGATGATTTGTCACTTGATTAGAGGCCTAATTGCCGAACTGAAAAAAATGTTGTTGTCAGTCGGATAGGAGAGTTGACCCTGGGTAAGGGTGGAACCGGGGACAGACACAATTGTGCAAGAAGGTGGCAAAGGGGAAGTCCACACCACGGGAAGGTACAGTAATGGCACCAGCACGTTGCCTAGTGTGTATGAGAAAACAATGTAAACCGCCACCATGTACCAGGTGCCTGCTGTGGGCTAAGTCCTAGGTTTGGGGTTCTAAGATGTACCCTACATCAATCACAACAGCCATTCAGGCAGGGGACCTCCAGCTATGACTCAAGGGACCAGAGAGTACTAAGGACAAACCTCCCCTATGGACTGATATATCCCAACAGCCCGGGCTCGGGATAGACTGGAAGAAAAACTTGGCACGTTGCTCGGTTCCAAAATGACAAAGTCACACTAAAAGTGCTGGCACCGCATGAGTCACAAATGTGTGTCCTCCGCCAGGACCCATGCAAAACAAGAAGTCTTATTTCTCGGTGAGACCCCTTGCTCCTGTGTTATCAGGGTATGGGGACAGTCTGACCGGGGCCAAAGACGAGGTCCTTCTGCAGCTGGGGGTTTCTCTACTGTCCTTGGGACACTATCATATTAATTTTCTGGTCTCCTGGTACCGATGTCTGAAAAGGTTAGCAGGTCGCCTCTCCTCTAGAAACAAATACGATGGTCTCTCGAGGACTGGCCATCGCTTACAAATGCGCAAAGAACTGACACTGGTGGCAATGCCCACTCCCCTGAGGGCAAACAGGCTTCTCTCCTGGGACTCCTACACAAGGCTTGGGACACTCACTTCCCAGAACTCTGCGGTGGAAGTTTGGGCTCTGATGCATCCAAACCACCCGGGAATGTCAGTTACCTCGGAGGGGAAAGGGAAAGACAGGGACAGAGCAGTATGCTCCAATGGAGAGCCCATACGCCTATGACGGCTCCACCATGGTTTTGTCACGTGCTTCTCGCAACAGTGCCTGGCACCTGCTGGCTCGAGCACAGAAGGAATGGGGTGGATCTGAGCTGGGACCTTGCGGTGCCCGGACCAAAGAGTCCTGCTTCGTGGCAGGCAGCTCCAGGGGCAGCACACGCTTGGGCCTCTTTCCCCAGACCCTGACGGGAACCAGAAAACTTTCCTCAAGGCACTTACAGGCCTTTTTAGCAGGCCATGCTGCCACCGGCTGGCACACCGGCCGGCACAGAGAACAACACGCTCGGCTACTTTACGCGGTGTTATCAAAAAGCAAACACCAGACTCTCCCTGGACGCCCCGGGTCGCACCCTGGGAGTAACACGATTTATTTCAGGAGACTCGGGCATCGGGGTTTCCTCCCACTGAGCGCATCGTCCGCCCTCCCCGCCCGCTCCCAAGCGCTCTTCCGGGCCGCTCCCCCGACGGAGCCCGCCCTCTGCTCTCTGACCCCTGGGGCAGGCCCGGTTCCCAGGGACAGGCCCCGCCCCCAAGATGGCGGCGCCCGTGTGCCGCTGAGAACGGCAGCAGGCCCCACTACCCTTTCTCATCCCGAGAAGCTGAAGGCAGCGGAGAGCGCGGCTTCGGGGGATGGAGGGTGCGCGGCAGACGGCGAGGGAGACGGCGCCTCGGCCTCGGAGGCGGCGGGACCGGGGCCTCTGCGACCGTCCGCCGGCCCCTCGCCGCCCCCCGGCCTCTCGTGCGACTCGTCCGGAAAACGGTCGCCCGCTCCGGTCCCTACATCGTGCCCCAGACGAACCCCGTCGGTATCACTGGCCGCGACTCGCGCCATCTTGGCCATTGGCCGTGGAGGCCCCCGAAGCAGCTCCTGCGCGTGCGCCGCGCTCCGACCTCGGGCTGCGGGGCGCCGGGAGCGGAAGTGCTCCGCTGACCCGAGGGCGGCGCGAGGTCGCGCCGCTTGTTGTCCTCCGACCTGGCTGGCGGGTTCTGGTAGCCAAGTACCGGGAGGCGGAGCAGGCACTGGCCGGAGGGCAGGTGGGGGTGATGGGTTCGCGCCCCTGCGACCTCGGGGCCCTGGGCTGAGTGGGGGCGACGGGCCGGGGGCGACAGCCAGTGATACTGTCATTGAGTCGTTGGGTCAGGTTCAGCGGCCGTTTGCTGAGTGTCTAGTACGTGCGAGGCGCCCTTGGGTGCATGGTCATCCTCCCGAGGGCTGTGAGTAGGTACTACGAGTGTCTTCATTATATCGCGAGAAAGCAAGAACAGAAAGGCTCGTAGCCTGTCCAGAGTCACACAGCTAGAAAACCCCGGGAGATCCTTCTAGCACCTATGCGTTTCTAAGGAGCGTTCCCGAAATGTATCAACTTTGTGCTTGCTGTGTGCCTTCCCTGCTAGAACACAGCTCCGCAGGGTCGGGGAACTCTGATTACTTTGTTCACTGATGTACCTGCAACACGTTGGACAGGCCCACAGTAGGCACTCAACTTTTTCACTGAATGAATCAAAGCGACAGAGCGGGCAATCAGTTCGAGTCCACAGCTAGGACCCTTATGGGATGACGCAGTGCTTAGCTCCTTGTCTGGCGACAGTCAGGCTGCTACTAAGCGTTTACTCTTAACACTGAAACGAGGCCTTGTGGCTGCTTCCATAAAGTTTTCCATCTGGGCTTTCCTCACTTTCACTGCCTCAGAGAGGTTGCTCACTGCATCTCCTGTGCGGTCGTTGTTTCCAGGGTCAGGGCGCATCAGTGAGACCACTGCTCACCTCCTGCGGGCTCCGGCTCAGCCGCCCCTGGGCTTCCTAGTCTACAGAAGAGCCAGTCGAGGCCTCAGAAGGTGAGTTCCCTGGCTCAGGGACAGATGCGGTGCTGTGGCCATGGTCCCAACGGAGATGCGTTTGTCTCTGGATCGTTTGGTCCTGCGTCGTTAGGAACAAGAGAGCTCTTATCAGAGTCCTAGGAGGAGGAGCCTCAGCCCAGAGCCTAGGACAGAGGGAGGAGGCTCATAGGACAGACCCAGACCCTACGGCAGAGGGAAGAGGCTCACAGGACAAGTGGGAATATTGCACTTCCAGGGTAAGGTGTTCTAATAGCTCATCTGTTTCTTTTAAAAGGTTAAAATAATTTTAGTTACATAAACACTGTGTACTGGACTGTCTCAAATAGTGTAGGGAGCAGCAAAGAACATTTGTGTAGACAGTAGCAATGCACAGAGCCTGATGCGGGGCTCGAACTCATGGACTGTGTGATCATGACCTGAGCTGAAGTGGGTCGTTTAACGGACTGAGCCACCCAGGTGCCCCTATCAGCCCCCTTTCTTTTCCTGATGTGTTTCCTGCTAAGTTTCAGAGATAAGTACATTTCACCCCTGAATACTTTCACAGGCATGTCATTAACTATGTTTGTGTTTAATGCTTAATAGGTATTTTAATAAAAAATAAATTCATACATAGCACCATCTGGTATTTGATTGTATGTCATCATGTTTAATATAACCCCTATATATATTTTTCATGTATTTTCATTATATATTTATGCTGATAGGACGCTTTTTTAAGTGCTATTTATTGAGATATAATTTATATATCAAAAGTTCACCTTTCTAGGGGCACCTGGGTGGCTCAGTCGGTTACGCGTCTGACTTTGGCTCAGGTCATGATCTCGCCGTCTGTGAGTTCTAGCCCCGCATCAGGCTCTGTGCTGACAGCTCGGAGCCTGGAGCCTGTTCCGGATTCTGTGTCTCCCTCTCTCTCTGACCCTCCCCTGTTCATGCTCTGTCTCTCTCTGTCTCAAGAATAAATAAACTGTTAAAAAAATTTTTTTTAAAAAGAAAAAGTTTACCTTTCTTCACTGTACAGTCCCATGGATTTGACGGAGATTGAGTCATGGAACCACCACCATCACCACGATATTAGACTTTTTCATCACTCCCCATCAAAACCATTGTTCCCTTTATTCTTAAACTACTCTTTCCACTCCCAGACTTGATCTTTTTTTTTTTTTTATTGTACTTTAATTCTTTCTAGAAAGTCCTAGAAATGAATCTTTTAGTATATGGCCAAATGCAGCTCCCTTCTTTCACTTAATGCTTTTTAATTTCATCCATGTTGTGGCACATTGTGTTATTTTGTCGCTTTCATAGCCAAGTAATGTTCCGGTTTGTGTATCTGTGGACCACCTAATGCCCACTGCAATTGTTCAAGGTTTCGCGTTATTCTTAAGGAAACTAGTGAACATCTTGTACAGATATTTATGTGGACATATGTTTTTCTGTTTCTTGGGTAAATATCTGGAGTGAGGTTGCCTGGTCATATGGTAAGCATATGTTTCACTTAGAAGACATTTCCAGAGGGTTCTGCCAACTAGCTCTACCATTTGGTTTTCCCACCAACAACACACCTTTTGTGTAGGTGTGTAAAGGTATCTCATCGTGACTTGAATTTGCATTTTTGTAACGACTCTCGATGTTGAACATCTTGCCACGTGCTTGTCTCCGCCATCTGTTCATCTTTGGTGAGGTATCTGTTGTAATCTTTTGCCTTTTTTGTTTGTTATTAAGTTGTTATTTTTACAACCTTTTCTATACACCTATATCTTTATATACATGCACACACATGCAGTATCTGTTATCTTTATATATTGTAGTTGCAAGCTCTTTATCTTCTGTGTGTTTTCCCAGTGTTTCCTCCCAACTTGGGGCATGTTTTGTTCTTAACAGTGTCTTCTGAAGGAGACATCTTTATTTTTGATAAAGTGCAACTTAGCAAGTTTTTCTCTTGTGGTTGATGCTTTTGTGTTCCATTTATGAAATTTCTTTCTACCCCAGGGTAAGAAAGATTTTTCTCATAATTTTTCTAACAGAAGATTACAGTTTGGTACTTGTAATTAAGCCTGTGGTGGATAATGAGTTAACTTTTATATCCGGTGTGAGGTAAGGGTCAACATTCTTTTATATTCTTATTTTTTGCATACTCCTTTCCATTCGATTCAGTAACATTTCTGAAAAGACTTCTTTCCCAGTTTCCCTAGCACCCTTCCTAAAAATGAGTTGAATACGTATGTATCAGTCTATCTGCATATACCACATTGTGTTAATTACTGCAGCCTTATATCAAGTGCTCAAATCAGGTAGTGTGAGTCCTCCAGATTTGTTGTTTGTTTTCACGGTTGTTTTCGCAACTCTAGGTCCTTGCTCTTTTCATATAAATTTTATTTTTTTAATGTTTATTTATTATTTTTATTTATTTTTTTCAATATATGAAATTTATCGTCAAATTGGTTTTCCATACGACACCCAGTGCTCATCCCAAAAGGTGCCCTCCTCAATACCCATCACCCACCCCCCCCTCCCTCCCACCCCCCATCAACCCTCAGTTTGTTCTCAGTTTTTAACAGTCTCCTATGCTTTGGCTCTCTTCCACTCTAACCTCTTTTTTTTTCCTTCCCCTCCCCCATGGGTTCCTGTTAAGTTTCTCAGGATCCGCATAAGAGCGAAACCATATGGCATCTGTCTTCCTCTGTATGGCTTATTTCACTCAGCATCACACTCTCCAGTTCCATCCACGTGGCTACAAAGGGCCATATTTCGTTCTCTCTCATTGCCACGTAGTACTCCATTGTGTATATAAACCACAACGTCTTCATCCATTCGTCAGTTGGTGGACATGTAGGCTCTTTCCATCATATAAATTTTAGGATCTGGTTGTCAATCTCTGAGGAAAAGCCTGCAGATTTGGAGACTGCATTGAGTCTGTGGATGGTACTTCTGCCAGCTGTATTGACTCTTCTGATTTATTAACATGGTAAAACTCCATTTACAGGTGTTCTTGAATTTATCTCAGTAATGTTTTGCAGTTTTGAATGGACAGGCCTTGCACATATTTTAAGTTATTCCTGTTGTATATTCCTACAGCATTAATGGTGGCAGTGTGTGTTGTATGTATTCCTTTTTTTTTGCATTTCAGTTTTCTATACCGACTTTGTATCCTAGGACCTTCCTAAGCATACATATCAGGGGCTAGTAGCTTTTTTGTTGAAAGTTTGGCATTTTCTACATGAACAATCCTATAGTTGTGAATAGAGACTATTTTATTTCTTCCTTTCTAATCTGGACGCCTTTATTCCTTTTTCTTGCCTCATTGTACTGGCGAAGATTTTTGGTACAATGTTGCCTATGTGTAGGGAGAGTGACATCCTTGCCTTGCTCCTGACCTTGGGCCAAAATCATTCATTCTTTGACCGCTGGGTATAATTCAGCTTGTAGGGGTTTTCACAGATGCCAGGTGGCAGTTGAGGACATCTCCTTCTGATCCTGGTTTTGTGAGAGTTTTTATCATGACTGGGTACTGAATGTCACAAATGCTTTTAGGGATTAACTAATATCACTCTTTTTTCTTAGTCTTCCATTTTATGTAATTATGTATCTTGTCGGGTTTAGGCCTGTCATTTCATTATTTATTTTCTTTTTGTCCTCTCTTTTTTGGTTCTTATTGTCTTGCTTCCCCATTCCTCTCTGGAATATTTGTGTGTGTGTGTGTTTTTAAAGTTAAACTTCTAGGGGTGCCTGGGCGGCTCAGTCAGTGGAGCGTCTGACTTCGGCTCAGGTCATCTCACGGTCCGTGAGTTCGAGCCCCGCGTCGGGCTCTGTGCTGACAGCTCAGAGCCTGGAGCCTGCTTTGGATTCTGTGTCTCCCTCTGTCTCAATGCCCCTCCCCCACTCGTGCTCTGTCTCTCTCTGTCAAAAATAAATAAACATTAAGAAAATTTTTTTAGGGGCGCCTGGGTGGCGCAGTCGGTTAAGCGTCCGACTTCAGCCAGGTCACGATCTCGCGGTCCGTGAGTTCGAGCCCCGCGTCGGGCTCTGGGCTGACGGCTCAGAGCCTGGAGCCTGCTTCCGATTCTGTGTCTCCCTTTCTCTCTGCCCCTCCTCCGTTCATGCTCTGTCTCTCTCTGTCCCAAAAATAAATAAACGTTGAAAAAAAAATTTTTTTTTAAATAAAAACAATAAAGTTAATCTTCTATTTTGAG
This sequence comes from Herpailurus yagouaroundi, assembly GCF_014898765.1. Taxonomy (NCBI): domain Eukaryota; kingdom Metazoa; phylum Chordata; class Mammalia; order Carnivora; family Felidae; genus Herpailurus; species Herpailurus yagouaroundi. The sequence goes on from NW_024420586.1 coordinate 23,386,266, forward strand.
ATAACTATAGATTCCCATGCACTTATAGGAAATAATACAGGAAGATCTCCTGTACCCTTAGGCAGTATCCCCCACTGGTGCCATCTTGCAAAACTATAGTACAAAATACAACCAGGATATTGACATTAATGCAGGCAAGATACACAACATTTCTGTCACCATAAGGAATTTTATAGCCATATCCCTTTCCTCCCACCCCTACCCTTACGCCCTCCTTAAGCCCTGGCAAGTACTAATTTGTTCCCCATTTTTGTAATTTTTTTCATTTCAAGAACATTAACAAATGGACTCATACAGTATGTAATCTTACAGGATCGATTCTTTTCACTCAGTATAATTCTCTGGAGATTTATCTGGTTTTTGTATTAGTAGTTTCTTCCTTTTTGTCACTGAGTTGTATTCCACTAAATGGATCAGTTTATCTAACTGGGTAACTGTTCTTTCCATTAGCAATATGCATTGCAGGTTCCTCCATATCTTTTTTTTTTTTTTAACGTTTCTTCATTTTTTGAGAGACAGAGCATGGGTAGGGGAGGGGCAGGGAGTGAGGGAGACACAGAATCTGAAGCAGCCTCCAGGGTCCGAGCTGTCCGCACAGAGCCCGACGCGGGGCCCGAACTCACGAACTGTGAGATCATGACCTGAGCCGAAGTCAGACCCTATTGAAGGGCATCCAGGCTGCTTCCAGTTTTGGACCACTGTGAATAAAGCTGCTATAAAGCTGTCATTTACACATGTAGGTTTTTCTGTGGACAGAAGTTTCACCTCGTGGTTCCTTTCCTTTTGAAGTTTTTGATTTGTTACGTTTATTTAGAGAGAGAGAGTACACACGTGCGGAAGGGGCACAGAGAGAGGGAGAGAGAATCCCAAGCAGGCTCCGTGCTGCCAGTGCAGAGCCCAGTGCGGGGCTCAAACTCACGAACCATGAGATCGTGACCTGAGCCAAAACCAAGAGTCAGATGCTTAACCGACTGAGCTACGTGGGTGCCCCTCCTTTTGAGGTTTTTAATTTTTTTTACTGTGAACTCATTTTCAGTGAGAGTTCTTTTCCATGGAAATTCTGTGTGCTCGTTATGACAGCATCCCTGCCGAACTGTTGGGCCCGTGCCACTGCTGGGGCCCAGCGGTTTCCCTAAGGCAGGACCAGCTGTCGGGAATTTTTCAACCTCTGGGTTTTGTACTCTGCTTCAGATGTCCGTGTGGAGTGCGTGCCTGCCTGTGGCACAGGACTTGGGTTCTCATTTCCTTTAAGTGACTCCTGATTCTTACTGTTTTCATCAGCCAGGGGGTGACAGCTTTCTAGTTCCTGTTTTAAAAGCTGCAATGTCCTTTATGACTTCCGGCTTTAAGGCCGGAAGTATCTCAGTTCTAGTTCTTTGCCCGCCTGTGGCCTGGAATCCACTCCACTCGCGAATTAGAGCCTTAATCCCCCAACTGCAAAGCCATACGGCATCTGTTCACCCCTCACTTTAAATCACATAATAATATTCTTCATTGATCTTCAGCCTGACTGTGTATTAAGTCTTTTAAATACTGGCCAGCATCTCATCGTATTTGCAGTCAGAGGAGGTCGGGGGGGGGGGGGCACAGGGAGAGCCCACTTACGTCAGCCCAAGTCCTGTTGATAGGAGTGCGCAGCAGGACATTTATGACTTAATTTTATCCCATAACATTATATAGAGTAGAAATGATGATTTATTGCATTTTTTCCCCTAGAACTCAGGCAAGTTGAAGACCAGCTAGACCGCCCCAGGGAAAGCCAAGACCAACCTGTGTGGCGGACTGCATTCGCAGACAGGGAAGCACAGAAAGGTCCAAGCAGCCAAGAATTCACAACATTCAGAAAAATCATTTATCCAAGCACAGACTTCTTTTCTAGAAGACAAAGACTCTCTAAATATTACTCGTGGGGAAGGTGTTCAAAGTGTAATTTAAACTTTCTCTACATAAGTAAAGACTCTTTAGTTGTTTTTTTTTTAATGTTTATTTATTTTTGAGAGAGAGACAGAGTGCAAGTGGGGGAGGGGCAGAGAGAGAGGGAGACACAGAATCTGAAGCAGGTTCCAGGCTCTGAGCCGTCAGCACAGAGCCTGATGTGGGGCTCGAACCCACAAACCATGAGATCATGACCTGAGCCGAAGTCAGACACTTAAGCAACTGAGCCACCCAGGCGCCCCAAGGCTCTTTAGTTTTATAAAAATATTACATTAATGGATTTTTCTGCTTTTTGGCAACAATGTTAAGGAGGATAATGACAGTCCCACATCCGCCAACCAAACAGCTAAACTGATGTTTTATAGCTGAAGAAACCATCATAAGGAGTGTGTTTATTCTCTTAAAGTTTTGATTTATTCATTTTGAGAGAGAGAATCCCAAGTAGGCTCTGTGCTGTCACTGCAGAGCCTGATGCGGATCTCGAACCCACGAACTGCGAGATCGTGACTTGAGCTGAAACCAAGAGTCAGACGCTCAACTGACTGAGCCGTCCAGGTGCCCCAGGACTGTGTTTAGGACTCAGAGATAGTAAGTGACATAGCGAGCATTAGCCATCTCCTCTAACTGACATTCAGCGCCCTTTATCCCTCCAGACCTCACCCAGTGGAAGCAAGGTGAGGGCATCCTGCGTGGTTATTTACTACTGTCTCCGTTTTGTGCTGGGTTGAAACGTTTAGGAGAAAGCAAAAAGCAGACTCGCATTCCCATGTATACTACAGTTGGTCTTGCCAGGCCAGCAGTCTTGCTGGAACGGCTAGGGGGAAGGGAGGGGAAACTGCCAAGAAAAATGCCTTTGGGCAATCGCAGAGCTGTGGAAACAACGAGGACTTGAGGAACGAAAATTCTAGAGAGTGAAGTGCCTTTTCCAGGTGAGCGGATGATCGCTGTCCGTTATCTGGAGGCATCTGCTGAATCCGGGGGCAAGCGGAGAATGGGGCTCAGCCCAGGCTGATGGACTTTCAGGGGGGGCGGGTAGAGATCCAGAAGAGCTTGTAGAGGTTACATAGGGAACGAAGAGAGCTCCAGGAGCATGACTGCCTTCGTCCAGGGGGTGCTTGCCGAGTTTGTGACGGCGCAGGAGGTTAGCGGGTCCAGGCCAGGAACACAACGTGAGCCCTCTTGTGGTGTTGCGTGCTTTGCAAACAGTCTGGACAGAGCACGAGGTCTGCGCGATCGTGGAGGAGGGGGCTGAAGAGCTCAGCTCAGTACCTATGAAGGGGGAACTAAATCTCCAGAAGTCTCACGTCTGAGGAGACAGAGACCCAACAGGCTCTCTCGGGCAGAAGTGCAGCAGGGACAGCCTGAGGAACGGTGCTGGGGAGAGCTAGGTTATCTTCACCCAGCAGTCTGACCCTGCTCGATCGGAGGTGATCGGTCCCAGGCCTCGTCTGCTGAATGAGGAAAAGGCAAACCCAGGCACCTGTAACCTCCATGGTTTTTTAACATACGCTGTCTGATACAGAAGCTTACTAGACATGAGAAAAGGCAGAGAGATGCGGTTGTTGGGACAAAATGAACAATTGTGGTAGGCATGCTTCTAAGGATGACGCCCACGGACTCTCTTCCTTTTATAATCCGTGCCCCCTCCCCAGCCCTTTGGGTGAAACGTGTCAATATAATGATAGCTGTGGTTACGCTATATTCTACGTCTGAGTAGCCCTCATCTTTTTTTTTTTGTATTTTTTTTTAAGTTTATTTACTTTTGAGAGAGCAAGCAAGCGAGCAGGGGAGGAGCAGAGAGAGACAGAGAGGATACCAAGCAGGCTGTGTACTGTCCGTGCAGAGACCGACACGGGGCTCAAACTCACAAACCGTGAGATCGTGACTTGAGCCGAAACCGAGAGCCAGGACTTAACCGACCGAGCCACCCAGGTGCCCCGCCTCGTCTTTTCATAGGAGCTTTTTAAAGGCCGTTTTGTCCAGCTGGGTGGCAAAAGAGGAAGTCAGAGATTCGAAGGTGTGGAAGGGATCCAACACGAGAGGGATTCTCTGTTGCTGATGTGGGGAAGGATCCGTGAGCCTCATCCAGGATCTGAGAGCGGCAGCCAGCCAGAAAATGAGGACCTCAGTCCTCCGGCCACAGGAACTGAATTCGGCCAATAACCTGAATGAACTTAGAAGTAGATGCTTCCCCACAGCCTCCAGCTAAGACCCAGCCCAGACTACACCTTGATTCCCCGCTTTGTGAGACAGAGAGTAGCCAAGCCCGCCAGGATTTCTGACCTACAGAACTATGTAAACGGGTGGTGTTCTAAGCCACTGTTTGTGGGAATTTGTTTCAGCCGCAGTAGAGAACTAACACACACAAAAAAAAAACCCACACGAGTTTGATGCTGGAATCCACAAAAGGCACTTTTCAGTATCCATTAATATAACAGAAATAAAGGAAAAGACAAACGGGGTGAAAGTTGCTGGCATCTCTAAAAATGGGTAAAATATATATGCTATAACTGAAAACAAATACAGTAACCAAGAACTCCTTGTGTATGGGTTTTAACAGTGGATTAGACATAGCAGAAGACGACGGGATTCGTGACTTTGAGGACAACAGGCTTGTCCCAAAGCGAGGGGGCGAAATGCAGAAAACCAGAAGCAAACTTCGAGAGGCATTTGGGAAACAGCCAAAAGGTAAATAAAGCATGTATGTTGAAAGAGATCTAAGCCAGGGAGCCAAGAAGCTCTGCGAATCCCAAGCAGGAGTGATCAACTCCTACCATTCCGTTTCCAGCCGTGATGGAGGAGCCAGGACTAAACTTCTCCCCCCCTACAGTAAACAACTAGATGGCACCGATACGGTCCATGAGGTTAGCAGTGTTCATACAGCGGACAGAGGCCATGCGGGATTGTGAAGCTGAGAGTGCAAAGGTAAATGAGGTGGGCCCCTCACTCTGGCTCTCTGCTGGGAGGCACTTAGCAAGATGTGATGTAGGGAGGGGGGGATCCCAAGAAGAGTTCAGCGGTTCTTGGGGTGGAGAAAGAGATCAGTGCTCAGGACAGCCGAGGCTACTAGAAATGTCAGGGCACAGTACTACAAAGGAAGGCGTTCTCGACAAGACAGAGCGACAGAAATGGGGAGGCCCCCCTCCCCGAGAAGAATTCACCCAAATCTGCAGGGGTTGCAGAAAAAGCCTGGCAAGGATTTGGTGCGTGTTTGGGCTCGGCTTCTGGCCTCAAGAGGCTATTAAAAGTTCAGTCTAGGGGCGCCTGGGTGGCGCAGTCGGTTAAGCGTCCGATTTCAGCCAGGTCACGATCTCGCGGTCCGTGAGTTCGAGCCCCGCGTCGGGCTCTGGGCGGATGGCTCAGAGCCTGGAGCCTGTTTCTGATTCTGTGTCTCCCTCTCTCTCTGCCCCTCCCCCGTTCATGCTCTGTCTCTCTCTGTCCCAAATAAATAAATAAACGTTGAAAAAAAAATAAAAAAATAAAAAAATAAAAAAATAAAGTTCAGTCTAGGGAATCCTTATGAAAAGTTCCAACAAAGCAGATTTATTTTTTTCGGTTCTTTCTTTTCTTTTTTTTTTTTTTTTAGAGCATGAGCAGAGGAGGGACAGAGAGAATCTTAAGCAGGTTCCACTCTCAGCGCAGAGCCCAACCTGGAGCCTGACCCAGGGCTCAACCCCACGACCCTGGGACCATGAGCTGAGACGAAACCAAGAGTCGGACTCTCAACCAACTGAGCCACCCAGGTGCCCACCAACAAAGCAGATTTAAAAGAACCTATATGGCCAGTCACTGTTCTTGCTGAGCTTATGTAAATAATTAGGCCAAGTTGTTAAAACTAGACTTCGTTTGGGGCACCTGGGTGGCTCAGTCATTTGAGTGTCCGACTCTTGATTTCGGCTCAGGTCACGATCTCATGGTTGGGGAGTTCGAGCCCTGCGTCGGGCTCTGTGCTGACCGTGTGGAGCCTGCTTGAGATTCTCTGTCTCCCTCATTCTCTCTCATAAAATAAATAAATAAACAAAAATAAAACTAGACTTATTTTACAAACAAATGGTAACTTGCCTATCTTTGGCAAAAATTAGGGCACTTATAGAAGAGAAACATGTTTCAGTGACCTACCTGAGTAACTGTTAGAGTCTAATACTGTTTATTATAAACTGGACTAGAGCCTGATTTCTTCTGGTGCCTGACTACAACTCTCCAAACTCATTTCTTTAATTTGGATTCACGTGAAGACTAAAGCCGCCCCTTTTTCCTGAAGCCCTGCAAACTAAGTACAAAGGACATGATGTAAACTTCCAAGAAATCACCACCACAGCTCACGTGGAGGCAGTGTTCATGCCCGTTGCTGTGTGAGCCATTCAAAGATGTCGAGATATTTGAACTGCAAACCAGGAGAGCCCGTCGGACTGCCACCACTGCCCCTGCTGTATCTGAAGGAGCTTCGAGCCTGACATCTCAAAATCTTCTCTACTGGCCATCCTCAGGACTCAGAGACTGATTTATATTACGATCTAATCATCGGCCATGGGTGGTTCTTTGGTTTCCATAGAAGGGCCTCTTGTTTGGGGCGCCTGGGTGGCTCAGTCGGTTGACCGACCGACTTCAGCTCAGGTCACGATCTCGCGGTCCGTGAGTTCGAGCCCCGTGTCGGGCTCTGGGCTGACGGCTCAGAGCCTGGAGCCTGCTTCCGATTCTGTGTCTCCCTCTCTCTCTGCCCCTCCCTCGTTCATGCTCTCTCTCTGTCTCAAAAATAAATAAATGTTACAAAAAAATTAAAAAAAAAAAAAAAAAAGAAGTGCCCCTTGTTTAATACCACGGGCCCAACTGTGAAAACACATCTGCGTCACCACCTCTTAAAATGACTTTAACTAAACTGACCTGTGGTCAGGACTAAGACGGTCTCAATGAGACCAGCTATTTTCCAGATGAACTTTTAATGTGAACTTTTAACATGAACGTCCAGGGAAGTTCCAGATGGGGGAATTGAAGCGGTACAGGATGACACATCCTGAAATGTGCCACTTTGGCATAAAAGTTGTTTTGAATTAAAAGTAATTAAAAGCCTGGGTGGCTCCGTCGGTTAAGCGTCCAACTTCGGCTCAGCTCATAATCTCATGGTTGGTGAGTTTGAGCTTTCTGCTGTCAGCACTGAACCTGCTTCAGCTCCCCTGTCCCCCTCTCTCTCTGTCCCTACCCTGCTTGCACACGCTCTCTCTCAAAAATAAATAAACATTTTTTAAAAGGTAATAAAAACCCAGCAGAGGAAGGAAAGGTACTCTGCCTCCCCCATAACTGCCTAAATTTACACTGGAAAGGGGCGCCTGGGTGGCTCACTCGGTTGAGTGTCCAACTCTTGATTTTAGCTGAGGTCATGATCTTGCGGTTCATGGGTTCGAGCCCCGCATCAGGTTCTGCACTGACAGTGCAAAGCCTGCTTGGGATTCTCTCTGCCCCTTCCCCACTCGTGTTCTCTCTCTCCCTTTCTCTCTCTCTCTCTCTCTCTCTCTCTCTCTCTCTCCAAATAAATAAACTTAAAAAAAAATTTACACTGGAGAGACTGCAATCGAAAGAAAAGTATTAACAGGCCCCCTTTACCATAGGAACTCATCTGCATATCAGAACAATGTTATTTTTCCAAACATCTCCTCTCACTTTCTTGCTAATGAATTTTCTCCCCACTGTTGTGTCCTCAGGCCCCTGCCTTTTCCCTTAGCTCATATAAGCTTTGTGTTGCCTCTTTGTCTTTGGAATTTCCTGTCTGTGTGGATTCCCCACACGTAGGCCTATTAAATTGGATTTTCTCCTGTTTAAAAAAAGAAATAGGGAGTGGTCGTCTTCAGAGAGCCTGCTTGGGATTCTCTCTCTGCCCCTCCTCTGCTCACGTACTCTCTCTCTCTCTCTCTCTCTCTCTCAAACTTAAAAAAAAGGAACGGGAAATCTGAATTGCCTTACCTCTAGTAAAGAAATTGGCCTTTTTTTTTTTTTTTTTTTTAATATCCTAAGAAAACTTCAGGGCCCAGGTGACTTCACTGGCGAAGCTTAGCTAACATTTCAGGATGCCTGTACAGTAAAGAACTGAATCTTGCCCAAAGAAAGGTCTGGCCTGTGCCCTTGGCTTCTGGGAGGTAATCTCTAAGCTCTCGGAATGTCCTGCATGACAGGAGTGCTTTTATTTGTTGGGGTGCCTTGGGCCAGGCAGACAGTAAGGGCGTGATTTAGGCTGGGAGGCCTGAGCCACACCAACAGCATGATTTAGGGTGGGGCCTTTGGGTCACATAGTATCCGCTCACCTTCCTGAGGGCCTGGTCACTGGGCATGTGGGCATGAGCTCGGGTGACAGGGCCCCAGTAAAGCCCTGGACGCCAAGGCCCAGGTGAGTTCCCCTGGACAGCAGTCCTCTGTGCCTCTCGTTACACATCAGTGTCGGGAAAGTAACGCCGTCCAGGATTCCCCGGGGAGAGAACAACTGGGAAGCTCCACGTTTGGTATTTCTCGGGATTTGGCCCGATAGTCTCTCTCCCCTTGGCTGATTTTAGTCTTTATCCTTTAGCTATACTAACCCATAATCCGCAGTCTAACAACTCTTGGCGGATTCTGTGACTCCTTCTATATAACTACTGAACGTTGGTATTCGCTGGCCTTGGGGTCCCCTGAACTTTCAACTGGTGTCAGAAGTGAGGGTGGTCTCATGGAGACTGTCCTCCAAGACCTTTACAAGGATCTGATGTCAGTCCTATACAAACTCTTGAAGAAAATGAGGAAGACCTAATTCCGAATGAATGTGTCAGACCAGCATTACCCTGACACCAAAATCAGACCAAGAAATTACAGGAAAAGAGAATCACGGACTAAATAACCCTCACGAATACCGACGTAAAAACCCTTAAAATATTCACAACTAGAATCCAGTAATATGTGAAAATGAACACAAGTTTAACATTAAGAGTTCAGTTTAACTACATTAGCAATAAAGGAAAAGAACATCTCAACAGTTACAGAAAAATAACATGACAAAATTAATATAAAGTCATTATTAAAAAAAAAAAAACTTCTCAGTAAAGTAGGAGTAGAAAGGACCTTCCTCAGTTTATCAGAAGACATCTACAGGGGCGCCTGGCTGGCTCAGTCGGTGGAATAGGTCACTCCTGATTTCGGGGTTATGGGTTCAAGCCCCAAGCCCGGTGTACAGATTATTTAAAATTTTTCCAAAAAATAAAAAGACACCTACAAAAACCCACAGCCAACATCACACTAAATGGCAAAAGCCTAAACACGCCCTCGAGCTCATTAAGTTTTCCTTGTCTATACGGACTCTGCTGATAAGCCTGGCATCTCCAGGAATAAAACTGATGGGCAGTCAGTAGGGCAGCTGTTCAACAGGATGATCAAAAAAGGGCAACATTCAAAGAGCAGGAGTCTGGGGGCAATTGCTTCATCAAAATGTAAGGGTCCCAGGGCGCCTGAGTGGCTCAGTCAGTTGAGCGTCTGACTTCTGCTCAGGTCATGATCTCACGGTTTATGAGTTCCAGCCCCATGTCAGGCTCTGCGCTGACAGCTCAGAGCCTGGAGCCTGCTTCCGATTCTGTGTCTCCTTCTCTCTCTCTCTCTCGGCCCTTCCCCTGCTCTCTCTCTCTCTCTCAAAAATAAATAAACATTAACAAAAAAATTAAAAACAAAAGTAAGGGTCCCTTGCTCAGTTCCCAGATCTGAGCCAAATTTCAGATCTGGAACCAATGGTCTGGAGAGGTGCCCATGTCCCTCAAAGGAAGGATCCTACAGCATTGTAGCAGGGGTAGATTATAATGCTTATCCTAGCCCCTGCCCCCATCCCTGAACCTATGGCCATTTATTGGGGTGACCGCGCACTGACCAGATGTTTTTAGGACTGTTAGACATGGCTTTTTGAGTTCACTTTAATACCCGGACACTCGAAGCATCATCATGGCCCTCCCATTAGAGGGGGGGCTGAGTCCCGGCTAAGTCTGACTCACAGTGGCCCACTGCATCTTGGTCATTGGATGAATGTCCCTGTTGGGTCCCTGGCCTGTGCGGTAAGATCCTGCACAGCAGGGAAACAGAACGGAAAACTCTGACTTCCTTCCTCCCCCACCACCCGAGACGGTAAACTGAAAACAATACTGCACCCTAGGAGATGATGGAGATCAGTGCCACTATTGGTCCTCATCGTAGTTCTGTTTAACCCGTCATCCTGGCCCTTGCAGAAACCAGCTGGAACAGGGGGATGATGAGGTTAAACTGCCGCAAGCTCAACCACACAAAATTCCACTTCACAAAAGGAGGTCACGTAGTCCACACCTAGAGATGCTTCCCCGGCCCGTGCACCAGGTGACAGAAAGCTGCCAGCCTTGAGCGGGGCTCAGGGCAGGAAAGCGCAGGCTGTAGTGCAAGCAGCCTTGTCGCTTGGACCATATGAGGTGGCTGACACTACGGTTGTCATGAGCGTCAGTGGTGGGAAAGGCTGCCCCGGGGAGAATCAGGTCCCTGTGAGTTTGGTGCGAGGCCATGGGATCCGCAGTTGAGAATACCACTTTGGAGAAACCACCGCTGGGCCCTGGTAGGGACCAGAAACGCCATTTCATCACACTGCTCCAGACCATTTACTGAATGACACAAAACTGCCGAGTGCTAGTGTGGAGCAAGGGTATACTTGGAAATGGGTCTGGTCTACCATGGGCACGGTCCCTTGGGCTAGATGACCTAGCTTGTCGTACTGAGCTCGACAAGGTAAGAAATGGCTGTGGCAGATAAGAAATGATGGATGGAGCATCTGGAAGGGCCCTGCATACGAGTCACAGTACCGTCCATGAGGATTTGGGAGCAGAGCAATACCACCTTCTGCAGATAACTATTCTTTGGAGAAGTTTCTAGCCGGCTACTGGCACTCCTCCCTCTGCCCTGAGCCACCCCCCTCAAAGTACTTCCAAGGCACCTAAGGTGCTTTTAAGATGAATTCTAATACCAGAGGGGGAAAAAAAATCCATACATTAAATGGTAGGTTCGTGACCCTGGAAAAACAGAAGGCAATTGGAAACTCCAGGAAAATAAAGTACCAGGCAAAAAAGCAAATGACTACTGAAAACAATTTGCATTTTCTGACGAATTTCCTCATTTTATGTTTTCTTGTTCATATTATGCACTTAAAGACCATGACTTGTATCTCCTATGTCTGAATTGCCTGTGGGTCTGCTTCTACTGTTCACTTTTTTTCTTAACTTGACTCAGGGTGCGCCCAGCAATTTTTAAGATCATGTATTTATTTTGAGAGACAGAGTGAGCGGGGGAGGGGCAGAGAGAGAGGGAGAGAGAGAATCCCAAGCAGGCTCCGTGCGGAGCCCAACACGGGACTCGAACCCACGAACGTGAGATCATGACGGGAGCCGAAACCCAGGGTTGGAAGCTTAACCGACTGAGCCACCCAGGCGCCCCAGCAATTTCTGACTGAATACCACGATGCATGAGAAATTGTAGAAACTCTAGATGAGCTTTAGTTCCTGACAGGCTAATTATATAAATGACCTTAATTCAGTTAGGTGGTGAGCTAACTCAAGTTGGGGTATCAATCTTTTAAAGGTCCGGTCTATAGCCACTTCCTCCTGATTCCTAAAGTCCTTCAGAGATTCCAGCTGAGAGTCTTGTGGTATTTTCCAGGGCCCTTCATCACTGCTGGGGTCCGAACTCCAAGTGTGGTCACCTTGGCACAGAATTCTGCTGAAAGCTCTCCTTGGTACCTCAGGCACTTGGCTGTTCCCCATCTCGGAATTTGTCTCGTGCCATTTACCAGTGACCCCCTTGTGGGGAAAAGCTCAGTTTATCTCTCGTCACTTGCCTCCAAGATTTTGCCACCCAAGTCCTACTGTCTTAGCTCAGGGTGCCCTCAAGTCCTAGAAGCCAGCTGCAGTTTTTTGGCACATGAGCGTTTTCAACATGGCTGCTTACTTCATCAGACCAGCAAGGAAAGGCTCTGTCCAATCTACGAAGATGGCAGTCTTATAGGGCATGCTCGCAGGAGCGACATCACATCACTTTTGCCATAATCTAGTGTTTAGAAGCAAGTCTCAGTTCTGCCCACACTCGGGGGGAAGGTTACATAGGGCACAATTCACTGGGGTCACCTGGCACGTGTCTGATACAACTGCTGATAAAAGGACCAGTTGAGGGAAGACGAGCATTCGAGCAGCATTCACGGATAGCACAGTGAAAAGAGCTTTATATTTGGTGTCGGAAGTCAGTTTCGTCTCCTTACTTGTGGTACTTTTGACCATTCGCGACATCTCTTCACATCTGCAAATCTGTTAGCTGGTAACTTACGTCACAGGATTTGGTGAACTATGATGGTACTTTTATTTTTATTTAAAAAAATTACATACAAGGGCGCCTGGGTGGCTCAATCGGTTAAGCGTCCGACTTCAGCTCAGGTCATGATCTCACGGTTTTTGAGTTCGAGCCCCACGTCGGGCTCTGTGCTGACCGCTCAGAGCCTGGAGCCTGCTTCGGATTCTAGGGCTCCCTCTCTCTCTGCCCCTCACCCACTAGTGCTCTCTCTCAAAAATAAATATACATTTAAAAAATAGAAAATAAAAAATCACACACAGATATTAAAAACAAGGGATACCCATTCTCAACACACAAAACATATTCTCAAAACCAAAGACGAAGCTGAATGGGAAAACGGATGTGAAGACAGAAGCAAGTATGCACAGAATTATTTTAATCAACTTATTTTATTGGTGGTTTCTGGAAACTATATTCAAAACATTTAAAAAATCGATGATCTCAACACCCAAATGACAATTTGCTTAATAATCTGGTATATTTCGTTCCTAGATTTTTGTTCTACATGTCTACCTACCTACTTACAACTAAACAGCAATAAATATAATACAAATATATATGTACATATGTGCATATAATCTTACTTAGCATAAAATTGCTATAGTTCTACCACCCAGAGTCACTGATACAATACTATTTGTACAATATGTTACTTGTTTGCAATGTAAATCATATGGTATGGTTTTATAATCTTTTTTTCACAATAGATTACCATGAACATTTCCCCAAATCCTCAAACATAAGATCACTTAAAAAAATTTTTTTTTAATGTTCATTTATTTTTGAGAGAGAGAGAAAGAGAAGAGTGGGGAGGGGCAGAGCGAGAGGGGGACACAGAATCTGAAGCAGGCTCCAGGCTCTGAGCTGTCAGCCCAGAGCCCGACGTGGGGCTCGGACCCACGAACCGCGAGATCACGACCTCAGCGGAAGTCGGATGTTTAATGACTGAGCCAGCCAGGCGCCCCAAGCAAAGATAATTCTTAATTGTCCACATTACCCCACCTTAACGATATATCGAATTTTAATCACCTATTATGGGATATTCAATTTCTGATTTGTTTCGCAATTTAAATAATATCGCTGTCACAGGAGATGCTCTGACAATTAAAAATCTTTTATTGCTTCACCATAAAGTGACTACTCTTTCTTACAAGGCAAAGAATGTTAAATTGTAAGCACTGTTTCCAAGCAAGGTGTGCCTTTTCTATAAGGGATTTGCATTTTTGCACTGAAGATGATGGGTAACATGTGTAAGATCTCTTTGAGCCCCTTTGTGACAGGGACCCTGATGACTCATCTCCCATTCTACTTAAGGGAGCAATTTTTCTAGTTGTTTAAGAAATAATAGGGGGTGGGGTGCCTGGGTAGTTCAGTCACTTAAGCGTCCAACTCTTGATTTCAGCTCAGGTCATGATCTCACCCCTGAGACCAAGCCCCGTGTTGGGCTCTGCGCTGACAGTGTGGAGCCTGCTTGGGATTCTGTTTCCCCCTCTGTCCCTCCCCCACTTGCCCGTATGCATGCGCCCTCTCTTTCAAAAATAAATAAACATTAAAAATAATTACAGGCTGGGGCGCCTGGGTGGCTCAGTCAGTTAAGCGTCCAACTTCAGCCCAGGTCATGATCTCGCGGTTCGTGGGTTCGAGCCCCACAGCGGGCTCTGTGCTGACAGCTCGGAGCCTGGAGCCGGCTTCCGATTCTGTGTCTCCTTCCCTCTACCCCTCCCCCACTCACTCGTGCTGTCTCTCAAAAAATCAACATTAAAAATAAAAAAATAATAATAATAACGGGGAGTTTGCCCCAGCTGGGATTAACAGTTTATCCTCTATACTGTTCTTTCAAAAGCGTGTTCTATTCCATGGTGAACCTCACTTTTTTCTATTTGACTCCTTGTTAGCAGCCTTTGCACCTTTCCCACAGAATGTTACAGAATATGGAACACATTTCTCTCATAATTGCTGACATAGTTTTCTTTTTTTTTTTTTAATTTTTTTTTCAACGTTTATTTATTTTTGGGACAGAGAGAGACAGAGCATGAACGGGGGAGGGGCAGAGAGAGAGGGAGACACAGAATCGGAAACAGGCTCCAGGCTCTGAGCCATCAGCCCAGAGCCTGATGCGGGGCTCGAACTCACGGACCGCGAGATCGTGACCTGGCTGAAGTCGGACGCCCAACTGACTGCGCCACCCAGGCGCCCCCTGACGTAGTTTTCTAAACTCATTCGACTCTTAGTTTTTCCTCAGCATAAAGACTCTGTTAGGCGATAACATTTACATTCTTTCTCAAGGTTGTCTCACGTCAATACACTCATAATTCTGCCACCATTGAATTCCCTGATATACAATTCACTCGTAAGACCTTCTGGGTGAAAAACTGGTCGCATTTATTACATGCTTCTGGAATTATATTTTTGAACCTTTTATTACATTAAAGGAACATTAATATCTGAAGAGTTTCTGACACTCTTGACATTGCTAAGATTACTCCCCAGGATGAACTGATCTATAATGAGGTATAATAGGGAAATTCTCCCATGCTCAAGTATATTAATAGGTTTTATCTCCTGTGTGACTTCTCTGATGTTTAATCAGAGTTGACTTCCCACTGAAGGCTTTTCCACAGTCTCTGCATTCATAGGGTTTTTCTCCCGTGTGAGTTCTGTGATGTACAATGAGAGTTGATTTCACACTGAAAGCTTTCCCACATTCACTACATTCGTAGGGTTTTTCTCCTGTGTGAATTCTCTGATGTTTAATGAGAGTTGACTTCCTACTGAATGCTTTCCCACAGTTGCTGCATTCGTAGGGTCTCTCTCCTGTATGAATTCTCTCATGTTTTATCAGTGGTGACTTTTCGCTGAAGGCTTTCCCACATTCACCGCATTTGTAGGGTTTCTCTCCTGTATGAGTTCTGTGATGTACAACAAGGGTTGACTTTTCACCAAAGGCTTTCCCGCATCTTCTGCACTCATAAGGCTTCTCTCCTGTATGAGTTCTTTGATGGACAGAGAGGTGTGATTTTCCACTGAAAGTCTTCCCACATATGCCGCATCCGTAAGGCTTCTCTCCTGTGTGAGTTCTCTGATGGACAGAGAGGTGGGACTTCCCCCTGAAGCTTTTTCCACATTTACTGCACTCGTAAGCTTTCTCTTTCATAGGAGATCTCTGGTGTTTAATGGGGTTGGGTTTCTCATCAGAGGGTTTCCCATGTTTATTACAGTTAGGTTTCTCACCCGTATGAGTCCTCGGGTACGTAAGGCCGGATTTACCACAGTGGACTCCTTCATAAAATGCTTGCCTAATGTGCGTTTTTTCATGTCTAGTAAGGTGATAGGAACTCTTAAAGGCTTTTGCACATTCACCACATACAAATGGTTTCTCTGCTGTATGAGTTCGCGTATGTTTCATCAGCGTTGACTTCTGGATAAAGGTTTTCCCACATTCGCTGCACTCATAGGGCTTCTCCCCTGTGTGAGTTCTCTGGTGTGCAATGAGAGTTGACTTCTGGCTGAAGGCTCTTGTACATTCGCTGCACTCATAGGGCTTCTCTCCCGTGTGAGTTCTCTGGTGCACGACAAGGTTGGCTTTCTGGATAAACACTTTCCCGCATGCAGAACACTCAAAGAGTTTCTCCCTGGTTTGACTTCTTGGAGGTTTATCGAGGGCTTGCTTATGGTGGAGGGTGTTTCCACGTTGATTAGGCTCAAAGAATTTCTCTCCAGGCTGCGCTGGATAAAGATTAGGGTGGAAGCACGACTTCCAATGTGCCTTACGCTCATCACCTTTCTTTCTTACAGAACTTCTGCTTTGACAGAGAAAGTTTAAATTATGTTTTGAACACCTTCCCCATGAATAATATCTAGGGAGTCTTTGTCTTATAGAAACAAAGTCTGTGCCCGGATAAATGATTGTCCTGAATGTTGTCAATTCCTGGCCACTTTGGTCCTTCTGTGTTTCCTGGTCTACGAACGCAGTCGGCCACAGACGTTGGTCTTGGCTTTCCTTGTGGTTGTCCATCTGGTCATGCACTTGCCAGAATTCTGGAAAAAAAGGCAAGGAACTCATTGGACTTGTAATGGGGTAAATCTGGAGCTGAGGTGGATGGGCTGTGTCCATGCCCCACGAGCACCGCCTCCCCTCTCACTGTGAACATGAAGAACTATGCTGGCCCGTGTTGAACAAAAAATAACTGAATCCACAGTCAGGCTCAAAACCAAGAAACTGGGTGTCAAATGTGAAGTGGAAATTTAAAGTGACGGGGTGACCAGAAACGGAAGCTTCGGGATTTGCAGTGGTAATCCGGACCACAGGGCAAAAATCTTGAGGAAAGTGGTATAGGTAATTCCCGCTTACAGCTAGAATCGCCAAGGGCCTTCCATGTTTGTCAAAGAGGAGCCAGGAAAACTCCCCACTGGACGAGGAAATTGGAAAGAAAGATGTTATATATAAGAAAGCAAAGCCTAGTTGTGCGACTCGATCCAAAACGATGAGTACAGAGTCCACAAGCTGACAAATCCACATGAAAAACTGGTCCTGCTATTACTAGGTTCCTAGATGTGGCAAACCCCAAAAGATATATCTTATGTTTTTATAGCTTAGGACTCACACAACTTCTGTGGAAAGCCAATTCTCGCTGAAGAATTCACAGTAAAATAATTTAAACCTCCCAAGGAAATGAACCATCTTGATACTCCCGGTGTCAACAGATAATCCCATTTCCTAGAACTGTAGCTAACAGAACACTCTAGACTTTAAGATAAATATATTTCAAATATTCAAAGAAATAAGGTAAGAGCTATACTATCGGGAGGGGAAAGGAACATTTGAGAAAAGGAACAAATATAAATATAAAAGAATATATAGGCGTTATTAAAGCTCTAAATAGAGAAGTTGAACAGACTAGTCACAGATAAAAACCAACTTAATGAATCAGATGACATCTTAGGAAATCACCCTGATTGCAGCGTGAAGAGCTAACAAAATGGAAATATGGTAAGACAAATAGAAAAATGGTGAGTTCCAACACAGGTTTAATAGAAAATCCAAATGGAAACAGTAGAAAGGGACAGGAGCAGGGCACCCGGGTGGCTCAGTCGGTTAAGCATCCGACTTTGGCTCAGGTCATGATCTCATGTTTCATGAGTTGGAGCCCCGCGTCAGGCTCTGGGCTGACGGCTCGGAGCCTGGAGCCTGCTTTGGATCCTGTGTCTCCCTCTTTCTTTGCCCCACCCCCACAGGCGCTCTCTCAAATTGAATATACATTAAAAAAATTTTTTTAAAAGACAGGGACAGGGGCAATACGCCAGGAAAAGGGAAAACAGAGCAGCCCTGAGGCTGCTAGGCTTAGAAAGGCTGGCTTGCAAGGTTCGGCCCTGCAGTCTGGGAAACTGGGAGTTCAGCAATGTCTCCACCATTCCCTAACTGATAAGGCTGCTTGTACAAACAATGTGATTTATGCTGAACATTTCCCTTCCTTCTGTGTGCCTGAAATTCCGGTATGTGCAAGGCAGGGCAACTGAGGGTGCTGAGCTTCTACTGGGCCTCCCCGGGCACACGTTGCTGCATTTTTTCCGCTGGGACAAGTGTGCCCCGGGTGACCCTAGATGGGAGGGAGAGAGCATAAGGCATCCTGTGCATGGATTCATCCAGACTCTGCTAGTGTCTTCCCCCCTTATGACCTAGGGGTGTATGTTTACTACATCGCTGTAATAGATCGGAGCTGTAGATACAACTATATGCTGAGTCCCACGGATCCTTCTCGAAAATCACTAAATATGGTACTGGTCTTGGGGACCCCTGATCTAGGCAATATCTGAAGAGACGATGACTGGTAGTTTTCTAGAAGGGAAGAAAGGCATGCATCCTACCACTGAATGTCCAGAGTCCTGAGTGTGGTAAACAAAAGCAGATCAGTACCTGGACACAGTTTAGTGCCACCGCAAGACTTGAGAGTCAGAAAGTAGTGAAAGCTACCATGGAGAAATTTTTAAAGTCACCTATAAAGAAACAATCAGAGGGGCGCCTGGGGGGCTCAGTCGGTTAAGCGTCCGACTTCAGCTTAGGTCATGATCTCACGGTTTGTGGGTTCGGGCCTCGCATCGGGCTCTACGCTGACGGCTCGGCGCCTGGAGCCTGCTTGGGATTCTGTGTCTCCCTCTCTCTCTGTCCCTCCCCTGCTGTGTCTCAAAATAAGTAAATAAACTTTAAGAAGAAAAAAGAAACAATTAGAGCAACCCCAGACTTGATCAGCAATAAAAGAAGCCAGAAGATTAAAGAATATACTCAAAGTCCTGAGAGAAGCCTGACGTCATCTTAGAACTCTATCCCCAGATAAATTATCACAAAGAAAAATGACAAAATGAAGATGTTTTTAGACAAGAAAAGGCATGGAATTTGCCACAAAAAAGCCTGGCAGAGAATAATGCTTGGTGCTTGAATTTTTCAGGAGGAAAATACCAAAGGGGGTGGGGGTAAAAAAAAAAAAAATGTAGTAAAGGCAGGGAAAAAAAAGGTAAAAAAAAAAAAAAAAAGCAGGATATATACAAAGTACAATAAAAGCAGAAATACTATCATAGTAATAGCACAATACATTTATATTAACCCCATTTGTTAAAGGTCAACCATATTAAATTTTATTTTTAAAAATCAGCTTTATGGGGGCGCCTGGGTGGCTCAGTCAGTTAAGCATCTGACTCCAGATTTCCACTCAGGTCACGATCCCGTGGTTCATGAGTTTGAGCCCTGAGTCGGGCCGGGAGCTGACAGTGCAAAGCCTGCTGGGGATTCTCCCTCCTGCCCTCTCTCTCTGCCCCTCCCCCACTCAACTCTCTCTCAAAATAAAAATGAAAATCACCTTTATATTTGCAAAAGACAATTAGAGCAAAATGAGAGAGGAACTTTGGAAATAAAATTATGGAAAGACATGTACCTGGTACTGAATAACCAAAAAAATAGCTGGTAAAACAATGCTTTATGTCCTATAAAACATAAAATGACCTTGATGCCAAAAGAAAATAAGGACAGAATATGAGAATATTCTAAAGCACTTTCATTTAAATAGATTCAAGACTCGGGGCGCCTGGGTGACTCAGTCGGTTGAGCATCGGACTTCGGCTCGGGTCGTGATCTTGTGGTTCGTGAGATCGAGCCCTGCGTCGGGCTCTGTGCTGACAGCTCAGAGCCTGGATGGAGCCTGCTTTATGATTCTGTGTCTCCCTCTCTTTCTGCCCTGCTCCCCCTTCTCACTCTCAAAAATAAATTAAAAAAAACATTAAATTTTTTTTAAATTAAAAAACAATAGACGCAAGACTCTTTTTTTTTTTTTAGAAAGATTTTATTTGTAAGTAATCTCTAAACCCAACATGGGGCTCAAATCTACAACCCTGAGATTAAAGGTCAAATGCTCCACCAACTGGGCCAGACGGGTGCTCCAAATAGACAAAAAACTCTTTTTTTCAAGTTTATTTATTCTGAGAGAGAGAGCGAGGGCACACTACAGCAAGGGGGGGGGGGGAGAGAGAGAGAGAGAGAATATCCCAAGCAGGCTCTGTGCCGTCAGCACAGAGCCCGATGTGGGGCTGGACCTCATGAACTGTGAGATCATGACCTGAGCCAAAGTGAGACACTTAACCCACTGAGCCACCCAGGTGCCCCTACGTGCAAAACTCTTAAATATACAAAGGAAACTGATTCTATTTATGGGAGAAAAAAGGTAAATAATATCCAATGTTGACAATGTACGTACCCTAGTGTGTATTCCATTTGTGGCTATAACACAGAGAAAATCCTACAAGTGTGAGCCAGGACACATGTACAAGAATGGCAACAAATACAGGAAATAAATTCCCAGTAACAGAGGTATGGGTTGATGGACTGCAATACTCCAACGCTGGAATGCTATACCAGCATTGAAAATGAATGAACTAGGGGCGCCTGGGTGGCGCAGTCGGTTAAGCGTCCGACTTCAGCCAGGTCACGATCTCGCGGTCCGGGAGTTCGAGCCCCGCGTCGGGCTCTGGGCTGATGGCTCAGAGCCTGGAGCCTGTTTCCGATTCTGTGTCTCCCTCTCTCTCTGCCCCTCCCCCGTTCATGCTCTGTCTCTCTCTGTCGCAAAAATAAATAAACGTTGAAAAAAAAAATTTAAAAAAAAAAAAAAAAGAAAATGAATGAACTAAATGTAATGCACCAGCTCAAAGGGCAACGCTGAATACAGAAAGAAAGTTTTGGAAAGAACCCTAAAGTTCAAGTGCACTAAGCTGGTAGACTTACAAAAGGAACACCATACAGATTAGAGATGCAAATAGGTGTAGTCCAAGTATAAAAACATGAATGAGAAGGGTACTCACCAAATTCATGGTACTGTTTGCCCGGGGAGTGAACAAGAGGAGCGGGACTCGGGACAGGAAAAGGACACCTTTATTTGTAAAGCTCTATTTCTTTTATTAAAAAAAAAAAACCCACCACCACCAAGTATCAAAATACTGACATTTGCTAATTCTGGGAGGTAAGCACAAAGGTATGTTACAATGATGATTTTCTGTACTTCTCTTCAGTTTTAAGAGAAATGCACTAAGGCAAGACTTCTGGAAAGGGGGAGTGAGGATCTCAGTAAATCTTTTCCCCCCATGAAAGCAACGAAAATACTGGCAAAATTATCAAAATCTATCCTTTGAGGAGTTAGGAAATTAACCAAAGGCATACAACAAATTAAGAAGCGTTTATTCGGGGCCACTGGGTGGCGCAGTCAGGTGAGCGTCTGACTCTTGATTTCGCTCAGATCACGATCTCACAGTTGGTGAGTTCGGGGCCCGCGTCAGGCTCCATGCTGACAGTGTGGAGCCTGCTTGGGGTTCTCTCTCTCTCTCTCTTAAACATTTTTTAAAAATTTAAAAAGAAGCATTTATTCAAGAAGAACCGGTGAACCTCAGTGAGAACAGCCCAATCTGTGGTGTTTCAGTTGATGCCAATCACCTCTTCTCTCTGTACCCCAAACCACTGGCTCCTCAACTCTGCCCCGTAAGCAGTGAAAACTGGCAGCCTCACAGCAGCCCAGGGGGCTGACCTGTTTTGGATCTCCACCGAAAGCCCCATCTGCACATTTGCTGTCACTGTGTGACCTAACTTGGAGCTCAGCTCTAAGAAAGAAAGTTTACAATATGGTAACTCAAATCCACATGAAGAAATAAAGAGCATCAGTAAAGAGAGCGTGCAGGGAAATGATAACACAGCAAGCCTGGCTCCTGGCTGAAGTCTGGAAAGTCAGTTTCTAGAATGTTCCCTACACTGATAAGACTATCTTGCCTGCTTGGGGCACTGAACACCTGTTGTTCTTCTGGGAGTCCAGATGTCCGACCATTAGGGGCTGATGATTTTGTGGCCTGAGGTGCCTATTGTTATAGGGTCAACTTGGAATCTTCGACAAAGTGAAAAGGGCTTTTTTAAAAAAACAAAAAAACGAAAAACAACTTGCTTGCCACTTGGACTTGAAATGTGGCTGTCAGTCTCTGCAGCATCTTGGCTCTGTACAAGAAAGGAGCAACTATCCCTGTGGGGATTGATCTCCTACCCAAGCGCCCAGGAATACTGGCGAAAATGATCCCATATCAAGACACATGGAGAAACGTCACCGAACATGAGATAGACGGGCGGGGGTGGATCTTATAAGCTTACAGACAGAAAAAAAAAATTGATACCAGGTATCAATAATCAGAATAGGGGCGCCTGGGCGGCTCAGTCAGTTAAGCATCTGACCTCAGCTCAGGTCACGATCTCAGGGTCCGTGAGTTCAAGCCCCATGTCGGGCTCTGTGCTGACAGCTTGGAGCCTGGAGCCTGCTTCGGATTGTGTCTCCCTCTCTCTCTGCCCCTCCTCCGCTCAC
The DNA here is from genome assembly GCF_014898765.1 of Herpailurus yagouaroundi. Lineage (NCBI taxonomy): Eukaryota > Metazoa > Chordata > Mammalia > Carnivora > Felidae > Herpailurus > Herpailurus yagouaroundi. Next base: position 23,408,432 of record NW_024420586.1, read on the forward strand.
ACTCTGTCTCTCTCAAATAAGTAAATGTTAAAAAACAATAATAATAATAATCAGAATAGATTCAGAGTTCTCAAAGGAACATTGAAAATCAGAAGACAATGGTGCAATGCCTTCAGAAGTCTAAGGGAAAGAAACGTCCATCCTGGAACTCTACCCCAAGCTCAACTGTCCATCTAGGACGAGGATAACCAACACTTCTAGATATTCAACAACCTCAACAAATGTACCTCCCATGGACCTACTACGTTCTTTCTGAGTCGAGTCCTGGAAGACGGTGCTCCAATGAACCGTGGAAGAGGGCGTGGCATAAAGCGAATGGGGACTCCAACAAAGCAGAAAGTGGAGGGAGCCCCCAGAATGATGGTGAAGGATGTGAGGGCAGCCACGTGAGCAGCGATGAGGATAATCCACCCAGGAGGGAGAGGGTCAGATGGCTCCAGACAAGCTCAGGGGTTATGACATTGACTGGAACACCTGATAGCTCTGGAAAGCATCCGGAGTCACTCTAGATGGCTGGTTATGGAGTGTTCAAGTTGAGCTGGCAGGAAGTACGTAGAGAAAGAAGCAAAGCAAAGAAATAAAGCAAATATTAACCAAAGGAAGCAAAGAGTTACGCGGGAGAGCTAAACTAATCACAGATTACCGCACGGCTCAGCTGCGTATTATGTTTACACAGCCATAACGTTGTAGACAGACGTACTGTCAGGAACCACATCTGTGGTAGAATCATACTGGGAACACCAGAGAACAAAACGTCTTGGTGTGAGGATGTGTGTGAGAGGCAGGAGAAATGAAGTGAGCTAAATCTCAATCTTCCGTAGCAGAAAATTCTACGTAATTATCGTGAGATACATATAAATTATAAGGAATAGTGATACAAAAGACACCTGCTATCCACCACTCACTAAAAACCAAATTATCGTGGGGTACCTGGCTGGCTCAGTGAAAAGAGCATGTGACTCTTGATCTCAGGGTCATGAGTTCAAGCCCCATGTTGGGTGTGGAGCCTACTTAAAAAAAAAAGAAAAGAAAAGAAAAAAAGAAAAACAGGGGCACCCAGGTAGTTCAGTCAGTTAGGTATCTGATTCTTGATTTTGGCTCAGGTCATGATCTCATGGTCGTGGGACTGAGCCTCACATAGAGCTCCGAGCTGGGCCTGGAGCCTACTTAAGAGTCTTTCTCTCCCTCTGCCCCTCTCCCACTTGAGTGCACGTACACGCACTCACTGAAAAAAAAACACCCAAAAAACAAATTATCATTACCTTTGAAGTTCAAGTGCCCATTTCATTTTCTTTCTTCTCAGATAATCACTATCCTGCATTTTATGTTTATAATGACTTTGACTTTCTTTATAGCTTTACCACACTTCTCTCATTCTTTAAACCTCAGCCACGATCTACTTTGGTAAAAATGAAACCTATTTTTCTTTTAATTGAAAGAGAATACTGCCTTAGGTCAGTAAATCTGAAATCTCAGATGAAACACAACTGTCTAGAAAAATGACCAGAATTGACAGAGGATATAGGAAACAGGAATAAATCAGTAATGATTTTGAAAATCATAAAATTCACCCTGTAATCAAAAGTCTTGCCCTAAAAAAGGGCATCCTACCCAGAAGTTTTTTTTTTTTTTTAACATTTATTTATTTTTGAGACAGAGAGAGAGAGAGAGAGAGCATGAACAGGGGAGGGTCAGAGAAAGAGGGAGACACAGAATCCGAAACAGGCTCCAGGCTCTGAGCTGTCAGCACAGAGCCCGACGTGGGGCTCGAACCCACGGACCGTGAGATCATGACCTGAGCCGAAGTCAGACGCTTAACCGCCTGAGCCACCCAGGCGCCCCTGGAAGTTTTCATAGATGATTGCCATCAACTCACAAGAACAGATATACTGCAGTCAATTAGTTTCAGAAACCAGAAAAAGAAGGAAAAGTGCCCAGTCTGTTTCATGCAGCCACTATAACCTCGTATACCAGAATAAGAGGACAGCACAAGGAAAGAAAATCGAAGCTCTTTCTCACTTCTGAACGTCAATGCAAGACTCTTAAACGTGAGCAGACTTCAATTTATTAAAAGAAACGTATCACAACCAAGTAGAGTTGAGCAGAAGAGTGGAGGAACAGTTCAATATTAGAAAACCTATTAACAGAATCCACCCCATGAATGGATCAAAGGAGAAACATTACCTTGTCAACAGAGGCAGCAAATAAGCATTCGAGAAAATAGTAACACTCATTCATGATGTTTAAGGAAGTCTCATTAGCAAACGAGGAATACAGAAGCAGCTTCGGATGGAAGGGATCTTGCAAGACAGCACAGCAAATACACGTAATGGTGGGTTTTAGGGGTTCTGTCACCTCTCTGGGCCTCAGTTTTCTCATCGATAAAATGAAGCTAACAGCCGACCGACTTGACAGGGTGGTCCAAGGATTAAGTGTGTGAAAAGCATCCAGAACATAGCAAGCACTCACATACTTCCTATCATTATTTTCCTATCACTGTCCTCATTATTTTCATTAAAATCAGAAACAAAGAATTCACTATCACTGCATCTATTAAACACTGTACTACAGGCCCTGATAGAAGAGAAGAAAAAGAAAGAAAATGTACGCTTGGGAAGGAAAAGACAAGATTGTTTTTATGAAGAAAACTCTTTACATAGAAGACTCAAGAGAATCTAAGAACTATTAGTATTTTTTTGTTGAGAGACAGCATGATCGGGGAGGGCCAGAGAGACAGGGAGACACAGGATCGGAAGCAGGCTTGAGGCTCTGAGCTGTCAACACAGACCCCAACGTGGAGCTTGAACTCACGAATCGTGAGATCATGACCTGAGCCGAAGTCAGCACTTAACCAACTGAGCCACCCAGGCGCCCCTAAGAACTATTAGTATTAATAAAAGCCATCTAGAATGGTTTCCTTTCACAGGTTGATTATATCAACATCATTAGCATTCTCATGCACTGATATTAGCCAGTTAGAAAATGTTATAGGAGGGGCGCCTGGGTGGCTCAGTCGGTTAAGTGTCTCTCTCTCTCTCTCTCTCTCTCTCTCTCTTTTTTTTTTAATGTTTATTTATTTTGAGAGAGAGCGATATAGAGGGTGAGCAGAGGAGGGGCAGAGAGAGGGAGACAGAGAATCCCAACCAGGCTCCGTGCTGTTAGCACAGAGCCTGACCCGGGGCTCAAATGCACAAACCATGAGATCATGACCTGAGTCGAAACCAAGAGTCAGACACTTAACTGACTGAGCCATCCAGGCGCCCCAAGTGTCTGACTCTTGATTTGGCTCAGGTCATGATCTCACAGTCATGGGATCGAGCCCTGTGTCGGGCTCTGCACTGAGCACGGAGCCTGCCTGGGATTCTCTCTCTCCCTCTCTCTCTGCCCCTCCCCGGCTTGTGCACGCTTGCTCGCTCTCTCTCAAAATAAATAAATAAAACCTTAAAAAAAAAAAAGAAAACATTACGGGAAAAAAAGATCCCATTCACAATTGCCGCAATAACTAAGAAGTATCTGTGAATAAATGTAACAAGAGATGTGCGAGCACTCTCTGAAGACAACAGAAAAGAGAAGCCAAGGGTTCGCCGATGAGAAAATTCAACAGTGTAAAGATGCCAATCCTGAGCCTGAGCCCAGCTTGTCTTTAAACGCGGTGCAGGGGTGCCTGGGTGGCTCAGTTGGTTAAGCGTCTGACTTCGGCTCAGGTCATGATCTCACGGTCTGTGAGTTCGAGCCCCGCGTCGGGCTCTGGGCTGACAGCTCAGAGCCTGGAGCCTGTTTCGGATTCTATGTCTCCCTCTCTCTTTGCCCCTCCCCACTCACACTCCGTCTTTCTCTCTCAAAATTAAAACGCTAAAAGATTTTTCAAAAAAAAAAAAAAAGGACCTAAACCAAGTTATAAAAATGAAATACAGGGGCGCCTGGGTGGCTCAGTCGGTTGAGCGTCGGACTTCGGCTCAGGTCATGATCTCGTGGTCCGTGAGTTCAAGCCCCGCGTCGGGCTCTGTGCTGACCGCTCAGAGCCTGGAGCCTGTTTCGGATTCTGTGTCTCCCTCTCTCTCTGACCCTCCCCCGTTCATGCTCTGTCTCTGTCTCAAAAATAAATAAACGTTAAAAAAAATTGTTTTAAATAAAAAAATAAACGCAGTGCAATTGTATTCAGGAAGCCTCAACAGGGTTTTCCACAGACGTCAAGAAACTAACCCTACGATTCCTATACGGATGACCAAAGAGTCAAAGAAGATAAGGGAGGGTCCACGTGGCTATGAACAACATCAATAAGGATGATAAGAATGGCATAGCAGGGGACATTTATGTGTCCGGCACTGTTTTAAGGGCTTTACATTTTTTTTTTTTGAGAGAGAGAGAGAGGGAGAGAGACAGAGTATGAGCAGGGGAGGGGCAGAGAGAGAGAAGGAGACACAGAATCCGAAGCAGGCTCCGGGCTCTGAGC
>NW_024420586.1:23413284-23420727 GCF_014898765.1 Herpailurus yagouaroundi
TGTCTGTTAAAAAACTTCCGGCTCCTCAGCTTACAAGGCGAACTTCGTCGTAACCGAGTCATCCGCCTTTGCACTGTAGTCTGGCCTCAGTACAAATTAGATAATGATCCTCAATGGCCACCCGAGGGGTCTTTACAATACCAAATCTTAACCGATCTGGACAATTTCTGCCATCGGCTGGGAAAATGGGGAGAAATACCCTATGCCATGGTCTTTTGGGACCTCAGGTCTCGCCCCTACCTATGTTCCTCCTGCCCCTCTGCACGCATGCTCCTTGCCCACCCACAACCCCCGATGACCCCACCTCACCAACTTCCCTGATCTCCGACCCGTTAGAGAATCTAGCCATGCCGCCCACCGGCCCTCGCCCACTGGCCCTCGCCCCCCTCCGTACTCCCTACCTCCAGCTGTCCCGCCTTCACCTCCCATATCATCCCGAACTTGTGCTCAGGCCCCTCCCATCGAACAGGCCCCAGTGGCCATCTGGCCTCTCCTAGAGGTAGCAGAACCTGAAGGCCTGGTTCCCGTTCATGTCCCCTTCTCCCTCCAAGACCTATCCGCCATTGAAAAGCGGCTAGAGGGGCGCCTGGGTGGCGCAGTCGGTTAAGCGCCCGACTTCAGCCAGGTCACGATCTCGCGGTCCGTGCGTGAGTGCGAGCCCCGCGTCGGGCTCTGGGCTGATGGCTCAGAGCCTGGAGCCTGTTTCCGATTCTGTGTCTCCCTCTCTCTCTGCCCCTCCCCCGTTCATGCTCTGTCTCTCTCTGTCCCAAAAATAAAAATAAAACGTTGAAAAAAAAAAAAAAGAAAAGCGGCTAGGGTCATTCTCGGCTGACCCCACCCAATACATTAAGGAATTCCAATACCTTGCTCAAGCCTACAGTCTCACATGGCATGACATCCATGTAATCCTCACCTCTACCCTCATCCCTGAGGAGAGGGAGCGCATCCAGGCCGCAGCCAGAGAACATGCAGACCAAACCCACACGACCGACCCCACTATGCCCGTAGGGGCCGATGCTGTCCCGGGGGCCGACCCCTATTGGAACCACCAACATACGGGCAACGGTCACCGGCGCCGGGACCAAATGATCCAGTGCCTACTAGCAGAAATGAGGGCAACCTCAAACAAATCAGCAAATTTTAACAAACTTCAAGAAGTAATACAGGACCCCAATGAAAACCCCGCAGCCTTCCTTAGGCGGCTCACAGAGACACTTACCCAGTATACCAGACTGGACCCTACCACCCCCGCCGGGGCCACCGTACTGTCTACCTATTTTATTTCCCAATTAGCCCCTGATATCCAAAAAAACTAAAAAAGGCTGAAGATGGTCCTCAGACCCCCATGGCCGACCTGGTAAAGATGGCCTTTAAAGTTTTTAATGGCCGAGAGGAAGCTCAAGAACAATGGCGACAGGCCCGTCTCCAACAAAAGGTACAATTACAGACCCAAGCCTTGGTAGCTGCCCTAAGGCCAGCCACAATAAAGCCCTCTGGACCACAGCCCCCTCCGGGGCCTTGCTTTAAATGTGGCCAAGAAGGCCATTGGTCTCATCAGTGTCCCCATCCCAAAAAGCCTACCAGTCCATGCCCATTGTGCTAGCAAATGGGCCATTGGAAATCCGATTGTCCTAACCCAAGGGACGACAGACTCGCAACGCCTCCACGTGGCGAGGCTTCACCCGGATTGGACTCTGCCTTCCAACTGCTGGAGATGGAGGATGACGACTGACGAGGCCCAGACACAGTAACTCCGGTGACCCACGCTGAGCCCAGGGTAAAACTCCAGGTGGCAGGTAAGTCCAGGGTAAAACTCCAGGTGGCAGGTAAATCCATCTCCTTTCTGTTGGACACGGGGGCTACCTATTCCGTCCTGCTGAGCTATTCTGGCCCTACCACGCCATCCTCCGTTTCGGTCATGGGCAGAAGTGGCACCCCCTCCATTCCCCCATGCACACCGGTACTCACCTGCTGCCTGGATGGCTTCCACTTCTCCCACTCCTTCCTAGTCATCACCTCCTGCCCCATCCCCCTGTTGGGCCGAGACATCTTCAATAAATTAGGAGCCTCTATACACCTACCAGCTATCTGCCCCTCTCCCTCCCCCACTCATCTCCTACTGGCTGTTATCACAGACAACACAGACCACAGCTTCAACCCAGACCCAGACCTCCCAGTAGACCCAATCGTATGGGATACATCCACCCCAGCAATCGCCACCCACCACCAACCTGTCCTCATTAAACTCAAAAATCCATCACAATTCCCAACTAGACCCCAATACCCAATCTCCCACACCCACCGACTAGGCCTAAAGCCCATCATAGATCGCCTACTCAAGGAAGGCCTCCTAATCCCATGTCACTCCCCCTGCAACACCCCGATCTTGCCTGTAAAAAAGCCTAATGGCTCATATAGACTAGCACAAGACCTCCGAATAGTCAATGAAGCTGTAATCCCCATCCACCCAGTAGTGCCCAACCCATACACCCTCCTCTCCCAAATTCCCCCATCCACAACCCATTTTACAGTGCTTGATCTCAAAGATGCCTTTTTCACCATTCCCCTACATCCCGAATCCCAATTCCTCTTTGCCTTCATATGGCAAGATCCAGTCACCTCTCTGGCCTGCCAACTCACATGGATGGTACTTCCCCAGGGGTTCCGTGATAGTCCCCATCTCTTTGGGCAGGCCTTGGCCAGGGATCTCCTCAAAGCCCCACTCTCTAGTCACTGTACTCTACTACAATACATAGATGACCTCCTACTATGTGGAACCTCTTTCGACCACACCAAATAAGATACGATCCATATCCTAAACTTCTTGGCTAACCTGGGGTATCGAGTCTCCCCACACAAAGCCCAAATCTGTACTAATACAGTCACGTTCCTGGGATTCTCACTCACACCTACCACCAAGGCCCTAACCCAAGACCGTCTCCAAGCCCTCCAAACCCTGTCCCCACCTACCAATGCAGATGAAATCCTCTCCTTCCTGGGCTTAGTGGGCTTCTTCCGATACTGGATCCCTAACTTTGCTGTACACGCAGCCCCCCTATACAAAGCAGCCAAGGAAACCCCCCAAGGCCCACTCTCCAGCCCGGGATCGGTAGCAAGGGCCTTCCAACGGCTGGTCACATCTCTAGTCACTCAACCGGTCCTTTCCCTCCCCAATGTTTCAAAGCCTTTCCTCTAACACACACAGATGAAAGGGCTGGAATTGCAGCAGGGCTCCTAGCCCAATCATGTGGCCCCAAGTTACAAGCCGTCGCCTACCTCTCTAAACGACTGGACCCTACCATCAGGGGGTGGCAACCCTGCCTTACAGCACTTGCAGCAGCAGCCACCCTAACCAAAGAGGCACTCAAACTCACCCTACACCGCCCCCTAACGGTACTCTCATTGCACCGTCTATCTGATCTCCTTACACGTAAGGCCCTGGCACACCGCTCCCCATCACGCATACAATTGCTCCATCTGCTCTTTGTTGAAAATCCTGAAATATCTCTCCAACTCTCCCCCAGACTCAATCCTGCCACCCTACTTCCACAAATCAACACCCTCCAAGCCGCTGCACACATACAGCCCGCTATTTGCTTTTTATATGGCCAAACCAACAGTATATGCTCCCAAACCTCCCCCACCCAATATGGAGGATGCCCCTATAGCTAGTAACATGCACTGGCTCAACTGAAACTGTTTCACAGGGAAAAAGACCGGCTGCTTCTGCTTACAAGGTAGCAACTTTACCCTTACTATCCCTGATCCGTGGGATATCCACTGGCAAACGGGGACAAGGGGCAAACTGTATCAGAACGGCCATCACTCTAACCCCGTCTCCTCTTTAACCATCTATCAAACCTACGAACCCTCAGTGGCTCCTTCCCTCTCCAACCTTAAAGATCTTACCCAAACAATCACGGACCAAGAAAACCAGCACAAAACCCAACTGCAGACACCCCCCACACAACATCCCTTCTCATGGCTTACACTAATCGGACAAGGAACAGTCCTGCTTAACCACTCAGGCTTAACTAACCTGTCACGCTGCTTTCTTTGCGCATCCCTCCAGCGGGATCCGGTAATAGCCGTCCCATTACCCACCCCCTTTCCCAACGCCACTAACTCCACCAACCACCCCAGAAGTCAAATCTCCCTACAGGTTCCCATCCTCACTGAGACCCCTCAATACAACACATCTCACCCAACATGCTACTCTTCTCATGCCTCCCCAACTTGCCCCTCCCCCTTGCCTATGCCTAGCCACAATCCCCCCTCAGGGGGATTCTATTGGTGCAATGGCACAGTTTAGAAACAAATACCCAAAAACACTTCTATCTGTCTCCCAGTCACCATCATCCCCCAACTCACCCTATACGGACAGGAAGAACTCCATCAACTCCTCGAATTCCGTCTCCAAAAACGAGCCGTTTTCCTCCCACTAAATGGTCGGACTATCCCTGGCCACCTCCCTGCTGGCCGCCGGGGTTGGGACCGGCTCCCTAATACACTCCATTAGCTCCTCCGGGGATCTGTCAGACAGGCTCCAAATCGCAATAGAAGCCTCAGGAACCTCCCTATCTGCCTCACAAAGGCAGATCAACTCCCTAGCACAGGTCACTCTACAAAACCGACGAGCCCTAGATCTCCTGACAGCAGAAAAAGGGGGAACATGCCTGTTCCTGAGGGAAGAATGTTGCTACTACCTCAATGAATCAGGCTTAGTTGAAACCAATATAGAACACCTAAAGGAAATCCAAAAAACTCTACCCGCCCACCCAGGATCCTCAGACCCCCTAACCTCCTGGTGGCAATCACCCCTCCTAACTTGGCTCCTCACCATAGTCACCCCACTAGTTGCTATCTGTATAATACTTATGCTCTTACCTTGTTTTCTCCGTTTCATACGAAAATGAATTCATGAAGTTTCCCAGGTTGCATTTCACCGGATGGTGGTCCGGCCATTATCCCACATTCCAACCTCAGACCCCACATACCATGATGTCGCCCTTATACCCACAGGAAGCAGCCAGATCAGATCCGTCGCCCATTATCACCGATAAGAGGTTGGAATGTTAGGATGTCCCTGGAACCACAGTGGAGGGGACGGCCATCTCGCCAGCGCAACCCAACGGAAAGCCCCGAGCAGCCCGCCAGAATGAATTGAAGGTCAACCAATCACCGAGCGACAGCACGACCTGGTGCAAAAAAGGCCCACCCGGACCTAAACCTGGAACCACTGCAGCTTAAAAACCCTACCCTACCACACCCAGGCGTGACTTCCCTGACTCCTCTCTCTCTCTGTCCCCAAGCCACGGAACCTCGGCCGAGACCTTAATTCCCAATAAAGACTTTTGACTGCTAAAATTTTTTAGCTTCTCTTATCTTTACCCTGACCTATGCCTGACCTTAACAACTTTATCCCAATAAATTTGACAACTTAAGTGAAACAAACTCCTTGAAGACACAAATTACCAAAGCTCATTCAAGAACAAATAACATGAGGGGGACCTGAGTGGCTCAGTCTATTGAACTTCGGCTCAGGTCATGATCTTGCGGTTCATGGGTTCCAGCCCCACGCCAGGCTCTGTGCTGACAGCTCAGAGCCTGGATGGAGCCTGCTTCAGAATCTGTGTCTCCCTCTCTCTCTCTCTCTCTGCCCCTCCCCTGCTCGTGCTCTGTCTCTCTCTCTCTCTCTCTCAAAAACAAACATCAAAAAAAGAAGAAATAATATGAATAAACCAGTAAGTATTTAAAGGAATTGAAATGGTAGCTTAAAACCTTTCCACAAAGAAAACTCCGGGTGCAGTTGACGTCACTGGGGAATTCTACTGGACGTTTAAGAAATAATACCGGCTTCTATACAAATTCTTCGGAAGAGCTGAAGAGGGAGGAAATACTTCCCAACTCACTCTATGACTTCATTATCTTAGTTGTGGTGATGGATTCATGGGTGTGCATGTCAACACTTAGCAGATTGTGCGTTACAAAGACATGCAATTTCTTCTCTGTCAATTACACCACAATAAAGGGGTGAAAACAGAGAAATCAGTACTCAGAGACTGTGGTAACTTTCCCAATGCTTACATTAGACAAGGAAACTATCAAAGCAACGACCTAAGCTTCTACCTTATGAAACTAGAAAAGGAAAGAAATTTAGTTGAAATGAGCAGGGGCACGGAAATAATAGAGATAAAAGCAAGAATGAATAAAATCAAGGTTTCCATTACTGGCCACCGTGGAAGATGTCTACTATAGCCTCTCTCCTGCTGATTCTTGCAACTAAAATTTACTCTGGACAAAATTATGTAAAGCCGAGTACTTGAGGACTCTGAAAAATAGACGAAAGCAGGCGGACTCTGAGGGGAGAGTCAAAAGGTAGAGAAGCAGCTCATATAGTGAGTTTCCTTTTATTTTTTCTAGTGAATTTCCTTTTTGTCCCTCCCTCATTTTTTGCAAGATTCTGTCCCCATGGTATATGAACTTCCCCAGTCCTGTGGCTTGTGTGCAAGGGCAAGAAAAGCCTCACTCCAAGGCTTTAAGAACTGAACTAAACTAAGATTTAAACCACAGCGCAAGCAAGTCTAACATCTGAGTGACAAACGCATGAGACAGACCTGAAGCAGGACGGCAAGGTCTCTGATAACTGCACAAAGACTTACATCAGCACTCAAGTCTCAGACCAAGACTTGAAAGGTGCATACGTAGGGAAGATCCAAAGAAGCGCACGAAAGTCAGTGAAAACCTAACTGATGAATTAACATCCATAGAAGAAGAGACAAAACTGGTGATCCGAATCTAACAGGGTTTATTACATGATAAACAAAGATTAAAAACAACAAAACCATCGCCATTATCTAAGATAGAATCCAAAATTATTCAATATAACAAACAACCAGCAAAATGTGACCAATTCTTCCTAAGGGAAGAGATATTCAACCAATGCCAATCCTGAGATCACTCAGATACTGGAATTATCAAAGACATTTAAGCAACTATTGTAACTAAGCTCTATGAGATAAAGGCAAACACACCTGAAATAAATGGCTAAATTTAAAAAATGGATAAATAGAAGTTCTCAAGAGATACAGAAACCGTAAAAAAGAAACTGAAATTTAGAACTAAAAAACACAATTATTTGAAATTAGAACACCAACTCACGGGATGGACTTAGAAGAATGGCAACGACAGAGACAAGAGTCAATGAACTTGGGTGTTAAACTGACAGAGATGATCCAACCTGCCAACCTGCAGAACACACAATATCCCAAGGCCCAACATTCATGTCACTAGAGTCCTCAAAGGAAGAGAAGTTCGTGCAAAAAAAAAAAGATCTGAATAAAGGTCAAAAAATTTTCCAAATTTGGAGAAAGACATAACAGATTCAAGAAGCTTAGCACACCAGAAACAAGATGAACTCCAAGAAACACCCAGAAACATTAC
>NW_024420586.1:23420827-23440432 GCF_014898765.1 Herpailurus yagouaroundi
CAAGATGAACTCCAAGAAACACCCAGAAACATTACAATCAAATGGCTGGTAAGCAAAGTTAAAAAAAAAAAAAAAAAAAAAGATTTTGGGGCACCGGGGGCTCAGGCGGTTGAGCGTCCGACTTCGGCTCAGGTCATGATCTCACGGTTCATGGGTTTGAGCCCCGTGTCGGGCTCTGTGCTGACAGCTCAGGGCCTGGAGCCTGCTTCAGATTCTGTGTCTCCCTCTCTCTCTGCTCCCCCCCTGCTTACACTCTGTCTCTCTCTCAAAAATAAATAAATATTTTTAAAAATTTTTTAAAAATCTTGAATAACAAGCACACCGTGTATAAGGAAACAGTGATTCAAATGACTGTAAAGTTGTCATCAGAAACAATGGAGGCCAGAAGATAATGGAACATCTTAAAAATACCAAAGATGAAGAACTGTCAACCCAGAATTTTAAATACAGCAAAAATTTCTTTTAGGAATGAAAATGAGGGGTGCGTGGGTGGTCCAGTCGGTGAAGCTTCTGACTCTTGGTTTCACCTGAGGTCATGATCTCACGGTTTGTGGGATCGAGACTCACGTCGGGCTGTGTGCTGACAGCACAGCGCCTGCTTAGAATTCACCCCCTCCCTCTCTCGCTGCCTCTCCCCTGCTTGTGCACGTGCGCTCTCTCTCTCTCTCAAAATAAATAAATAAACTTAAAAAAAGAATGAAGATGAAATTTAAAAACTCACAGAAGGAAAACTAAGAGATATTGTCACCAGTAGACTCGTTCTAAGAGAAATGATACAGAATCTTCAGAGTGAAGGGAAATAGTATCAGAGGGAAGCACAGAACTTCAGGAATAAAGAGCAGCAGAAATGGTAAAATATCTGGGGAAATATAACAGATTATTTTTCTCCTTTTGAATTAAGATATGAATGGTAGTTGACAGCAAAAATTATAACACTGTCTCGGGGGAGTTAAAACGTATGTAGATATAATACATTTGAAAATTATAACACAGGGGCACCTGGGTGGCTCAGTCAGTTGAGAGTCTGACTTCAGCTCAGGTCATGATCTCACGGTTCGTGGATTCAAGCCCCGCTTCGGGCTCTGTGCTGACAGCTCAGAGCCTGAAGCCTGCTTCACATTCTGTGTCTCCCTCTCTCTGCCCCTCCCCTGCTTGCAGTCTGCCTCTCTTTCTTTCTCAAAAATAAAGAAACATTAAAAAACGTTTTTAAATAAAAAAATAAAACGAGAAGATAGTGACAAAGACTAAATGTTTAAAATAGAATGTTTAAATTGCAATTGCACTTCCTACGCAAGACCTGTGCATTCAAAACTACAACATTGCTGAGATAGACGTTAAAAGACCCAAATAAATTGAGAGATACATCATGTTCATGAATTGTAAGAGTCAATGTTGTTAAGTATTTCAATGATCCACAGACTCAAGGCAGTCCCAGACAAAATCCCCGCAGGCTATTATGTGGAAACTGGTAAGTTGATTCTAAAATTTATATGAAAATATCAAGGACCCAGAATAGCCAAAACATTATGAAAAGGAAGAACAAAGGTGGAAGATTCATACTCCCTGATGTGAACACTTAATATCAGGCTACAGGAATTAAGACAATGTAGTATAGGCATATAGGCCAACGCATATGTGTTCACCTGTTCTCAATAAGGGGGACAAAGTAAATCGATGGAGAAAAATAGTCTTTTCAAAAATGCTGCTGGAACTGAATGTGCATATGCAAAGAAAAGAACATTGATCCTTAACTCACACCAGATAAAAAGAATGCTTATCTCATTATGCCCATTGGCCTAAATGTAAGAGCTAAAATTATAAATCTTCCAAAGGAGGAATCATATGAGAAAAATCTGTGCTACCATGGGTTAGACAGAGAATTGTGTGATGGGGCACAAAGGGCATGAACCATAAGAGAACCATAAACTGGACTTTATCAAAATTAAGAATGTCTTCTTTTGAAAGACACTAGTAAGATAAAAACAAGCCACAGCCTGGGAGTAAATACACAGAGAACACATAGCTGATAAAGGACTTGCATCTAGAAAACGTAAAGAGCTCTTACCATTTAATAGCAACAAAAATGGCAGAACATTACCACAGACAGTTCGCCCAAGATGTCCGGATGGCAAGTAAACACATGAAAAGACACTAACCACTAGTTATTGGAGAAATGCAGGTTCAAATCACAGTAAGGTGCTCCCTACACATCTACTAAAAAGAAAAACTAACAACACTCAGAATACCAAGTAATGACGAGGATACAAAACACCCAGAATTCTTATGTTGGGGGTGGTCAACGAAAATGGTACGGCCATGCTGAGAAGCAGCGGGGTAATATCTTGTGAAGTTAAATACACATTTACCACATGACCAAGCAATACCACTCCAGGTATTTATCCAAGAATATGAAAACGTGCCCATGCAAACACCTGGATGTGTATGCTCATACCAACTTCTTTCATAATGACCAAAAATTCCAGAAGAATCCAATGTGCATAAACTGCTTAATGAATAAGCAAATATAATATCATTCACCTTCAAAAAGGAACAAGATGCTGATACATGTCAAACACGGTTGAAGCTAAGAAGCATTAAGTGAAAGCAAGACCCATAAGGCAGGACACTATAAGATGCATTTATAGGACATTCTAGAAAGAATAAAACTAGCAGACTAGAAATGAGAAGAATCCATTTCCAAATCCCAGATTTGGGAGTGAGGAAGACCTTTGATTATACAGAGGCACAAGGATATGCTTTAGAGGAATGAAAAGGTCCAGTATCTTGGTTCCATGACTAAATCTCTGTCAAATCTCCAGGACTGTACGCGTAAGAAAGGCAGCTTACGGCATATAAATTATACCTCCATGAATATCACTTAAGAACAGTCATCTCAGCATAAATATACAATGAAAATACATGAAACATATACATGGGGATTATGATAAATGTCATCACATACAATCAAATACCATACGGTGCTACTTATGAATTTTTTTATTAAAATACCTACTAAGCATTATGGACACACACTACTAACAAATCATGAATTCTAGTTAATGATATGCCTGCAGAAGTATTCAGGGGTGAAGTGTCCAGATCTCAGAAACTTAGCAGGAAACACATCACAAAAAGCATTCAACACAAACATAGTTAATGACATGCCTGGGAAAGTATTCAGGGGTGAAATGTACTGGTCTCTGAAAGTTACCAGGAAACACATCACAAAAAGAAAGGGGGCTGATAGGGGCACCTCGGTGGCTCAGTAGTTAAGCGACCCACTTCAGCTCAGGTCATGATCTCACAGTCCGTGAGTTGGAGCCCCGCATCAGGCTCTGTGCTGACAGCTCACAGCCTGGAGCCTGCTTCGGATTCTGCGTCTCCCTCTCTCTCTGCCCCTCCCCTGCTCACGCTCTGTCTCTCTCTGTCTCAACAATAAATAAAAACATTAAAAAGAAAGAAAGGGGGCTGATGGGAGGACAGAGGAATTAGGACACATAGAGATATGAGAAAAAGCAAACAGAGCAAAATGTTCGCTGTAGAACCTAGGTGGAATTCTATGGGTATTCAAACTATGATTCTTTCACTTGTTCAGTGTGTGCATTTTCGTGATAAGATGTCAGGAAGAAAGCTAGAAAAGAACAGCAAAAGAAACCCAAAGTAAATAAAGGTAGAAGGAGAAGGAAAAAGAAAACAAAAGACAGGGAAAATGAAGAAAGGCAAAGACTTTTCTGGGAAAAGCTCAACCACCATCAATGAAGTTCACACTTCACGCCACTACCTGGAACTGGACAACCCTGATGACCACCGTGAGGCCACTCTGCAGACTAACGGTTCCTAGAAGATTGCTATATCTTGGCACAAGCAGAGAAGTTATGGGACCTGCCAGAAATTTCCTCCAAGGCCCAGGGAATGTGCAGTCCCGGAGCGGCCTGAGGTCTGGGGGAATGAGGGAAGAGGGGCAAAATGCCCAGCAGTGAGTCCACACGCCCCGCCTTCCGTCCCAACGGATCCCAGGCTCCTGGGGGAGGCCTGGCCGTGTGTCCCCGTGCCCCTGGACCCCTCTCCGGGGATGGTTAAACTGCGGATCTTAACTAGACACAGAGTCAGATCTACCTGGAGTGTCGCTCAAAACGCACAGAACCGGGCCCACCCCAGGCTTTCTGAAACCATTTCCACTGGGAGGGACCACCTCGTGGGGTACCCTGAGGGGTCCACAGACCACTAGGTGACACACGTCTGGTTAACCGTGACTGTAATAAAAACTATTTTCCGTGCACAACAGTGACAACAGTGATGACATTTACCGAGAGCTTCCACGGGGCCAGGCTTATGTTCACCCGCTCCTTCAATTCGGACCGTCCTGGAAGTTCTAGCATCAGCCGCCTCCACAAACAGGCAAAGAGACTCTGGGGCCAGCGTGCGGAGGGAGGGACGGCCAGTGAGCGAAGAAGCCAGAATCTGAACCCCGCCTGTGAGCTCCAAAGCCTAGGTTCTTGACTACTGGGCTGTGGATGAGTCCCGAACCCCCTTCCTCTGTCCTCGTCCCAAATGAACCGTATCTGCCGAACGTGCCCCCAGCCTCACAGCTGGACAGTAAGATGTAGGCGCTCTCCCAGGGGTCTGTGCTCTCGGCAGAGGATAAGCCACCCCCACGGAGCGAGGTCTGAAGAAGTTACCTGCTGGAGTGCAAACACAGCAGCTGAGACTACCACCTCCCCTTCCGCACGGAACCCGCACAGCAGCTACCAACAGCACCCAGCTTCTTACAGAGCTGGGACCCTTAGGCCGAGGTGTAACGAGCTCCATCCTGAGTGTTCAGAGGGGTGGGGGTGGGGGGGGGCAAAATAGAAACCGCCAGAAATGCAGGTGTGGAGGTATGCCCAGGCCCAGGAGGTGCCACCAGCAAAATTACAGACACGAACCTGAGAAGAGGCAGCCCTTGGAGGTGAGGGGGGGAACGCGCTGGAGGACCCCGTGTCCCGCACTGCGCCGCACCTACACTGCACGAGCGGACGGTTACCCTAACATAATACGGTTCCGAACCCGAGGGAGCGGGGACCCCAAGAGGGGGCCGCGCCTCTGAGTGTGGGCCTCCTCCTTCCAGGGCACCGCTGCACAGACAACTAGACATTTCGATTCCCGGAAATGCGGCAGGTGGGAAAGAGCACGCCGCCAGCACAGCAGGAATCCTCACGGATCTCCGCAAGGCCGCGGACGTAGGGTAGACTGAGCGAGAAAGGCGGAAGGTGCACCCCCAAACGGCCGTGGGAGGAGGGAGGGGGTGCAGGCCCCGAGAGAGACGGCGCACAGCCCGGCCAGCGCGGGCCGCGGGGAAGGCTTCAAGGGACACGAGGGCGCGGCCGGGCCCGCGTCCAGCGCAGCCGGGGCTCTGCCACCGGTGTCCGAACAGCCGCTGCAGAGCGGATTCACATCTGTGACCCTGAGGTGGACCCCATCGCATGAGCTTCTGCTTAGGGCCCCGGCTGCTGGTCCACGGAGCACGCGGGGCAGTCCCGGAATCCACGCGCACGCCCTGAGGACGGGCCCACGGACCGGCCGCCGTGCGTGGGCAACAAACGGAGGAAGATCTGCATCTGAAGAGTGTGGGGGTCCCACGAGGGGCCCTGAGCAAAACCAACCAAACCAGCCCCCCACCGGACAAGGGCAAGGGCAGCTGTGCCCAGGCCTGAGGACGCGCTCACTGGAGCGAGCCGCCTGGGGAAATGTCCTCTCGGGTTGACCTGTTTTCAGTGAATACAGAGAGGACACAAAAGACAGGGGAGTGGGAGGGAAGCATTGATGCCAGCAGGATCCTGACAACAGGCAGGGTCGAGTCAGGTCTGGAAGGGACTGAGGAGCTGAGACGAGAGGCCACGGTCGTGGGAAGGTTGACACCGTCCGCACAACCTGAGCATAGACAAGGCCATGGTGGCTGCCCGGCCTGGCCTAGCTGAAGGTCACTAGCAAAGCTTTTGGTCCACACCAGCTGCAAGGAACCAGGCGGATCGTTTCCCTGGGGCTGAAGAAGACTACAGGTGTCAATGGAAGGGCCCGCAGGATGTAAATAAAGAGGAACCCTCACGCCTGCACCCACGTCTTCTGAGGAAAATGCAAACGCCCAAGAGAAAGGAAATGCCCTGCGAGCTTCCAGAAAGCAGGGGGAGCACACAGGGGGAAGGCTCGGCACTTCCCCAGCCACCGAGGATACTGGGAGCTAGAGAGGGGACCTGAACAAACGGGGCGCACTGCCTGAACCCCAGCAAGAACAAGGGGGCTGCGGGAGGGCGGTCAGTGGGGGCACCGCGTGGATGTGACAGCAGCTCGCTTCACTGAACCCAAATTGTGTCCCCGAGTCTAGGGGCGTGGAGAAGAGCTCCCAGGCGGGCCCCCCCATGCCAGGCTCTCACTGACCTACCAGGTCCCCTGGCCTGACTGGCCCGGCACCTGCTTACCCGGAGGGTTCCGCGTCGGGGTCTCTCCCTCTGCCGTCCTGGCCTCTTCTCCTTGTCCCAATCTGATGACCACATCGGGTTTGGGAACTAGCTGTCCTGAGGGGGGGAAATGACACAGACTTTGTTATTAACGCCACATGGGTTCCAGAACCGACACCAAACCCTGCCGACCAAAGGTGGTCCGGCCTGGGTGCCCGCCCAGGAGGACAGCTATGCCCCTCAGTGCACCACACCACAGAGCAGGTGACAGCACAGTGTCCCGGGTGGGGTGCAAACAGGGTTACAACTTCCCAACAGTGAGCCTTAGGCCCGAACTTGTCCGAGGCTCCAGACGCCCCTGAGCAGGTACCAGCTAGGTGACACGTGTATGGGTGTGTTACGGTCACACTGTGGCACGGTCCCTCACCCACGGAGACCAGGTGGCTGTAGTTCTCCAGCATGACGTCCCTGTACAGGTTCTTCTGAGCCGAGTCCAGACATCGCCACTCCTCCAGGGTGAAGTCCACAAACACGTCCCGGAAGGTCAAGGACTCCTGCAATGGCACATTCCTCATTAGCCCAGAGGGCTCAGCTGGGGGACAGACGAGACAATGTGTCCCATCCTAGGTCTTTCTCTCGTGGTAGAGGTTCAGTATCGCCACCATCCCGGGACAGCCCTGACCGATGAGGACAGTAACGCACACAGAGTGTAAAGTCACTTGTGCAGGGTCACACAGCTAGGACACGGGGACGACATGCCTTCTGCTTTCCAAACCCACGTGTTCGGGGGTTTTGTAATTAGAAAGAGAGAGAAAGTGTGCATGGAAGCAAGCGGGGTCAGGAGCAGGGGGAAAAGAGAAAGAGAATCCCAAGCGGACCCTATGCCCAGTATGGCGCCGACACTCGGCTCGGTCTCACGACCCCGAGATCATGACCACAGCTGAAACCTAGAGAGCGACACTCAACCAACTGAGCCACCCCAGCGCCCCATCCACATCCATGTTTTTCTCTTATTCTTTTTTTAACGTTTTTATTTAGTTTTGAAAACAGAGAGCACGAGTGGTGGAGGGGCAGAGGGGGAGGGAGACACAGAATCTGAAGCAGGTTCCAGGCTCTGAGCTGTCAGCACAGAGCCCGACACCGGGCTCGAACCCACGAGCCATGAGGGCACGACCTGAGCCAAAGTCAGATGCTTAATGGACTGAACCACCCACGTGCCCCGACATCCACATTTTTCAACATGACGCTGCATTGCTCGTCTACACAAATGTTCTTTGCTGCTCCCTACGCTATTTGAGACAGTCCAGTATACAGTGTTTATGTAACTAAAGTTACTTTAACCTTTATAAAGAAACAGATGAGCCGTTAAAACATCTTACCCTGGAAATGCAATATTCCAACTTGTTTACCAAACGGAGACGAGCAGGTAAGTCCCGAGGATGTAAAGATTAATAAAGACAAAAACACACTTTCTGAACGGAAGGAGCTGAGCCTGCCAGAGGGAGAATGACACTTACACACTCACGTATGAAGGGGAGGGCGGGCAGCAGGGTGGGCTCCTGTCCTCTGAGGGCAACGGTGGGGGGAGCAGAGGGAACAGAGAACAGAAAGAAGTCAGGTCTGCGTGGGGCTGGCGGAGAAGGCTTCGCAGGGGACGCTGAGCTAGAACAGTTCCAAACACAGCTACTCAGGACTATGAAGCAACAGGAAACATATTCTGGTCTCTCCTCTAGGTGCCCAGTGTGGAGTTCCTAAAACCCTTGTAAATCCCCAAGTGAGAAGAACAGAGGGAGCATCTCTCGTTCCTGTTTTTTTTTAATTGATGAGTTTTGTTCTATGCCAATTATACCTTGAGAAAATCCCAGCGGCACGGGGGTTGGGAGCTTCCTGGTGGGTGAACATCCACATTCCAGAAGAACGATGCTTGCCAGATCCACAGATCCATATTCGGTGACTCGCGAGTCTCATTTATCTTCTGTAGTATCGTTATCACATTTTTTTAATTTTTTTAATTTTTTTTTTAATGTTTATTTTGGAGAGAGAGAGAGAGAGAGAGAGAGAGAGAGAGAGACAGAGCACAAGCGGGGAAGAGCAGACAGGGAGGGAGACACCGAATCCGAAGCAGGCTCCAGGCTCTGAGCTGTGCGCACAGAGCCCGATGCGGGGCTCGAATCCATGAACTGTGAGATCATGACCTGAGTCGAAGTCGGACACGCAACCGACTGAGCCACCCAGGCACCCCAGTATCGTTATCACATTTAAGGTTAAGTGGCTTCGGTCCCCTTTTTTGTGGAATCTGAGTGACCCCTGGCAGAATTCGCTTCCCCTCTCTAGAACCGGGTCACCATGGCAACTGGACTCAAATTGACGAGAGCAATTGGAGTTGTTGAATTTGATGGACCAGAAGTGCTGAAACTCCAGTCGGGATGTGGCAGTACCAACTCCAAAAGACCATCAGGTTGTAATCAAGGTCCATGCAGGTGGTGTAAACCCAGTGGAAACATAGATTCGTTCTGCTACTCACAGGATAAAACCACTCTTACCCTATACTCCTAGTTCAGACGTGGCTGGGGTAACAGAAGCTGTTGGACATAATGTATCTACTTTCAAGAAAGGTGACAGAGTTTTCACTCCTAGCACCATCTCTGGGGGCTATGCTGAGTATGCTCTTACGGCAGACCACACTGTGTACCCACCACCAGAAAAACTGGACTTTAAACACGGAGCTGCCATCGGTATCCCATATTTTACTGCTTATCGAGCTCTGCTCCACAGCGCCCATGTGAAAGCTGGAGGAAGTCTTCGGGTTCATGGGGCTAGTGGAGGAGTTGGATTGGCCGTATGCCAGACTGCCAGAGCTTATGGTTTAAAGGATCTGGGCATAGCCGGCTGAAACCTGTAATAGGTTCTCAGTATTCATTGGAGAAGGTGGCCCAGGCTCATGAAAATATCATCCACGGCAGTGGGGCTACTGGGAAGATGATTCTTCTCTTAGAATGATTCAGTCTTTCATGTATTTCCTGTGCGATTAGAAGTTTCCTGCCCCAGTTTTACTTATACTACTTTTGCTCCAAGTAGCATTCATTTGATTTAGTGAGTTTCTTCTATTGAAAAACAAGATTTATCTTTAGAGATCTGGGCATTGGAGTACAATTTACTTTACAGTTCACAATATGTTTCATGCCTCCCACCGACCTCTAATCAAGGAGTCATCATAGTAGGAAACAGAATGTTAGTAGCCATTTGGCATTGGGTACATTACAGAAATTCCTGGTACTTGATCATTAATTCCCTACCTTGGACTAAAGCAAGCTGATTCAAAATAAGACTGCGTGATTTCCGAGCCTACCTGTCCTTGTAAAGGATCTTCAGTTATCTGTTTAGCCCAGAACTATATTGGACTCTGAAGGTTTTCTAGACTAAACAAGACCCCTTTTCCAAACTAATCTCATCGGCAAGGTAAACAATGTCCACAGAACTTTGTTTTTTAAAAAATAGTTTCCCAGTATTTCCCCAAATATTAGAACATTCACTATGTTAATGGTTGATTACTAATTATCCATATATTCTGTGAAGATAGCAGCCTTATCTTTGTTACAGTGTGACAGTAGGTCTGTAGTCTCTCCAGATAGATATTTCTTGATGATTTGATTTTCAAAGTAGATTTAGAATTATCTGTGTGATGGGAGTCATATATTTTTCTTTAAATGACTAAACAAATTTGACATATTAAGAGTGGGCGGCTTTTGTTTTCATAGCATGGTAACTTGCAGTAAATTCTGTAGGAAAATAAAAACTGTTGATCTATTTCATCTTTATATATATATATATATATATATATACGTACTTAATACACATATATACTTTATATATAATACTCGCCTTACATCACATCTCTTTTACATAGTTCCTAAGGATTAATTCCTAACAGTGTCCTGTGTTGGAAGTCTTTATCTAAACTAAATAAATGCCATCAATGTTAGGAGCAAGGAAAAAAAAAGGTTAAGTGGCTTCAAAACATGAATTGGATCCCTTTTCTTCTTGCAACAGCCTGGAAAAGCTGAACACAGAAATTATATGGTCTTTAACATTTCATGAAAGTAGTAACTAGTCCGGGATCTGGGACTGCCAGTTTAACGTGTGAGTACCTTTGACCCACAAACCCAACTTCCGGGTGAATTCCCCATCAACACCCGCACTAATGAGCACACACATACAGAGTCAGCCGAGAGGCACAGTATAGAACAGGAAAAGAGGGGTAAAAACCCGAATATCCACAGAGAAACAGTTCAAACGATGCATCCGTCCCCCTGCCCAGGAGCTGAAATCATCTGTACGAGTGGATGAGGACCACCACCTGGGATACAAGCAGGTGGGGAGAGCAAGACGGGAGTGAGGCAGGGTGGTGTTCGTGCAACCTCACACCCAACACCGCACGTGTTCTGCTTTCGGTGGACGAAACGCACGGAGACGCGTCTACCCCTCGCTATCACCCAACTGTTACCAGCGGGCATCTCTGAGGAGAAACGGGACACCAGGGGGAGAAATAGGGATGTTTCAGCTACCCTCTAATGCACGGTAAAACGCCAAGCATGGATTTCCTTTCAACGTTTTGAACATAACGAAAAAGCCAACAGTGAAGTGGCCATGGAACCGGGGAAAAAGGAGACTCTGTGCTTCAACAAGTATCTCTGAGAAGGAAAAGAAAAAAGCGGGGGGGGGGGGGGGGGGTGCATGTCCCAGAGAAAGACGGAGATGAGAGCACTCCTTTCTTGCTCTCTTGTTTTTTAATTTTTTTGGTTGTGGCCAGGGGAAGGATCGGAGAACCCCGAGGTGGATGACAGCGTGGACAGAAAAGAGCCGCAGCGGAGGAGAGTAACGCAATTGTCAAGGGTACAATACGGGTGCCCCAAAGCTGCCTCAAGGTCACTGGACACAAAGTAGGGGGAAATTAGGAACTCACCTGGAACATGGCCATCCTGTTCTGCTCGAGACAAAGGGCAGAGATCTAGGAAGACAGAATTGGGGCATCCAGATCAGTGCATTCAGCCAGGAGCGCATCCCCACCAGCCAGATAATAATCACCCTTGCACCCTGGGGAGGATGGTGTGCAACCATGCCCGGGAGCCCCAGGCCATTCCCTTGGGCTTTGGATAAGCTCATGTGGGCTTTGCAGGTGACCTGTGTTTGTGGGCCTCCAAAATTCATTGGAATATTATTTCATTTCTTAACCTATTTAAGAGCAGGTTACAAAAATGGAAGTGCAACGCAATCTCACTCCTTCGGCAATAAGTACGTCCTGAGGAACAGCGGTGATTAAAATGTTGATACTGGTTTTCGCTGATGATTGCGGTCCTCTTGTTTACTTGCATTTAAAAAAAACTTTTAGTATTTCTTTTTTGGAGTGAGAGACAGAGCGCGAGCAGGGGAGAAGTAGAGAGAGAGGGAGACACAGAATCCGAGCTGTCAGCAGGGAGCCCGACGCGGGGCTCGAACCTACACACCGTGAGATCATGACCTGAGCCAAAGCCGGACGCTTAACCAACTGAGCCACCCTCACATCCCTTGTTAACCTGCATTTTTGACTGTGACTATTATTACTGATAAAATGGAAATGAACAGTGATTACGCTGAGCCCCGAAAGTGACAGACCCTTAGCAGAGTCTGCAGGACAGGGATACCTGGCTGCGGTTTGCAGGAAGGAGACAAACTAGGGTTGAAGAAGGGGCAGAGAGGCAGGTGAGGAGCCCAGCACCGGTCGTTCCACAAGGAGCTGGAAACCACTGCCCCTGCTGCCCTGTGCACCCTGCCCTCCACTGGCCGCCCCCACCCAGTTCCTGGCCTGTCACTTTCTCCTTTCCCATGATGCCCATTCAACCGCCTGCTCTTCCCGCCTTGGCGGTTTTCTAAAGAAAGTGTCAGCAAGGAGCTTTTGCACAGAGTAGCTGCTGTCACTGCAGCAACCCCTGCGGCCGCCTCGGGACAAGAGGGCTCGGCCTCGTGCAGGTGAACGACTCGGGCTCTCAGGTCCAGGGACAGTGGCAACAAAATGAGGCAGCAGAAACAGCTGACAACATACCTCTGGACCGCTTGCAAATGTTCCCAAGTGAAAAACAAAACCATATGAGAGCATTCTGTACTTGAGTCAGACTGGAGGGAGAGTCCACATTTCTGCTAGCGGCAGGTGGGAGGTTCTCACTCTGGGGCTCACTCAAATCCAGAAACACCCAATGGCAAAAGCTGTGTGCACAGAAGTGTCAGGAGAGAGTCCTGTGCAGCTGGCAGTGGTCCCTGTCAGCCTGATCCGACCCTCACAGGCACCACAGCAGGCCGCCCTCCTCACGGCAGCATTACTCCACCTGTCTGTGCATCTCGTCTCTCTCCCCCAATGGGGTCCAACTTCCCAGTCACACAGTGGGCATGGTCTTTCTCCGCTGGAGGGACAAAGGCCACTCCAAGTCCAGCTCTTCTTCGACCTGCTGTCCTCTAAGCCTCCACCCACGACGCTGGGGTCAGTCTGTCCTGAGAGCCTCCTCCCTCGGCCCTGGGCTCTGGGTCTGTCCTATGAGCCTCCTCCCTCTGTCCTAGGCTCTGGGCTGAGGCTCCTCCTCCTAGGACTCTGATAAGAGCTCTCTTGTTCCTAACGACGCAGGACCAAACGATCCAGAGACAAACGCATCTCCGTTGGGACCATGGCCACAGCACCGCATCTGTCCCTGAGCCAGGGAACTCACCTTCTGAGGCCTCGACTGGCTCTTCTGTAGACTAGGAAGCCCAGGGGCGGCTGAGCCGGAGCCCGCAGGAGGTGAGCAGTGGTCTCACTGATGCGCCCTGACCCTGGAAACAACGACCGCACAGGAGATGCAGTGAGCAACCTCTCTGAGGCAGTGAAAGTGAGGAAAGCCCAGATGGAAAACTTTATGGAAGCAGCCCCAAGGCCTCGTTTCAGTGTTAAGAGTAAACGCTTAGTAGCAGCCTGACTGTCGCCAGACACGGAGCTAAGCACTGCGTCATCCCATAAGGGTCCTAGCTGTGGACTCGAACTGATTGCCCGCTCTGTCGCTTTGACTCATTCAGTGAAAAAGTTGAGTGCCTACTGTGGGCCTGTCCAACGTGTTGCAGGTACATCAGTGAACAAAGTAATCAGAGTTCCCCGACCCTGCGGAGCTGTGTTCTAGCAGGGAAGGCACACAGCAAGCACAAAGTTGATACATTTCGGGAACGCTCCTTAGAAACGCATAGGTGCTAGAAGGATCTCCCGGGGTTTTCTAGCTGTGTGACTCTGGACAGGCTACGAGCCTTTCTGTTCTTGCTTTCTCGCGATATAATGAAGACAATCGTAGTACCTACTCACAGCCCTCGGGAGGATGACCATGCACCCAAGGGCGCCTCGCACGTACTAGACACTCAGCAAACGGCCGCTGAACCTGACCCAACGACTCAATGACAGTATCACTGGCTGTCGCCCCCGGCCCGTCGCCCCCACTCAGCCCAGGGCCCCGAGGTCGCAGGGGCGCGAACCCATCACCCCCACCTGCCCTCCGGCCAGTGCCTGCTCCGCCTCCCGGTACTTGGCTACCAGAACCCGCCAGCCAGGTCGGAGGACAACAAGCGGCGCGACCTCGCGCCGCCCTCGGGTCAGCGGAGCACTTCCGCTCCCGGCGCCCCGCAGCCCGAGGTCGGAGCGCGGCGCACGCGCAGGAGCTGCTTCGGGGGCCTCCACGGCCAATGGCCAAGATGGCGCGAGTCGCGGCCAGTGATACCGACGGGGTTCGTCTGGGGCACGATGTAGGGACCGGAGCGGGCGACCGTTTTCCGGACGAGTCGCACGAGAGGCCGGGGGGCGGCGAGGGGCCGGCGGACGGTCGCAGAGGCCCCGGTCCCGCCGCCTCCGAGGCCGAGGCGCCGTCTCCCTCGCCGTCTGCCGCGCACCCTCCATCCCCCGAAGCCGCGCTCTCCGCTGCCTTCAGCTTCTCGGGATGAGAAAGGGTAGTGGGGCCTGCTGCCGTTCTCAGCGGCACACGGGCGCCGCCATCTTGGGGGCGGGGCCTGTCCCTGGGAACCGGGCCTGCCCCAGGGGTCAGAGAGCAGAGGGCGGGCTCCGTCGGGGGAGCGGCCCGGAAGAGCGCTTGGGAGCGGGCGGGGAGGGCGGACGATGCGCTCAGTGGGAGGAAACCCCGATGCCCGAGTCTCCTGAAATAAATCGTGTTACTCCCAGGGTGCGACCCGGGGCGTCCAGGGAGAGTCTGGTGTTTGCTTTTTGATAACACCGCGTAAAGTAGCCGAGCGTGTTGTTCTCTGTGCCGGCCTGTGTGCCAGCCGGTGGCAGCATGGCCTGCTAAAAAGGCCTGGAAGTGCCTTGAGGAAAGTTTTCTGGTTCTCGTCAGGGTCTGGGGAAAGAGGCCCAAGCGTGTGCTGCCCCTGGAGCTGCCTGCCACGAAGCAGGACTCTTTGGTCCGGGCACCGCAAGGTCCCAGCTCAGATCCACCCGATTGCTTCTGTGCCCGAGCCAGCAGGTGCCAGGCACTGTTGCGAGAAGCACGTGACAGAACCGTCGTGGAGCCGTCATAGGCGTATGGGCTCTCCATTGGAGCATACTGCTCTGTCCCTGTCTTTCCCTTTCCCCTCCGAGGTAACTGACATTCCCGGGTGGTTTGGATGCATCAGAGCCCAAACTTCCACCGCAGAGTTCTGGGAAGTGAGTGTCCCAAGCCTTGTGTAGGAGTCCCAGGAGAGAAGCCTGTTTGCCCTCAGGGGAGTGGGCATTGCCACCAGTGTCAGTTCTTTGCGCATTTGTAAGCGATGGCCAGTCCTCGAGAGACCATCGTATTTGTTTCTAGAGGAGAGGCGACCTGCTAACCTTTTCAGACATCGGTACCAGGAGACCAGAAAATTAATATGATAGTGTCCCAAGGACAGTAGAGAAACCCCCAGCTGCAGAAGGACCTCGTCTTTGGCCCCGGTCAGACTGTCCCCATACCCTGATAACACAGGAGCAAGGGGTCTCACCGAGAAATAAGACTTCTTGTTTTGCATGGGTCCTGGCGGAGGACACACATTTGTGACTCATGCGGTGCCAACACTTTTAGTGTGACTTTGTCATTTTGGAACCGAGCAACGTGCCAAGTTTTTCTTCCAGTCTATCCCGAGCCCGGGCTGTTGGGATATATCAGTCCATAGGGGAGGTTTGTCCTTAGTACTCTCTGGTCCCTTGAGTCATAGCTGGAGGTCCCCTGCCTGAATGGCTGTTGTGATTGATGTAGGGTACATCTTAGAACCCCAAACCTAGGACTTAGCCCACAGCAGGCACCTGGTACATGGTGGCGGTTTACATTGTTTTCTCATACACACTAGGCAACGTGCTGGTGCCATTACTGTACCTTCCCGTGGTGTGGACTTCCCCTTTGCCACCTTCTTGCACAATTGTGTCTGTCCCCGGTTCCACCCTTACCCAGGGTCAACTCTCCTATCCGACTGACAACAACATTTTTTTCAGTTCGGCAATTAGGCCTCTAATCAAGTGACAAATCATCGGTAGAGTGTAAACCTGGGAGGCCTGGATGGCTCAAGCCACATATACTCCGAGGAGAATCATGTTTCAGGAGGGCTGGTCCTTGTCCGGCTCCTGGGAGGCCGCCGCTAAGCCCCTGTCATATTCTGCCCGATCAGAGTGTTTTTGGATTCCAGGCATCGCCGTCCTAGTTTGGCCAGATCGTTTCTACAAAGATTGTGACTTGCGGTGAACATCTGTGTTTGTATGTGTGAGGCCCTGGGCCACGCTGTGTTCGTTTGACGCCTGGGGGCTGTCGACTCAGTAGCTGAAGTCAGTCACGTGGTTGTCGCATCCCTGCATGACCTCCAGTAGAGTCCCTGCACCCCAAGGCTTGGCTGAGCTCCCCTGGCCGGCAGCACTTAGCAGGTTTTGTGACGCACCATTCCTGGGAGAACTAAGCATTGACCCGCGTGACTCCTTTGGGAGAAAACAACTGATCTGTCACCACGGGTTTCTACTGGACGTCCCCCGTGTGCCTTTTTCCCCTTGCCGGTTGTCCTGTGCGCGCTCTCACTGTAATAGGTCATCACCGCGTATAAAGCAGTTCAGAAGGACTCGCAGGACTCTGAAAAGTAGAACAGCTTTCCTGAGTCCCAGGGAATCTTCGAGCCTGACGAGGGTCTCGGAGACCCGCCTCACGCTGTTGCTACAGGTGCTCAGATCGGTACACGCTCTACCGTGTGATTCAAGCATCCCAGTAGGTGGACCTACTGAACCCAGCTGGACTGTGCCCTTGGCAATCCCCGGGTTGCAGACCTGATCCGGAACATCCTGAGGGCACTCGGAGGAGTGAGGGCTGGCCGGGGCAGGAGCTGAGTGCGCTTGCTTTCTTGCCACGTTCTGCTGAGGGTCCCTGGCACCTGCGAAAACACCTTCCTGGAGTTCTTCCCCGCATTGGCCGAGGTGACAGGCCCATGGCGCAATGCCTCGATGGGATTCTGCTCTTTGAACTGCATGAGTTGCCCTAAAGAATGGAAGGCCGGTTGCAGGCGTTCGTCTCCGGGCTTGACTGCATGGCCCTTTCTGCAGCTGGCCCTGTGGATTTCCGCAGGTAGGAGGGCACCAAGAGTGAGTGGCTGCTATAGTTAGAAATGAAGGTCTTTTCTCTTGTGGCAGTTCCTGCAGTCATTTGCGCTTTAAAGTCCCTTCCTATGGTGAAGTCACCATCTCCTCTGAACGTAACAGATGCTTTTGCCAAATATCTTTTCAATAGGTAACTTTTGCTGTAACGCTGGTTCGTGTAATAAAATTACTGCCTACAATCAAATATATTTTTACACTTCCGTCAGCTCTCTCTGTATGGATTTCCTACTGGTTAATAATGTTGAAGCACAAAACCAAATTCTTTTCTTTTTTTTTTTTTTTTAATTTTTTTTTCAACGTTTATTTATTTTTTGGGACAGAGAGAGACAGAGCATGAACGGGGGAGGGGCAGAGAGAGAGGGAGACACAGAATCGGAAACAGGCTCCAGGCTCTGAGCCATCAGCCCAGAGCCTGACGCGGGGCTCGAACTCACGCACCGCGAGATCGTGACCTGGCTGAAGTCGGACGCTTAACCGACTGCGCCACCCAGGTGCCCCAAAACCAAATTCTTTTCTAAAAAATTTTACTTATTTAGAGAGAGCGAGCAAGGGAGGGGCACAGAGAGAGGGAGAGAAAGAACCCCAAGAGAAAGAACCCTGTGCTAGCAGCACAGAGCCTGATGTGGGGCTTGAACCCACCAACCATGAGATGGTGACCGGAACCAAAACCAAGAGTGGAACACTCAATCTACTGAGCCACCCAGCTGCCCCCAAAACAAAATTATTCATGTCTGTCTGCAGTGTGAATTTCACATGCTAAGCCAGAGATGACCCACGGGTGACAATGATTGAAATTTCATTTTGTTGTCTGTAATTATGATGAACAAAGTATGAGCTGTGGGTAAAATAACATACCTTAGATTCATACCCTCTCTGTTTTATATGAATTATCTGATGCTTGAGTAGGAGAGGAACACATTCCTTCCAATCTACATTCATTACATTCGTAGGGGTTTCTCCAACATGAATTCTCTCATGCTTGGCAACAGTTTGGCCATGTTTATATTTGGGATTTCCCAAATTTGGCACATTTGTAGGATTCTCCCCAGCAAGAATGGTCTCCTGTTGGCATGGGTGAAGTCGTGTCTAAAGGTCTTTTCTCATTCACCTCATGTATAGTTTCTGAGATGTGAGGATTGGCTAACTTAACACATTTGCAGGATTTCCCTCCAATGTGAATTCTCTAACATTAAGTAAGGTGTGAGTATTAGCAAAAAGCTTCCCATGTTCCTTACTTTATTTTTTTTAACACTTTTATTGTTTATTTTTGAAAGAGAGCACGAGTAGGGAGGGACAGAGAGAGAGAGGGAGACACAGGATCCGAAGCAGGCTCCAGGCTCCGAGCTGTCAGCACAGAGCCCAACACAGGGCTCGAACTCTAGAACCTGGAGATCATGACCTGAGCTGAAGTCGGATGCTTAACTGACTGAGCCACCCAGGTCCCCCTAATCTGCTTTTAAATACAGTCAAACCAGTGCTTTGTCTTCCCACTGCAGAAATCCTCTCATGACCTTAGTAGAGAGGGATGACAAGGTCTAATTCAGGCTCAGAACTGTACACAGAGCTTTTTAATGAAATACAAGAGGAAAGTAGCAGAACTCATCATCCCTAAAATATTTCTCTCAGATGGACTTTCTGACCATCCGCCCACGTTCCTACTGTGTCAGTACTTGCTTTTGGGTTCCCATTTTCCCAACGGCTCTCCTGCCTTTCGTGTAACCTCTCTGAATGGTTCCCCCTTTGGCTGAATCCAACTGGAAACCAGAAGGCAAGGGAGCCTGGTCGATGTGGAAGCCAGCCTCCTAAGACACACAGGCAAGGTAGAGAAGGGTGATGAGTGGGTCTGTAGAAGCACGCAGAGATATCCAGCTCAGATACGAGGAGATAAAATTTTCTGAGTAGAGTTGTCAAGAGGTGGAACCCTATGTTCATTGCTGAATTGTTATCCCTAGTGGAGGCAAAGGCCACCTTTGGGCCTTGAATCCCATGTCTACCAGTTGTTGGATGGGGATTGCCCTTGGAGATGGGGCATAACTTTGGTTAAGTAACTTTTTTCATCCAAAGACAATGCCTGGACGGAGACTCAGATGAGAGTTACTGGCTACCAAATCTCTAAGCAGCTGAAAGAATGAGGACCTTAGTTCTAAAGGGGGAGACATCTGAGAGGCACGCCACTGCAGGAAGTATTGGCATGGGAGCTGGAGTGAGGGCCTAGGGAATGACGGGAAAGGAAGGCAAGAAGAATTAAAGACTGAAGAACTAGTGATGGGTTCTTTAGATTTTCAGTGATCGATGAGAACTTTCCCTTACAGTAACTGCCTATGAGTGAAAATGGTGTGCCTTCATATCCTCCACTGGAGTACAGGGTCTCTGTCATGAGTCCGGACAGACAGACAAAAGCCTCACAAGGAAGAAAAGCCTGGGAGAAGACCCTGGAGGAGAAAATGTCTTCTTTTTTAACACTTTTATTTTATTTTTTTTTTTAAGTTTTAATGTCTGATTGTGAGTCTCTTTTTTTTTTTTTAATTTTTTTTT
>NW_024420586.1:23440532-23447179 GCF_014898765.1 Herpailurus yagouaroundi
ATCGGAAACAGGCTCCAGGCTCTGAGCCATCAGCCCAGAGCCCGACGTGGGGCTCGAACTCACGGACCGTGAGATCGTGACCTGGCTGAAGTCGGACGCTTAACCGACTGCGCCACCCAGGCACCCCAACACTTTTATTTTTAATTTTTAAAATATTTTTATATTTTATTATTATTGAGAGAGAGAGAGAGAGAGAGAGAGAGAGAATGTGGGGGAGGGGCAGAGAGAGGAAGACAGAGGATCTGAAGCGGGATCTACACTGACAGCAGCGAGCCTGACGCGGGGCTGGATCCCACGAACCGTGAGGCCATGACCTGAGCCGAAGTCGGACGATTAACCAATTGAACCACCCAGGAGCCCCTCTTATTCTTCTTTTCAGTTTATTTATTATTATTATTATTATTATTATTAGAGAGAGAGAGAGCATGCACGAGCAAGAAAGGGGCAGAGAGAGAGGGAGACAGAGAATCCCAAGTGGGCTCCACGATGTCAGCACAGAACCCAACATGGCGTGATCCCATGAACTGTGAGATCATGACCTGAACTGAAATTAAGAGTCGGACGCCCAACCAACTGAGCCATCAGGCACCCCAGGAGAAAAGTTCTTCTAAGGCAAGTTTTGTTTTGTTTTGTTTTGTTTTGCTGTGTTTTGTTCTCATCACTTCCTATCATATCCTGGTCAAACGTCTTCTTCATCTAACACCAGTCAAGCCCGGTCAAAAGGATGAATTCCTAGTTGGCTAAGGATTTTTATCACACGTGGATATTGAATTTTTTCAGATTTATTTTGCATCAGTTGATCTTATCAAGACTTTTACTAGAACGTTAATATGGTCCGTTACATCGATAGGTTTTTTTTTTTTTCATATGTCAAACCTTCCTTGCATTCCTGGAATAAAATATATTTTTTCTATATTACCGGATTTGGTTTGTTAATATATTGTTGTGGATTTCTGCATCCCTTGTTCATGAGGGATACTGGTCTGTACTTTTCATTCTTTCTTTCTTTCTTTTTTTAAAAAATGTTATTTTGGGGGAGCCTGGGTGGCCCAGTCGGTTAAGCGTCCAACTTCGGCTCAGGTCATGATCTCGCGATCCGTGAGTTCGAGCCCCGCGTCGGGCTCTGTGCTGACAGCTCAGAGCCTGGAGCCTGTTTCGGATTCTGTGTCTCCCTCTCTCTCTGCCCCTCCCCTATTCACGCTCTGTCTCTCTCTGTCTCAAAAATAAATAAACATTAAAAAAAAATTTTTTTTAAAAGATGTTATTTTTAAGTAATCTCCACACCCCATGTGGGGCTCGAACTTAACAACCCTGAGATCAAAAGCTCACGCTCTACTGACTGGGCCAGCCGGACACCCTTATACTTTTCTTTATTTATAATCAATTCAGTTGCCTGGGTTACAGTGCTCATATCTTACATTTCTTTCTGGGAGGTCCCAACATCCTACATGTCCCTTGCCCAGTTCCAAAACTGTTAGACCAATACAATGTACCTATCTCTAGATTTACATGACAGCCTCTTGATAAGGGAAGGCTAATTTAGTGCTTCACTCAAAATGAATTTTCTCAGAACTAATACATAAAAAGTAGAAACCATGGGGGCGCCTGGGTGGCTCAGTCGATTGAGCGTCTGGCTTCAGCTCGGGTCGCAATCTAACATTTCGTGAGTTCGAGTCCTGCACTGGGCTCTGTGCCCACAGCTCAAAACCTGGAGCCTGCTTTGGATTCTGTGTCTCCCTCTCTCTCTGCCCCTCCCCGGCTCACGCTCTGTCTCTCTCTCTCTCTCTCTCTCTCTCTCAAAATAAAAATAAACGTTAAAAAAAAATAAAGCAAAAAAAATCTATCTGACGTACACTCTCTTTTCTCCCTAACGTATGTGTATAATCAGTAAATGAAGCATTTATAAGGAACATATGAACACTGCTTACTCATGACCCTGACAACGTCTGGTCCAACTATCAACCTCAGTGCTATGCAGGCAACGCTTTCATTCCTTTTCTTCTCCTTGGCGTCAGTCTCTGTATTTCTCAGACCATCTTGGTGACCTGGTCCTGTCTTGGTCAGACTACAGTGAGTTTCCTTGTCTTCCTGAAAGAAACCGTGGCCCGGTGCTTAAAAGCACGTGCTCTGGAGCCCAAGTGCCTGAGTCTGAAGCCTGGCTCTGCCACTTACGAGCTGTGTGGTCTTAGGCAAGTTCATGAAAGTATCTGTGCCTCAGCTTTCCCATCTTATGGAGTTGCCATGTAGAAGAATAAGAAGTATACCTGCTTCTTTTTCTACTCATTTTTTTTAATGTTTATTTATTGTTGAGAGAGAGAGACAGAGACAGAGACAGAGCACAAGTAGAGGGAGGTGCAGAGAGAGAGGGAGACACAGAATCCGAAGCGGGCTCCAGGCTCCCAGCTGTCAGCACAGAGCCCGCGTGGGGCTCGAACTCACGAGCCATGAGCTCATGACCTGAGCCGAAGTGGGACGCTCAACTGACTGAGCCACCCAGGCGCCCTATCAGTATTTACGTCTTTATCTAAATAAATCAGTGCCTATTTGTATATAGATACGGAGTAAGCATCATGTAAGTGTTAGCTATTATTGTCATTATTTCAAAGTGACTGAGATCCTCTTGAATGCGGTGTCGACGGCCTTTGCCAGCTTCCCCATTTGTCTATGATGCTCACTGACATTCTCCAGTCTTGGTTTCTCTCCAGAGTCAACCTCTCTTCTGCCTTCCCAGTCCCCTGCCAAAAACAAAACTGTTGGGACAGGCAGTATCATCATTCAGTCTTTTGGGTTTTTGGGGGGTTTTTTTTTTTGGTTTTCATTTGTTTACGTGTTTATTTTGAGAGACGGAGAGTATGCGCGTGCACGTAGTGGGGGGAGGGGCAGAGAGAGAGGGAGAGAGAGAATTCTGAGCAGACTCCATACTGCCAGCACAGAGCCCGACGTGGGGCTCAATCTCACAAACTGTGAGATCGTGACCTGAGCGGAAATCAAGAGACAGACACTTAAGCAACTAAGCCACCCAGGTACCCCATCATTCACAGGCAAATTGCCCCGTGTCAGTTCTGGGGAGAGACCCGCCGGCCGTGGGGGACCAACGCCCACGAGTGAAGCTAACTCTGCTGTCTTTTATCTATGTAAGTAACACGCTGTTCCGTCCAGTGTTCGACTAAATTGTATTTCCCTTGGCGACTCCAATCCCAAGATGCAGTGGGCAGAAGTGTTTGGAATCCTCCCCTGGGACTGGCAACTGGTGCACGGGGTTCTCCTCCGCAAAAGCAAAGCAAAACAAAACCAAAAAATCCCACTCAGGAAGTTCATTTGCAAGAATGACAGGTAGACCTGGGAGGCGCTGTGACACGAACTCCTGGCTTTGGTTCCAGCCCAACAGAAGCTAAGTCACCCCGACCGGGTCACCGACTCTCCTTGAGGTTTCTCTCTGGCATGAGAACACCAAAAAAAAAAAAAAAAAAAAAAAAAAAAACAAGGATAGGAATGCATGTCTCAGGGCCTGAATAAATGTTAACTCACAGCACAAGCAAAGATTCACGCACCTTTGGCGATGAGGATTTTCTGTAGAGTTGTTGAGAGTTTCCTGGCTGCTACCTTGAATCCAGCCAGAGTCATTGTGGGATTGACACTCACAACTGCAGTGGGAGAAGGGGGATTTTGTTATATTTTCTTGGTGGGTCACTCAGGGGTGGTGAATGAAGACTTATGGAGTGAGCATACATCTAACCTACACTACTGTGCCGGGTACTGTGACAAGTATAAAACAGACAATGGGCTACTGGGCAGAAGACAATGCTCTTGGCATAGAGAGAGGTTACCAGTATCGCAGAGGGGCCGGACCCTGTCTAAGCTTAACAACGCAACGTGAGCGGGAGGGTAATAAACGCACTTCAGGGACTCGCGAGGAGCAAGAGAGAATTTCCAACTGAAATTGGAGAAGGCTTCACAGAGGAAGTGGCAGTTTTGAGCAGGCAGAGACGGAAGTGAGGGTAAGAGGAGGGAAGGACGCTGCAGGCAAAGGAAATAAAGTCCAGAGATGGAAAAGGAATGAAGGGCAGGGTAGGAAACACAGAATTGGTATCCAGGGAAATGGTGGGGGAGACAGGGTGGAAAGATGGCCTAACTTGGATTTTGGTCTTCAGACACTGGCCACAACTGAAGGATTAAGAGAGAGGGCAGGTCAGGCTGAGCGATGCACTTTAAAAAGTTAACCAGCTGAGGCCCTCTCCGCTGCCCGTGTCGCCCTCGCCAGCCCCACCATGCCGTCTCTAGATTTTGTGGACCGTGTGCGGTAAATGCATAAGCAGCTGCTATATTATCAAGTCCTAAATTTGGGGATGATTGTCTCCTCGGCGCTAATGATCTGGAAGGGGTTGACGGTCATCTGGAAGGGGTTAACAGCGTGGAACCTGCATTTCACAGAGGAGATACTCTCTTTTTAACAAATCGAGTTGAAGATCCCACCCGAGAAGGAGAAATTATCGTTTTCAAGGATAGAAGGAAGAGAGATTCGTATAGTTCACCAAGTCTTGAAGATTCATGAAAAGCAAACTAGACCCGTCAAGTTTTTGACCAAAGGAGATGATAATGCGGTCAATGACCTCTATTTAACAAGGACAACACTGGCTGGAGAAAAGGGATGTCGTCGGGGGAGCAAGGGGATTTGTCCCTTGTATTGGGATTGTAACGATCCTCATGAGTTAACTAGCCTCGGTTTAAGTATGCAGTACTCTTTTTGCTGGGTTTGTCTGTGCTGGTCCGTCATGAGTAAGAAGTCTGCCTTGCTGTTCCTGGAAGGTGCGGTACTTTTCATTACTGAATGTTTGGAGTAGGGTATTGGCCTCCGATTGGTGGAGTGGCAAATACACAGGTTGGCACTTCTTGCTAGCAATGGTTTGCATTAGTTTCTGTTTCCACACCAGGGTGTGCGTGGGTGGGTGCACGGGTGGCATGGTGGGCACTGGAGGGGACTCTCGATCACGGGATTTCATATGTTGCCATTGTCACACTTCCACATTTTTGTACGTTGCTGAATTTTTTGGGTGAGGAGAGGAACCTGAGACAAGTGGTTCTGCCGGAAGGAAGTGGCCACGTTCCCGATTTGACACAATGAAGTGTGGACCGCAACCATCTGAATGCAGATAGGAGCCCTCTGGGCCTGATGGATTCAGCCTCAGAAGTTCTATGTTGACAGATTTTCACTCCCTTTCCCAATGTGAAAACTTTTGGAGGCTGACGTTTGGAGGTAATACTCGTTCACTGCTGTCTGGTGAAGAAATAGTCTGAAGTCAACCCACATGATTACTTGTGCTTCCTGGACTGTATCTACTTTTTTTTTTTAATTTTTTTAATGTTTAGTTATTTTTGAGAGAGAGAGAGACTGAGCTGAGGAGGGGCAGAGAGAGAGAGAGGGAGACACAGAATCCGAAGCAGGCTCCAGGCTCCGAGCTGTCAGCACAGAGCCCGACGCGGGGCTTGAACTCACAGACCTCAAGATCATGACCTGAGCCAAAGTCGCATGCCCGACCGACTGAGCCACCCAGGCGCCCCTGACTGCAACAAACTTGACTCAAAGCTCCAAGTGTTATCACTGCAGTAGCAGCAACTTGTTAAACAGTTTCCTTGAGGTGTAATATACATGCTATAAAATGCACCTGTGTTAAGTGTACTTCCTCCTTCCCAGTTTCCCATTTATTTCTTTTTCTTGCCTAATTGCCCTGGCTACGACATCCAATACAATGTGACATGGAAGTGGCAAGAGTGAACATCCTTGTCTTGTTCCCATTTAGGGAGAAAACATTCAGTCCTTCACCATTGATCTGATGTTAGTTATGGGTTTTTTCATAGATACCTTTTATCAGGTTGGGGAAGATGCCTTCTGTTCCCAGTGTGTCGAGTGGTTTTATCATGAAAGGGTGTTAGCTGTTGTCAATTTTTATCTATTTCAATGGAGATGATCAGGTGGCTGTTGGCCTTTATTCTGTTAATACGGTGTATTCCATTGGTTGATTATTGGATGTTAAATCACAACCTTACATTTCTGGGCTAAATTCCACTTGGTCATGATATGTAATCCTCATTACATATTGCTTGGTTTGCTAGTATTCTGTTCCATGTTTTCGTGTGTGTCTGTGTTTATAAAGGATATTGGTTTTTAGTTTTGTTATGATGCCTTTGCTTTTGGCATCAGGGCATAATATGAACCCCATAAAATAAGCTGGGAAGTACACCCTACTTTTCTATTTTTTTTTTTTGGAAGAGTTTGTGAGCTGTTCATTGTATAAGTGGTAGAATTCGCCAGAGAAGTCATTTGGTCCTGAGGTTTTCCTTGTGAGAATTTTTTTTGTTTGTTTTTTTAGGTTTTTTTTTTTTAATGTTTATTTATTTTTTTTAATTTTTTTTTCAAAGTTTATTTATTTTTGGGACAGAGAGAGACAGAGCATGAACGGGGGAGGGGCAGAGAGAGAGGGAGACACAGAATCCGAAGCAGGCCCCAGGCTCTGAGCTGTCAGCACAGAGCCCAACGTGGGGCTCGAACTCACAGACCGTGAGATCATGACCTGAGCCGAAGTCAGATGCTTAACCGACTGAGCCACCTGGGCGCCCCTCTTTTTTTCTAGTTTCTTTTTTTTTTTTTT
>NW_024420586.1:23447279-23471579 GCF_014898765.1 Herpailurus yagouaroundi
TTTTTTTTAATTTTTTTTTCAACGTTTATTTATTTTTGGGACAGAGAAAGACAGAGCATGAACGGGGGAGGGGCAGAGAGAGAGGGAGACACAGAATCGGAAACAGGCTCCAGGCTCTGAGCCATCAGCCCAGAGCCCGACGCGGGGCTCGAACTCACAGACCGCGAGATCGTGACCTGGCTGAAGTCGGACGCTTAACCGACTGCACCACCCAGGCGCCCCTTTTTTTCTAGTTTCTTAAAGTGACATTTCTCTGGAGATTTCTTCTCTGGCTCATGTGTTATTTAGAAATGTGTAGTTCAATATTCAAATGTTTTTGGATTTTCCAGCCTTCTTTGTTATTGGTTTCTAGTTTAATTCCACTATAATCAAAGAACGTACTTTGCATGATTCCTATCCTTTCAAATATAAATATGTTAAAGCGGGTCAGTAGCCCTGTATGTAGCCTATCTCGGTGAATGCTCCATGTGAACTTGAGAAGAATGTGTATCCTGCTGTTGTTGGATAAATGTCAATTAGAGTCAGTTGATTGATGACACCATTCATTTCTACCATATCCTTACTGATTTTATGATGACCAGACTCGTCAAGTATCCATAGAGGAGTGTTATGATGTTCAACTATAATAGTGTATTTCTCTACTCCTCACCATTCTATCACTCTTTGCCTCAGGTGTTTGATGCTATGTTGTTTGGTGCACACACATTAAAGATTCTTATTTCTTCTCCTTGTTCTGAAGTCCACTGGGTATGAAATTTACATAGCTACCCCAGCTTTCTTTAAATTACTGTTAGCATGGGATATATTTATTCATTCCTTTATTTTTTAGAAATATTTTTCTTGTGGCAAAATACACATGACATGTGACATTTTAACCATTTAAAAAAGTGTACAAGGAGGCCCCTGGGTGGCTCAGTTGGTTGAGCGTCCGACTCTTGATTTTGGCTCAGGTCAGGATCTCATGGTTCGTTGAGTTCAAGCCCCGAGTCAGGCTGTACGCTGAGCATAGAGCCTGCTTGGGCTTCTCTCTCCCGCTCCCTCTGCCCCTTTCTCCCACTCATATTCTCTCTCTCTAAAATAAAAATTAAAAAAAGTACAAGTGGGGTGCCTGGGTGGTTCAGTCGGTTGAGCGTCCGACTTCAGCTCAGGTCACGATCTCACGGTCCGTGAGTTCGAGCCCCGCGTCGGGCTTTGTGCTGACAGCTCAGAGCCCGGAGCCTGTTTCGGATTCTGCGTCTCCCTCTCTCTCTGCCCCTCCCCTGTTCATGCTCTGTCTCTCTCTGTCTCAAAAATAAATAAACGTTAAAAAAAATACAAGTAAGTAACCCTTAGTACGTTCACAATGTGCAAACATCACTATCTGCTTCGAGAACCATTTCATCACCCCAGAAGGAAACTATACACACTAATCAGTCACACTCCGTTCCACCTCTCCCCCAGTTCCTGGCAACCACTAATCTGCTTTCTCTCTCTATGGATTTCCCTATTCTGAATATTTCATGGAAATGGGATCGTATAACATGTGGCATTGTTTTCCTAGCTCTTTTCACCTAGTGTGATGTTTTCAAGGTTCATCTATGTCATATAATTGATCAGTACTCCATTCCTTTCTACAGTTGAGTAATATACCACTGTAGGGATAGACCACATTTTGTTTTTTCATTCATTAGTTGATGGACATAGATAATGGGCATTTGGGTTGTTTCTTCCTTTAGAATGTTGTGAATAGTGCTATGAACATTCACATAGAAGGGTTTTTTTTTTTTTTGGACACCTGTTTTCAATTCTTTGGGGGTGTATATAATTGTCTTAGCCTGCTCAAGCGGCCATAACAAAATACCACAGGTGAGATGGCTTAAACAAGAGAAATGAACTTTCCGGCAGTCCTGAAGGCTGGGAGTCTGAGGTCAAGGTGCCAGCATAGTCAGTTTCTGGTGAGAGCTCTCTTCCTGGCTTGTCGATGGCCACCTTCTTGCTATATCATCACATGGCCTTTCCTCAGTGCATGCATATGGAAAGAGAGAGAGGGTGAGCTCTCTGGGTATCTCTTCCTATAAGGACACTAATTCTGTCAGACCCACCCTTGTGACCTCATTGAATGTTAATTACTTTCTTAGAGGTCTCATCTCCAAATACAGTGACACGGTGGTGGGGGAGGACTTCAACATATTCATTGATGGGGGGAGGTGGGACACAAACATTCAGTTCATAACAATACTCAAGAGTAGAATTGCTGGGTCGTATGGTAATTTTATGTTTAACCTATTGAGGAACCACCAGCCTATTTTTCACCGCAGCTATAACATTTTACATTCCACCAACAACCTAGGAGTCTGAGTTTCTCCACATCCTCACCAAGACTTTATATTTTATGTTTAAAAAAACTATTAGCCGTCCTAGTGGGTGCTAAGTGGTATCTCACGGTGGTATTTATTTGCACGTCCCTAATGACTAATCATGTTGACATCTATTCAATTGCTTATTGGCAATTCATATATCTTCTTTGAGATATACCTGTTCAAGTCCTTTGCCCATTTTTAATTTTTTTTTTCAACGTTTATTTATTTTTGGGACAGAGAGAGACAGAGCATGAACGGGGGAGGGGCAGAGAGAGAGGGAGACACAGAATCGGAAACAGGGTCCAGGCTCTGAGCCATCAGCCCAGAGCCCGACGCGGGGCTCGAACTCACGGACCGCGAGATCGTGACCTGGCTGAAGTCGGACGCTTAACCGACTGCGCCACCCAGGCGCCCCTCTTTGCCCATTTTTAATCGACTTTTCTTTTTTTGTAAAGTTGTAAGAGTTTTTAATATATTTATTACTATATATTGATAATAAAATAATAAATATATATTTAATAATTTATAATTATGGTTTATTATTTATTACAATAATTTATTATACTAAGAATTTATTATTTAATAAAACATATAAATATATGCATATTTATATATATTATGGATAGGAGAATTTTATTAGGCATATGATTTGAAATATTTTCTCCCATTCTGTGGGTTGTCTTTTCACTTTCTTAATTGTGCCCTTTGATGCATGAAAGTTTTAAATTTTGGTGAAGTCCAATTTATTTTTTTTATTTTGTTACTGTGCTTTGGTGTCATACGTAAGAAGCCATTGCCAAATTGTCGTGAAGATTTACCTCTATGTTTACTTCTAAGAGTTTTATGATTTTAGCTCTAATATTTAGGGTTGTTATCCGTTTTGAGTTAGTTTTGTATATTGTGTGAGGTAGACATACAGTTTCATTCTTTTGCATGTGAATATCCAGTTGTCCGAGCACTATTGTTGAAAAGCCTATTCTTTCCCCCATTGAGTGGTCTTGACGCACTTGTCAAAAATCAATTGGCCATTGATGTCCATATATTGGAGTCTCAATTTTATTCCGTTGATCTGTATGTCTATCCTTAGCCACATTGTTTTCTTAATTTTTTTAAGTTTATTTATTTATGAGAGAGAAAGCACGAGTGGGAGAGGGGCAGAGAGAGAGGGAGACACAGGATTGGAAGCAGGCTCCAGGCTCTGAGCTGTCAGCACAGAGCCCAACGCGGGGCTCGAACTCACGAACCGTGAGACCATGACCTGAGCCAAAGTCAGTTGCTTAACTGACTGAGCCACCCAGGTTCCCCTATCCACATTGTTTTTATTACTATGGCAGGTTTTGTTATCAGGAAATGTTAATCCTCCTATTTTGTTCCTCTTTTTCAAGACTTGGCTACTCATGGTCCCTTGAATTCTGTAAGAATTCCATAAGAATTTTAGGATCAGCTTTCTTATTTCTGCAAAATTAGGAAGGCCATTGGGATTTTGATAGGGATTGTATTATATCTATAAATTTGACTACTGGCTCTTAGCAATATTAAGTCTTTCAAGCCATGGACATGAGATAGTTTTCCTTTTAGGTCTTTAATTTCTTTCAATGTTTTGTTGTTTTCAATGTACAAGATTTCACCTTTTTGATTAAATTGATTCCTAAGTATTTTATTCTTTTGATGCTACTGTAAATGGAATCCTTTAACTTCTTTTTTGGATTTTTCATTGCTAGTATAAAAACTACAACTGATTTTTGCATGTTGATAATATGTTCTGCAACTTTGCTGATTTTGTGTATTAGCTCTAATAGCTTTTTTTGTATGGGATTCTTTAGGATTTTCTCTATTATAGGAAGATGTCATCTGTGATTAGAGATAATTATATTCTTTCCTTTCCAATTTAGATGCCTTTATTTCTTTTTCTTGCCTAATTGCTTGGGCTAGAATTGCCAGGACAA
Organism: Herpailurus yagouaroundi; assembly: GCF_014898765.1. NCBI lineage: Eukaryota > Metazoa > Chordata > Mammalia > Carnivora > Felidae > Herpailurus > Herpailurus yagouaroundi. Next base: position 23,451,565 of record NW_024420586.1, read on the forward strand.
CGTTGAATTTCAGTGACAAAAACAGACATCCTTGTCTGGTTCCTGATCTTAGATGGAAAGTTTCACCATTTAGTTTGATGTTTTTTATTATGTTAAGGAAATTTTTTTCTATTCCTGGTTTACTGATTTTTTTTTTTTATCATAAAAGGGTGTTAGGTAATGTCAAATGCTTTTCGCTTTTCTGAAGCCGTTGAGATTATTATGTGGTTTTTCCTTCATTCTATTAAGGTGTTATATTACATGGATTGATTTTCGTATCTTGAATCATCCTTACATCCCCGAGATAAATCCCATTTAGTTATGGTGTGCAACCCTTTTAATATGTTGCTGGATTTGGTTTGCAAGTATTTTGTTGAGAACTTTTTTTTTTAAATTTTTTTAATGTTTATTTATTTTTGAGACAGAGAGAGACAGAGCATGAACGGGGGAGGGTCAGAGAGAGGGAGACACAGAATCTGAAACAGGCTCCAGGCTCTGAGCTGTCAGCACAGAGCCCGACGCGGGGCTTGAACTCACGGACCGCGAGATCGTGACCTGAGCCGAAGTCGGCCGCTTATCCGACTGAGCCACCCAGGCGCCCCTGTGGAGAACTTTTGTAAGATTTTAAAATTTTATTTATTTATTTTGAGAGAGAGAAAGAGAGGGAGAGAGAGAGAGGACATCTGTTTAATTTTTTTCATTTCTTCTTGAAACAGTTTTGTTAATTTGTGTGACACTAGGGATTTGTGCATTTCATCTAACGTGTCTAATTTTTTGGTACCATTGTTTATAGTATTGTTTTATAAAACTTTTTATTTCTGTATGGTCAGTAGTAATGTCCTCATTTTCATTTGTCATTGCAGTTATTTTCATCTTTTCCCTTTTTTTCTTAAAGTCTAGTTAAAGGTTCGTTAATCTTGTTATTCTCAATGAATCAATTTTTAGTTTAGTTGATTTTCCTTATTGTTTTCTATTCTTTATTTTATTTATCTCTGCTCTAATTTTTATTCTTTACTTTCTTCTGCTAGTTTTGGATCTCACTTTTTTTTTAAGTTTTTTTTTTTAATTTTTTTTTTCAACGTTTTTTATTTATTTTTGGAACAGAGAGAAACAGAGCATGAACGGGGGAGGGGCAGAGAGAGAGGGAGATACAGCATCGGAAACAGGCTCCAAGCTCCGAGCCATCAGCCCAGAGCCTGACGCGGGGTTCGAACTCACGGACTGCGAGATCGTGACCTGGCTGAAGTCGGACGCTTAACCGACTGCGCCACCCAGGTGCCCCAAGTTTTTACTTACATTCCAGTTAGCTAACATACAGTGTGATATTCGTTTCAGGTGTACAATTTAGTGATTCAACACTTCCATACATCACCCAGTGCTCATCACAACTGCACTCCTTAATCCCCATCACCTGTTTCACCCAATCCACTGACCCAAGTCCCCTCTGGTAACCATGTGTTTGTTCTCTATAGTTAAGGGTCTGTTTCTTGGTTTGCCTCTCTCTTTCCCATACGCTCATTTATTTTGTTTCTTAAATTCCACATATGAGTGCAATCACACGCTATTTGTCTTTCTCTGACTTACTTCATTTAGCATAATACTCTCTAGCTCCATTTTTGTCCTTGTGAATGGTTAAGATTTCATTTTTTATGGCTCAGTAATACTCCTATATATATATATATACCACACCTTCCTTATCCATTCATTAGTCAATGGGCACTTGAACTGTTTCCATAGTTTGGCTATCGTTGATAATGCTGCTATAAACATTGGGCTGCATATATCATTTTCAATTAGTATTTTTGTATTCTTTGGGTAAATACCTAGTAGTGCAATGCAGGGTCGTAGGGTAGTTCTATTTTGAACTTTTTGAGGGAACTCCATACTGTTTTCCAGAGTGGCTATACCAGTTTGCATTCCCACCAACAGTGTAGGAGGGCTCCCCTTTCCCTACATTCTCACCAACACCTGTTGTTTCTTGTGCTGTTGATGTTAGCCATTCTGACACGTGTGGTGGTATTTCATTGTAGTTTTGATTTGTATTTCCCTGATGATCAGTGATGTTGAGCAACTTTTCATGTGTCTATCGACCATCTGGATGTCTTCTTGGGAAAATGTCTATTCATGTATTCTGTCCATTTTTTTTAAATTAAAAAAATTGCTTTTAATTGTTTTAATCTTTATTTTTGAGACACATGGAGTGCAAGCGGGGGAGAGACAGAGAGCGAGGGAGACACAGAATCTGAAGCAGGTTCCAGGCTCTCAGCTGTCAGCACAGCAGGGCTGGAACTCATGAGCTGTGAGATCACGACCCAAGCCAAAGTTGGACACCTAACCAACTGAGCCACCCAGGCACCCTTTTTCTGCCCATTTTTAATTGGATTGTTTGTTTTTTGGGTGTTTAGTTTTATAAGTTCTTTACATATTTTGGGTACTAACTCTTTATCAGATGTGTCATTTGCAAATATCTTCTCCCATTCCACACACTGCCTCTTAGTTTTGTTGATTGTTTCCTTTGCTGTGCAGAAGCTTGCAAATAGGCAAGGAAGAAGTAAAACTTTCACTATTTGCAACATATAGTCTATATATAAAACACAAAAGACTCCACCAAAAAATTGCTACAACCGATACACTAATTCAGTAAAGTCACAGGAAACAAAATCAATGTACAGAAATCTGTCGCATTTCTATACACCAGTAATGAATCAGCAGAAAGAGAAATTAGGGAATTACTCCCATTTACAACTGCACCAAAAACCATAAGATACCTAGGACTAAACCTAACGAAAGAGGTGAAAGATCTGTACCCTAAGAAGAGGACATAAAGAATTGGAAAGACATTCCATGCTCATGGATCAGAAGAATAAATATCGGAGTTCCCCGGGTGGCTCAGTCGGTTAAGTGTCCGACTTCGGCTCAGGTCACGATCTCACGGGTTGTGATTTCAAGCCCCATGTCAGGCTCTGTGCTGAAAGCTCAGAGCCCGGAGCCTGCTTCCGATTCTGTGTCTCCCCCTCTCTGCCCCTCTCCCGCTCACACTCTGTCTCCCTCTGTCTCTCAAAAATGAATAAATGTTTAAAAGAATTTTAAAAAAGAAGAACAAATATTGTTGGGTTGGAGGGATGGGCTAGATGGGTGATGGGTATTAAGGAGGGCACTTGTTGTGATGAGTACTGGGGGTTATATGTAAGTGACGAATCACTAAATTCTACTCCTGAAACTAGTATCTAATATAACACTATATGTTAACTAACTACAATTTGAATAAAAACTTGACACAAAAGAAGAAAAGATAGTCTTAAAATGTTTATATTACCTAAAGCAATCTACACAGTTAATGCAACCCCTATCAAAATACCAACAGCATTCGTCATGGAGCTAGAAGAAACAACCCTAAAATTTGTGTGGAACCCCAAAAGACCCTGAATAGCCAACGCAACCTTGAAAAAGAAAAGCAGAGCTGGAGGCATCACAATTCCAGACTTCAAGTTATAGTACAGAGCTGTAGTGAGCAAAGCAGTGTTGTACTGGCACAAAAATGGACACATAGATCAACAGAACAGACTAGAAAAGCTGGAAATGAACGCATAGCTATATGGTCAATTAATCTTCCACAAAGCAGGAAAGACCATCCAATGGGAAAAAGTCTCTTCAACCGACGGTGTTGGGAAAACTGGACAGCTACCTGCAAAAGAATGAAACTGGACCACTTTCTTACATCATACACAACAAATAAATTGGAAAAGGATTAAAGACCTAAATGTGAGACCTGAAACCATGAAAATGCTAGAGGAGAACACAGGCAGTAACTTCTTTGACACTGGCCGCAGCAACTTCTCACTAGATAGGTCTCCTGAGGCAAGGGAAACAAAAGCAAAAATTAACTATTGAGACTTGATCGATTGCTTTTCTTCTTCTGGTTTGTTAAAGTGTGAAGTTTGGTTGTTGATTTGAGGTCTATCGTTTTTGAAAGTTTTTTTTTTTAACATTTATTTATATTTGAGAGACAGAGAGTGTGAGGAGGGGAGGGGCAGAGAGAGAGGGAGACACAGAATCCAAAGCAAGTTCCAGGCTCCCAGCCATCAGCACAGAGCTCAACGCGGGGCTCGAACTCACGAACTGGAGATCACGACCTGAGTCGAAGTCGGACGCTCAACCGACTGAACCACCCAGGCGCCCCTTTTTTTTATTATTATGTTTTTAATGTTTATTTATTTTTTTGGTAACAATTTCTTTAAATGTTTATTTGTCTTTGAGAGAGAGAGAGCAGGGGAGGGACGGGGGGGGGGGGCATGGGCAGAGAATCTGAAGCAGGCTCTGCACTGTCAGCACAGAGCCTGATGCAGGGCTCGAACTCATGAACCGTGAGATCATGACCTCAGCCAAGATCAAGAGTCGGATGCTCAACCAACCGAATCATCCAGGCACCCCCTTTGCAACAGTTTTTTACGTAAAGTGTATGCTGTGTGAGATTAATATAGCCATCTCGTATCTTTTGGTTACTTTTGCACAGGATATCATTTCCTATCCTTTCACTTCCCCCCACATGTAGGTTTTTTTTTTTTTTTTAATCTAAATGGATTATCTTGTAGACACATATTGTTGGGTCATGTTAGGTTTTTTAAAAATACATTCTGCCAATGTTTACCTTTTAATTGGATAGTTCAATCCCTTTATATCTGAAATTATTACTCCTGAGGAAAAACTTCCTTCTGTCACTTTACCATTTGTCTTCTATATGTCATTTTCATTCATCAGTTCCTTCACTACTGCCTTCTTTCATATTTCATTGATGTTTTTTCTCCTAGTGTACTGTTTCGATTATTCACTCCCCTTTCTGTATATTTAAAAAAAATTTAATGTTTCCCCCACTTGTGTTCTGTCTCTCTCTCCTCTCTCTCAAAAATAAATAAAAATGTAAAAAAAATTTAAAAAAGAAAAGGGGGCGCCTGGGTGGCTCAGTCGGTTAAGCGTCTGACTTCAGCTCAGGTCATGATCTCACGGTCTGTGAGTTCGAGCCCCACGTCAGGCTCTGTGCTGACAGCTTGGAGGTTGGAGCCTGCTTCAGATTCTGTGTCTCCCTCTCTCTCTGCCCCTCCCCCACTTGTGCCCTGTCTCTCTCTCAAAAATAAATAAAAATGTAAAAAATTTTTTTAAAAATTTGAATGTTTATTTATTTTTGAGAGAGAGAGAGAGAGAGAGAGAGAGTCGAGCAAGAGAGGGGCAGAGACAGAGGGAGAAACAGAATCCGAAGGAGGCTCCAGGCTCCGAGCCATCAGCACAGAGCCCGACGCGGGGCTCGAACCCACGGACCGCGAGATCATGACCTGAGCGGAAGTCGGACGCTTCACTGACTGAGCCACCCAGGTGCCCCTTATGCATTGTCTTTTCAATCATTTTGGGAAAAATAAGAAAAGTTCCAAACCAAAGATACAATCATACCGGCTTTTATTTCTTTATATGGCTTCAGGTTACTGTCTAGTGTTCTTTTGTTTCATCCCAAAGGACTCCCTTTAACATTTCTCACAGGGCAGATCCACTAGTGGCAAACTTCCTCAGCGTTTGTGTAACTTACTTTCTCTTTCATTTTTGAAGGATACTTTTGCCAGATTTAGAATTCTTGGTTGACAGGGGTTGAGTACTTTAAATATGTCGTCCCACTGCATTCTGGCCTCCAGAGTTTTTGATGAGAAATTGGTTTTGATTTGAGGTGAAATCAAGAGTTCGACCCTCAACTGACTGAGCCACCCAGGTGCCCCTGAAATGCTTTCTTTCTGCCCCTCTTTCTTTTTCCTCTCCTTCTAGTCAGTTTCCACAGTCCCCAAATGGTTGTTTTTGCAACTTTGTTAGTTTTATCATTGCCTTTCGAGGAAGGACTCTGTTGAGTTTCTCACTAAGCCATGTTGGAAGTCCCACCTCTGAAGTAGCTGATTTTAATACCTAATACTTCCATGTTAAATGCTAACCACCAACCGCAGAAAATAGAAGGCCAGTGGTCCTTGGAAACTGCTGCTTGTTAAAACATTTTAAAGGACACTTGGTCTGAACTGCCCATTGAAAAAAGTGTCTCTTCAAATAAAGTGGTAATATTTGCCTAGGTGATCCGGTAATCCGTCACTGGCTGAGCTAATGTCATCATCTTGCTAAAAGTTATATAGTTCGAAGTAGGTAATCATGTTGACTAGAAACAATATTCACACAACAAAGTTGAATTGTACATATTTTCTTCCTCCAGCAGATGGTGATATTTTATAGACTATGGATAAATTGTCCAGAGGAGCCGGCAAGCTGAGTGACTAAAATAAAATTGCCTCTATTTCATTTTTCCTTTGTCGATTTCTTGAACCCCTTTACAAAAAGGAGGATTCATCAAGAAGTTATATCTATAAAAGGAAACTAAGAACAATAAAAAATTATGATTAATACAGACAGTAAAAATCTTCAACTTCTTCAATGCCTAGCTGCATGGTGTTTGTACCTGATATTTTCTCATTTGGCATTAGGTCACAAAAATAGGGGCGCCTGGGTGGCTCAGTTGGGCATCTGACTTCAGCTCAGGTCATGATCTCACGGTTCGTGTGTTCGAGGCCTGCGTCGGGCTCTATGCTGGCTCTCAGAGCATGGAGCCTGCTTCGGATCCTGTGTCTGCCCCTCTCCTGCACATTCTCTGTCTCTCTCTGTCTCTCAAAAATAAACAAACGTTAAAAAAAAGTTTTAATAAAAAAGAAATAAAACAGTGGGGTGCCTGGGTGGCTCAGTCGGTTGGGCATCTGACTTCAGCTCAGGTCATGATCTCATGGTTTGTGAGTTCAAGCCCCGTGCCAGGCTCACTGCTGTCAGTGCAGAGCCTGCTTTGGATGCTCTGTCTCCCTCTCTCTCTGCCCCTTCCCCACTCACTCTTTCTTTCAAAAATGAATCAACATGTATAAAAAAAAAATAGAACAGCAAGAACAGAATGCTGACGGGGGGTACTCTGTCTTTAAATAATGTCCACGTTTGATTTCTCTTCATTTCTTTCTTCTATGCAAGCCCCTCCTTCCTCTCTTTCCCAAGTTAGTTCCTCAGCATTATTTCTCCCTTCCTTGAAGCTCAACACATTGATGTCTTCCCTAGTTTCTAACTTAGCCTACAGCACCTAATTTAAATTCATTCTTTGGTGTATGTAATTAGTCGTCTCAATTTAATGTGCTAACTATACATTAGGGATAGGCAATTCACAAGTTGGAACCAAACATCAATTGAACATCTATTATGTTTTCGAGTTTAGTTGCAGAGTTCAGCGTCTATCCAGTAAAGGAAACAAAGTCACACAGTAAGCCACTTTCCAGGTCAGGTTTGCGCAAGATTCTGTGAGAACCCAGGAAATGAAATTATCAATTCTGTTGAAGGGACTCCACAGGTGAACTCCAACTCTGAGTGGGATATCATAGACCGAGCTGTGCACACAAGGCATGTCAGGTAGGAAGAACAACTTGAGCTCAGACTGAGAAGCAGGCATTTTTGCTGAACTGAGAATAGCTTGGATAGAACCTATAGCATAAATCACACAGCGTGGGGCGCCTGGGTGGCGCAGTCGGTTGAGCGTCCGACTTCAGCCAGGTCACGATCTCGCGGTCCGTGAGTTCGAGCCCCGCGTCAGGCTCTGGGCTGATGGCTCGGAGCCTGGAGCCTGTTTCCGATTCTGTGTCTCCCTCTCTCTCTGCCCCTCCCCCGTTCATGCTCTGTCTCTCTCTGTCCCAAAAATAAATTAAAAAAACGTTGAAAAAAAAATTTAAAAAAAAATAAATAAATAAATCACACAGCGTGCCAACACAACTAGAACGGAGGATGAAAGAGAAAGAATCAGGAAGTGGTGGGAAGTGAGAACATAGAGGTTGGCTGGGGAGCAAGGACAGCACTATGAAACCCTTTATGAGGTGTGCTGAGTCTGGAATCGATCTTGTGGGCCTCAGAGAGCTGTCTTATAAAGGTACGGAGTCACTAATGATAAGAGATGATGGATCACACAAAGCTAGAGAGGAAAAACACAGTGTGGATTGACGAATGCCGGGTCAGAGGGGGGAAGGCTAAGGATGAGGCCTATTTAAGAGAAATTCACATGGTAGACTTTCTGGGTCAAGGTGAATGGCTGGATGTGGCGCCTGAGACTACGAGCTGTCTAATTCTGGCATCTTGGTGTATAAAGATTGGATTGTTCAAAACAGGAAATCCACCAGGAATAGTAGATTTGTGGAGGGTTGTAGAGAATTTGGTGGGGGGGGAGGGGTGAAAGGAATCTGAGGTGCCTGGCAGGCGTCCAGGTGAAGGTGCTGAGACCGAAGTGGCAATACGAGCCTAACTGGAGTTCAAGAAAGAAATCTGAGAGTGACACTTGAGCGAACAATGTGAACTCGTTGGAAGAGACCATCGTGAACGAGCCTCAAGGGGTTGAGCACAATGAGCCCAGGGATTGGGTTTTGGAACATCCTAAGGATGTGGAGAAGTCAGGGTATTATGAAAGATGTCCTGACCTACAGCATGTAACGAATGTTTCCTCTGTGATGAGAAAAAAAGTTGAAACTAACAAACTTCGCTAAGTCTGTTCCGCTAAAATATATGCCTTCTCCCCCCCCCCCATATACACATAACAATATAAGGAAGGAAAATGTGCAAAATCGGAAGAATTCCTGTGAAAAGACCCTCTTTGCCCAGAAAATGCGGATTTGTGTTTCTACTAGAAAATACCAAGGGGTCTGGTAACTGAGTCGTAATTGGATTTTGACAGGGAATCACCATTCCTGCTGCCCTCCCCTGCCCCATGTCTTTGGGGTCCGTTTGTCTGTCTTTTCATTGTTTTATATATATATATATATATATATATATATATATATATAGTAAAGTACCTTGCCCAGGGCCCACCCTCTGTCCCCACACTGGGGTTAATTTATCTGTCATTAAAAACGAGGCTGTTCTGTTCTAGCCTCTTCTTCTGCCGTATCCCTAATAAAATGTGGAGGACCCTCCTTGAGAAAAAAAAAAATCTTAGAAAATGTCGGAGTGTGGTGGATACCGTCCAGCTTCTCCTTCGGGAATAAAGGAAATGTTCCCCAGCTGCTGCGAGTGGTGCCCGCAGAAAGCCCTCAGCTGTCAGCCTCCTCAGGGATTAAGCTGCATCCTTCGATGGGCCAGCCTGCATCTAATAACCGAATGTCATGGGGCCTGTTCCCTCAACTTGGGACAACACTGAATAGCCATTACAGCTGCAAAGGTCCCCATGCGGTAAAACCACAGGTGTTGCTGGGGTCCTCCGGCAACCCAGCCTTACCCTCTGTCCAGCCCTGCACCCTTCCCTTCAACAGGTGTCGATCTCAGCTCTCTCTCTCAAGAGCTCTCTCGACTACATCTCCTGGGGGCTAATCTCCCTCTCAGAGGCTGCTTCAACAGAGAAGTCAGTCTCTAGCAGAAGAAAAAAGGGGCATTCCCTCAGCGTCTCTTCAGCCAACAGACGCACCAGACTTTGCGATATGCATGGGGAAAAAAATCATCCCTAGACCTAAGCAAGACACAGTGCAAACAGCCACTCTCTGCTCTGGTCTTTGGCAATGGTAATACAGTTTGCCTGGGACAACTGCTCTAAGGGTCGAGCATTGGCTTGAACATTTAATTTGTTTTTAATTTTTTTTAAGTGTTCATTTTATTTTGAGAGAGAGCGTGCACGCACGAGCAGGGAAGGGGCAGAGAGAGAGGGAGAAAGAGAATCCCAAGCAGGCTCCGTGCTGTCAGCGCAGGGCCTGATGCGGGGCTCAAACTCACAAACCGTGAGATCGTGACCTGAGCAGAAATCAAGAGTCGGACTCTTAACTGTCTGAGCCACCCAGGTGTCCCTTCAGCATTTAATTTCTTTAAAAAAAATTTTTTTTTACGTGTATTTATTTTTGAGACAGAGAGAGACAGAGCATGAATGGGGGAGGGTCAGAGAGTGGGAGACACAGAATCCGAAGCAGGCTCCGGGCTCCGAGCTGTCAGCACAGAGCCCGACGTGGGGCTCGAACTCACGGACTGCGAGATCGTGACCTGAGCTGAAGTCGGCCACTCAACCGACTGAGCCACCCAGGCACCCCTCAGCATTTAATTTCTAAAGGTAGTGATGAGGGGCCAGGGCTGTGATAATTCTATGCATTACTTATTAGCCCTTTGGACTCTTTAAAAAAAATTTTTTTTAATGTTTATTCATTTTTGAGAGACAGAGACAGAGCGCTAGCAGGGCGGGGTGGGGGGAGCAGAGAGAGGGAGACACAGAATCTGAAGCGGGCTCCAGGGTCCCAGCTGTCAGCACAGAGCCCGACGCGGGGCTCGAACCCATGAACTGTGAGATCATGACCTGGGCCAAAGTCAGATGCTTAACCGAATGATCCACCCAGGTGCCCCTATCTCCAGTTTAATGTTAAACAATTGTGGAGATAATGGATTTCTTTACCTTGTTCTTGATCTTAGCAGAAATTTGTCTAGTGTTTCAAGAATAAAAAGGGTAGCAGACATATATACAAGATTAGAAATTACATGGGGGAAATAATCATTGAAACAAAAGAAAAATTTTAAGTCATGAGACCTTTTGTAGACTTCTCTGCAAATAAATTTGAAAAACATAGATAAAACAGATAATTCCCTAGGAAAACACATGTGCTAAAATTGACACCATTAGAGAAACAAAGACAAATCAATTTCTTTAAAGTTATAGAACTACCTCACAAAACAGCAGTTGGCCCATATGATTTTACAGGAGAAATTTGCCAAACATTTAAAGATAAGATGGAAAATTAAGGAAAATCTTTATTTTCTTTTTTAGGAAACAAGTATAATCTTGATACCTAAACCTTATAAAGATAGCACAACAAAGAAAATTACAAACTAAATCACTTCTGAATATCGGTGCAAAAATAGTAAATGAAAAGTAAGCAGACAGAATCCAACATGACATTAAGTAAATAATACTCCATGTCTAATTGGAATTTGCATTCAATATTATGAAATTCATTAACATAATATCCTATATTAATACATCTAAGGAAAAAATTCATATGATTATCTCTTCTTTGAAATTTTGTTAATGTTTTTATTTGTTTTTAAGAGAAAGAGAAACAGAGTGAGCAAGGGAGGGTCAGAGAGAGAGGGAGACACAGAATCAGAAGCAGGCTCCAGGCTCTGGGCTGTCAGCACAGAGCCCGATGTGGGGCTCAAACTCACGAGGTGTGGGATCATGACCTGAACCGAAGTCAGACGCTCAACCGACTGAGCCACCCAGTGCCCCATGATTATCTCTTTTTTAAAAAAAATATCTTCATAATTAGGCTTCATGCCCAGCGAAGAACCCAACGCAGGACCTGAACTCACGACCCTGAGATCAAGATCTGAGCTGAGATCAGGAGTCAGACACAGAGGCTCCTGGGTGGCTCAGTGGGTTAAGCGGCAGGTCAGGACCTCATGGCTTGTGAGTTTGAGCCCCGCCTCCTGCTTTGTGCTGACAGCTCAGAGCCTGGAGCCTGCTTCCCATTCTGTGTCTCCCTCTCTCTCTGCCCCTCCCCTATTTGTGCTTGCTATCTCTCTCTCTCTGTCAAAAATAAATAAACATTAAAAAAAATATATGGGGCGCCTGGGTGGCGCAGTCGGTTAAGCGTCCGACTTCAGCCAGGTCACGATCTCACGGTCCGTGAGTTCGAGCCCCGCGTCAGGCTCTGGGCTGATGGCTCAGAGCCTGGAGCCTGTTTCCGATTCTGTGTCTCCCTCTCACTCTGCCCCTCCCCCGTTCATGCTCTGTCTCTCTCTGTCCCAAAAATAAATAAACGTTGAAAAAAAAAAATAGTCAGACACTTAACCAACTGAGCCACCCAGCCACTCCTGGTTACTTCTTTTGATGCTAAAAAAGCCTTTGACAAAATTTAACTTTCTTTCCTGATTTTAAAAACACTCAAGAAAATAGAAATTGATGGATACTTCTTTCACATGATGTCACATGTATGCATGTGTGAGTGCACACACCTTAATCCTAAATCCACCATCTTGCATAATGAGAATCACTAGAGGAATTTTTGCTAAGATCAGGAACAAGGTAAGGATACTCATTACCTCCATGAGTATTTACCATTAAACTGAAAGTAATAGCCAATAGAAGTAGACAAAGGAAATTAATTAGTGACATAAGAATTTGAAAAACAAGTAAAACCATTTCTATTTGCAGATGACATAATGCACGTGGAGACCCTTCCCGAATCAGTAATAAGAACTAACTCAAACAATGAAAGAATTCGGTAACTTAGCAGGATATGAAATTAACATATAGGGAGGTACCTTGGTGGCTCAGTCGATTAAGCCTCCGACTCTTGATTTCAGCTCAGGTCACTTTCTCACGGTTCGTGGGTTCGAGCCCCGTGTTGGGCTCTGTGCTGACGGTGCAGAGATTCTCTGTCTCCCTCTCTCTCTGCCCCTCCCCAAAATAAATAAACATTTTTAAAATTAAAATAAAATTAACATATAGGAATCAAGTGCTTTATGCACACAATAACCAAGTAGCAGACATAATCTTAGAGAAAAATCCATTTGCAATAGCAACCAAGAAGATAGAATACTTAAGAAAAAATTGAACAAGAAATATGCTCATCTACACCATGAAAATTTTAAAACGCTCCTGAAAGGCACAAAAATAGTCTTAAACAAATGGAAAGACATGCCTTCATCTTGGATAGGACAAGCCAATATCTTAAAGATAATTTTCTTTCCTAAGTTATTTTAAAAATTTACCATACTCTCAGTAAAAATACCTCTAAGCTTCTATTCGGGACCTCGACAAGTTGATACTAAATTTTACATGGAAACATTAATTTGCAAGAATAGCTAAATGGCCCAAGTTTCTTGAACTGGCTATGTTCTCTTCTTTTGTTCCATTCTCACCTCAGTTATTTTTTTAATGTTTATTTATTTATTTTTGAGAAAGGCAGCCCACAAGCAGTGGAAGGGGCAGAGAGAGAGAGGGAGAGAGAGAGAATCCCAAGCAGGCTCCTGTCAGTGTGAATCCTGATGTGGGGCTCGAACCCACCAACCGTGAGATCGCGACCTGAGCTGAAATCAAGAGTCGGACGCTTCCCCGACTGAGCCACCCAGGTGCCCCATGCATACTTTTGAATAAATATCCAGATATGAAAAAAACCATGAACGGAAACTGCAGCCATTTTTGAGGAAGTTTGGTCTCCAGGCTCAGGGTTTTTAAAGCTTTAAAGAAGATGGTTTTGGGAAAGTCATTGCTGTTAATATGAGTTCCCCCCTCCTCCATAAAAATAGTGGTTGGGGCGCCCAGGGGGCGCAGTTGGTCAGGCATCCGACTCGGCTCAGGTCATGATCTCGCGGTTCATGAGTTCGAGCCCTTTCTAGGGCTCTGTGCTCAGAGCCTGGAGCCTGCTTCAGATTCTGTGTCTCCCTCTCTCTCTGCCCCTCCCCTGTTCATGCTCTGCGTCTGTCTCTCTCAAAAATAAATAAACATTAAAAAAATTTTTTTAAATAGTCAGTAGTTTGCTTTCAAAGACCAAAGGTAAAAAAAAAAAAAACAAAAAGTGCTTCCTCTCAGCTGTCAAGCGGACAAAAGGAACCTATTGAACATCTGCTGTATACTGGACACCCTCCTAAGCTCTTGCACTCAAGACCCCTCATGACTCACTTTACAAGTCTTAATGATTATCTTTTTTTTAATGTTTATTTACTGATTTTGAGAGGAAGAGCCCGAGCAGGGGAGGAGCAGAGAGAGAGGGAGACAGAATCCCAGGCGGGCTCCACGAACCGTGAGATCATGACCTGAGCCGAAATCAAGAGTCAGACGCTTGACCGGCAGAGCCACCCAGGCGCCCCAACCAATTGATTATCTTTAAGACCCCAAATCAGAGGAAGGCAGAGTGGACACAGAGACAGGCTAGGCAGTTGGTAGAGACTCACCTGGGCTAGGGTGTTAGTACTGGCAATGGAGACACATGAATGGATTGAAGGTAAAACCAACCTGACTTGGTGATGGGTTGCCTTGAGGGAAGGGGGCTGACGAAGAGGCAGGTGCTATAAACCAACTTCTTCCTACATTGCCGATTGCATAATAGAAGAGATGATTCCCCCATTCACACATTAACCTCAAAATGCCCTTGAGGCCACCAAGAAGGAACGTCAAGGAGGCAGCAGGGAGGCAGCTGGATTTCTAAGTTCGGAGCTCCAAGGAGAAGTCTGGGCAGGAAATGTCAGTCTGGGCTTATTGAAGACACCATAGAGTGAGAAGGGATAGGGCCTAGGGCTGAAGCTGAAATAATTTTTTTTATTTTATTTGTTTTGAGAGAAAGAGAAAGAGAGAGAGAGAGAGAGAGAGAGAGAGAGAGAGCGAGAGAGCAGGGGAGGGGCAGAGATAAGGGGAGAGAGAGAATCCCAAGCAGACTCCAGGCTGTCAGCACAGAGCCCAACGTGGGGATGGAACCCACCAACCGTGAGACCATGACCTGAACCGAAACCAAGAGTCGGACGCTTAACGGACTGAGCCACCCAGGCGCCCCTGAAGCTGAAAGAATACAAATATCCTAACATCGAATGGCCGGGTGGAAGAGGATGAGCTTCCCACACAGCGACAACAAAGACTGGAACTCATACTTGACGCTTTATTTCATCTCACGCACTGTTGTATCCTTCCATCTATCTGTCTTGGAAAATTTAATTCTTCCAATAACCCTGCAATAACCCTACTAGCAGTAGCATCCCTGTTTTACAGAGCCTGGTCTCCCAAACGCTTTGCTCTGAAGGTGCAGCTATGAAACGACAGGAGAACTGGGCAAGCGTGATGTCCTAGAAACGGAAAGAAGACAGTTTGGAGGCGGGAGCTGTCAAGGGTTAAATGCTACTTATTGAAGGGTCAACCAAGATGGGACATGAAATTGTCCTCTGGATTCAATAACGCGGAAGCCACGGAGAAGCTTAGAATGAGCTGTTTATGCAGCAATACGGGGCCGGAATCCAGATTGGAGTGTGCTGAGGAATGAGTAGGAGAGAACAAGTACAAAACAACTCCAGCGAGAAGCTGGGCTGTGAGGCTCGGGTGGAGGAACCCGCGGCAGGCAGGACAGGGGCGCGGCTAAGGGCGTGGCCAAGGGCGTGGCCAAGGGCGGGGCTGAAGGACGCAGATCCAGGCTGGAAGCCAGCCGAGCTCTGAATTTGAGCTTTGGCTTGGGGCCAAAGGAAGGGGTACCTTTTTCAAGGGGCTCGGTCCCATGTTTGCAATTCATCTGCCTGGTGAGGGCACCTTCTGATTCCCATAAGTGTCTGCGGCAGTTGTGCTAGGGGAGGGTGTGAATCAATGGGATTTCTTTTTTTCCAAAGAGAGAGACATTTGACTATGTTTAATTCTCTCGTTGGTGAGAACACTCTGGTTGAGAGCATGTGGTTGAACGAACAGGAAAGAGAGGCGGTGATTGAGAGCAGGGACTAGGCATATGCGATTGTCCCAGAAAGGAAAAAAAAAGGGGGGGGGTACCAGGTCTACTAAATTAGGTGTGCTAGAAGTCACTTCACAGAAAACCACTTTTTCTTTCCTTTTCTTTTCTTCAATTGAACTCTAGGTAACACACAATGTTACACTAGTTTCAGGTGTATGTCGTAGTGACTGACAGTGCTGTCCATTATGCTGTGGTCACCACAAGGGTAACTACCAGCTGTCACCATACAATGCCATTACGATACCATTGACTATATTCCCCACGCTGTGCCTTTCATCCCCGTGACTTATTCATTCCATAACTAGAAGCCGGTATCTCCCAGAAAACAACTTTATTTCTTAAAAAAAAAAAAAAACTTTTAAATGTTTATTTTTGAGATAGCACAAGCGGCGAAGGGGCAGAGAGAGGGGGCACAGAAGATCCGAAGCAGGCTCTGTGCTGACAGCCAGCAAGCCCAATGTGGGGCTCGAACCCACCAACCACAAGATCGTGACCTGAGCTGAAGTCAGACACCCAATCGACTGAGCTACCCAGGCACCCCAGAAAACAACTTTATTTCTGATTGAGCTTTCTGCTGGGCAATTTGCCTTGGTAATTCCTAGGGTTTCCCTACTCCTACGGTTGTGCCATAGACCTGGGGTCTTAGGATCATTGGGTCTTGGTCCACATAGGTGCCTCTGAAATGTCACCTACACTGTCTCTGCGACCCTTCTGCTGCCTCCAAGTTGCATCTGGGGCCCAGGAACGTTTGGGATAGTGCCTCCGATCATCTGTCGAGATGAACCATACAGCTACTCCATGAGTTCTGCTCTTCCCTGACTCAGTGTCAGGAAGAAGAGCTCAGGTGCTTTTGGCCGTGGGGTCCAGAGACTTCTCTCTCCCTTCACCCACCCCCAACCCAGGGGAAGAGCCAGTGGAGTTCTGCTCTTTCCCCAGAGTCAGTGTAGACAGAGTTTAGGCTTTTGGAAAAAAAATACCAGAGACTTTTTGCATTTTGCCCGGCCACATCCCTCCCTTCAGGTGAGCAGGGAGCCATCCAGTTGCTTAAAAGAGGAGAGGAGGGAAAAGTAAAAATATAGGGAAGGAAGAAGTTATACTTTAATATTGGAAAATAATATCCCTGCCACCAGAGAGAAGATGGGGACAGAGGTAAGTGGATATATGGCTCTATAGTGGAAAGTGAGAGACTGTCTAATAGTTTCATTTTCTCTATGTAGTAGGAGGGAAGTTCATTTGTTGAAAACGGGAGAGGGTGCAAAGAGGGATATCAGAGGTCTGAGGTGAGCAGACCAGGTTTGAAATAGTCATAATGGAACCCAAGACTGGGAATTGACAGGGAAAGTATGGGATTTCAGGGACCCCTTGAGGTTGACGATTATGACTTATCTGCCCTGTGGGGAAACTTGTTGCAACAGTGTTTGCAGGCACAGAGAAAGCCCAAGGCAGGGTTTAAACGGGGCGGGGTGGGGGTGGGGAGCTGTTGCCAAATGAGTAATGAAAAGCCAGAAGGTCAGGGAGTTTAGGTTATTGGCAGAAGCATTATTAAAACAATGGTCTGGGGTCTCTTTGCCAAATACGAAAAACTGAGACCAAGGTGGACGCAGTGGTCAATGAGGCTGGGGAACAGAGAGGATTTGAACGAATGGCTAGGGAGAGGCAAAGTGTGGGCAGACAGCAGGATGCTTCAGCTAATGATTTCAGAGGTGGAATAGTTTCTGTGATGAAAACGACCAGAGATCTTTGGCGATGTTCTTACTTTTCCAACTGGAACACCTTCCCCAGATGGAGGTGAGCAGATTTGCCTTCTATCTTCCATTAACCTTACAACAGCTTCCTCCAAGGGGGTGTTCACTATCCTGCTGAAACAGAGCAAAATTATCCTTTTTAGTTCTCTTGTAGATTTCAGGAACTTCAATCTGCTTCTCGGACTTCCTGTCACGTTTTCATCCATCCTTGAGTACATATCCCTGCTTATGGGTCCTTTTAAACACTGATCTCCCGAGACAGTCCACCATCCTACCACTCTAGTTCTGTAAATGTCTTTCGCTCACGTGTCAGAACGGGCTAGGTTATGCAGCGGTAACAGGTGCCCCCCCCCCCCCAATCTCACAAGGTCAGGAGGTACGGGGGTGCTAAAAATCATCTGCATTTTACAAATGAGTAAATTGATCTTTGGTGTCTGAAAAGGTGCATAGCCCTCAGCGGACAAAACCCTAAGGAACACAACACTTCACAAAGGCTCCTCCTGACCAATTAATTGCGCTACGTGAATACGCAGCCTCCAATTCCTCCGGTCCACCAGGCAGCGTGCAATTGCGTATCTTTATCTTAGCGGAGAAGTTTTCCCATCCAGAACTCAGGAACACCCACCCCGGGGGCCGACGGGGACGCTGGATGTGGATAGTGACCAGGAGCCCCGCTCTAAATAGTGTGGGGGCGAGTCTGCCTACGACTGAGACGACCAGGCGGGGGTGATAAAACAGAAGAGTCGGTGGAGTTCTCCGGGTGGGGTCCACGTCCCGTCACTGGGTACATTCTGTACACACGAGCCCCTCCCTTGCCTGAAGTCGATTCCTGAAGACTTGACTTCACTACGGAGGAGTTGGGGAAAGGTGGGGTCTGGCTCGATGCGCCCCAACCACCGTCCCCACCCCGCAGCAACCCCGCCCAGATCTGGCAGAGCCCTGGGCGATCCCGGGCGGGTGAGGAGGCGGGGAGAAGCTGTGAGGTCGAAGGCGGGGCGGGCGGCTGCCAAACCAGCCAATAGGCGGCTCTCCAGCGGCTGAGCCGAGAGAGGGCAGGGGCGCCGACACCAGCACCACCGCCTCCCAAGTTTCCCCTTGTGGATGCAGGGCGCGGGTGGCTCCGCTCCTCCCGGCGCACAGGGCCCCGAAGAGGCCGGAGGAGCGGGCTCGGGACGGGATTTGTGAGGAAGGGGAGAGGACGGGCGCCCCACCCGCTCGCAGGGTGGGGGGCTCGGTGAACGATGAAGGGCCGGCGGCGGCGGCGCCGGGAGTACTGCAAGTTTGCGCTGCTGTTGGTGCTCTACACGCTGGTGCTGCTGCTCGTCCCCTCCGTACTGGACGGCGGCCGCGACGGCGACAAGGGCGCGGGGCACTGCCCGGGCCTGCAGCACAGCCTGGGAGTGTGGAGCTTGGAGGCGGCGGCGGCGGATGAGCGCGAGCAGGGCGCCGAGGGGCGGCCGGCTGCCTCGGGGGGCGCGGGCCCGTCCCCCCAGTCCCTGGGCAACCTCAGCGGCGATGTCGCGGAGGCGGTGTCTCGCGAGAAGCAGCACATCTACGTGCATGCCACCTGGCGCACCGGCTCGTCGTTCTTGGGCGAGCTCTTTAACCAGCACCCGGACGTTTTCTACTTGTACGAGCCCATGTGGCATCTATGGCAGGCGCTGTATCCGGGCGACGCCGAGAGCCTGCAGGGCGCGCTGCGCGACATGCTGCGCTCCCTCTTCCGCTGCGACTTCTCGGTGCTGCGGCTGTATTCGCCGCCCGGGGACCCCGCCGCGCGCGCCCCGGGCGCGGCCAATCTCACCACGGCCGCCCTCTTCCGCTGGCGGACCAACAAGGTCATCTGCTCGCCGCCGCTTTGCCCCGGCGCGCCCCGTGCCCGCGCCGAGGTCGGCCTCGTCGAAGATGCCGCCTGCGAGCGCAGCTGCCCGCCCGTGGCTCTACGCGCCCTGGAGGCCGAGTGCCGCAAGTATCCGGTGGTGGTCATCAAGGACGTGCGCCTCCTCGACCTGGGTGTGCTGGTGCCTCTGTTGCGTGACCCCGGCCTCAACCTGAAGGTGGTGCAGCTTTTCCGTGATCCACGGGCCGTGCACAACTCGCGCCTCAAGTCCAGGCAGGGGCTGCTGCGCGAGAGCATCCAGGTGCTGCGCACCCGCCAGCGGGGCGACCGCTTCCACCGCGTGCTGCTGGCGCACGGCGTGGGCGCTCGGCCCGGGGGCCAGTCCCGCGCCCTGCCCGCCGCACCGCGCGCCGACTTCTTCCTGACCGGCGCGCTCGAGGTCATCTGCGAAGCCTGGCTGCGCGATCTCTTGTTCGCGCGCGGAGCGCCCGCCTGGCTGCGGCGCCGCTACCTGAGGCTGCGCTACGAGGACCTGGTGCGGCAGCCGCGCACCCAGCTGCGCCGCCTGCTGCGCTTCTCCGGGCTGCGCGCGCTCGCCGCCCTCGAAGCCTTCGCGCTCAACATGACGCGGGGCGCGGCCTACGGCGCAGACCGACCCTTCCACTTGTCGGCGCGCGATGCCCGCGAGGCCGTGCACGCCTGGAGGGAGCGCCTGAGCCGAGAGCAGGTGCGCCAGGTGGAGGCGGCCTGCGCTCCAGCCATGCGTCTGCTGGCCTATCCTCGCAGCGGAGAGGACGACGACCTGGAGCCGCCTGTGGATGAGGAGAAGCCGCTGGAGACCGAGGCCGACGGCGCCACGTAGCCCCCCGTCGTGCGCCCCCGGGACGGATCCGGGTAAGGTTCGGGCTAGGGAAGGGCCTCTGGGGAGCTCAGACCAGCCTGGGGGGGGGGGGGAGTGGGGGGGGG
>NW_024420586.1:23471679-23491242 GCF_014898765.1 Herpailurus yagouaroundi
GGGGGGGGGTGCCATCCCAGATCTCACCCTGTCTGAATAGATTCGAGCGGGTGGGAAAGCGCTGCTGGTAGAATTTGGAAGAGAGTGTCGGGATCTCCAGCTTAGCCACTTGCCCCCTCCGAGGAGGGCCCTGCGACGAGAAGGAGGGGGTTAAGTTTGGCTGAGGCGGAACATAGGTCCCCTCTATGAAGTAGGAGGGGTCGGCCACCTGTTGAGCACCTGTTGAGCATGGGGCAGGAGAGGGAGGGGGAAGAGAGGGAGAGGAGGGAAGAGGTCTGAAGAGAGCAAAGATTTGAAACAGTCATAATGGAACTTGAGACTGAAAATTGACATGAAAAGTATCGGATTTCGGGGACTATTTGAAGCTGTTTTTTTTGTTGTTGTTGTTTTTTAACCTTGACACCGCTCTGTCCTGTGGGGAAACTTGGCAACACGGAGAAAGCCCAAAGCCGGGTTTGGTGCACAGTTATGGGCTCCTCTCCTCCCTACCCCTAATCTGTTTCATACTTCTTCTCTGTCTCTCTCTAATGCTCAGCTCCAGGGCTTTCCTTCTAAGTTACCAAGCATACAGGTGCACAAAGGCCTCTCTTGAAACGGTTTTTGCACGTGTGTGTGTCTCAGGGTCTGGTATGGTCGCAGAGAATGGACTCTGCTTTCTCCTGGCTCCTGTAGCATTTTCCTTCCCCCCGCCCCCCAGAGGCTGGCGTTTGCAGGATATTTGACCACATCCCATTCACATCAGGTGACAAAAGCTGCCTGGTCAGCTTCCTCTAGCGCCCACGAGACCTTAGCGCCGGGCTTCCCGCATTCTGCCGCATCCCTTTGAGAGATGGAACCTTTAGAGGGACGGTAGCACCTTTGGCTGTGAAAAGACAGCCCCCACCCTCGACGTTTTGTTCTTTCTCTATAAAGCACGTGTCGTAAGACGCTAAGATGGGTCATAAATGACCTCAAAATGTGTTCAGTGTCCGTACATGGTTGGGCTGAGGGAAGAGTTTGTTCTGCATGATGCTGACCTTAGGGGTCTAGTTAGTGGCTTGGGAACGTGTTTCCCCAAACTGAGTGCGACTCTGTGCCTTGGGAGGGTGCAGCCTTCTGCACTGTGCAGTCTGGAGGAGGAGGAAAAGCCAAGCCTCGAGGGCGGAAGTGACTTAAGTTTCCATTCATTATTTTATGGTGTAATTCAGTATTCCCCTGGGATGAAGCTCTGAGGACAAAGTGGAAGATGTTAATAAAGACGGATTGTGTTGTTCTTTAATAGACCAGGGTTGCAGAGCGATTTTGCTCTCCGCAATCAAGTGGTTTTCTGGGTCAGTTTCTGTAATTGCTAGGAAGTCTGTGTTCTTTCCTGATTTCCAGAGCAGAGGAAGGTAAGGCACAGTGTGACTTGTCACGTCTTAACAAAAACATCCTTTCATCTGCTAATCCTGTTTTTACAGATGTAAGTAATGAACCAGCCCCTCACCCTCTCTCACAGGCCTGAGGGAAGACAGCCTCTCCAGGACGAATTCTGCAGCATTTTATGACTTTAAGAAGGTGGGGGGGGGGGGGGGTGCCCGGGTGGCTCAGTCTTTTAAGTGATGGCTCAGGTTATGATCGCACAGTTTGTGGGTTCGAGCCCCACATTGGGCTCTGTGCTGACAGCTCAGGGCCTGCTTGGGATTCTCTTTCTCTCTCTGTCTCTCCCTTGCTTTCTCATGCTCTCTTTCTCTCTCTCTCAAAATAAATAAACTTTAAAAAAGAAAAGAACTATCTCCCAGACACCTTTATGGTTTTCATTTCTACGATCAGTTATTCAGCTCTGGCTGGGGCAAGGTAAGAAAGAGAACAGAGAGGAGGACAGAGTGTATAATCTTCACCCTCTAGGAAGTTAGAATCCGTGTTGGTAACAGTGATTATGGAGCAGATGCTGGTGCTGCTGTTTGGAAGGCCAACGAGGCTCCCTTTGCAGGGACATTTGGGAGCAAGCCTTAGGCTCTTGCGTACGTTAGTGACTGAGCCCTCCTTCCCATACTTCTGCCGAAATTATCGGCCGCTACCATGTCACCCCCAACGAACCAGTGGATTTGTTAAAATGCATGTATTCCTGGTTCCTAGAAAGGTAACGTCGCTGGCCAGGACTTTTCCAAAAACCTGTCACGCCCTGCTCTAGGGACACATGCATGGAGCTAAGCACTGTACACGTGCCATTACTTTGGTCGATCATCAGTTTTACAGATGACGAATCCAGGACTCAGAGAAGCCAGGTGACCTGCCCAAAGTCACACCAGGGCTGGGGAGGGTGGGGTAGCCTTGGTGTTAGACCCCAGAGCTCAGAATCTCTCCTTCTCTGGGCCCCTTGGCTTCCCCTGGTGGTACCTTTGGCACCCCGGCCAGGCTGGAGTGGGAGACACAATTAGCTTTATTGTTAGTGAGTTCCAGCCACTGGACACATCCATAAAACGTCCCTGGGCTGCCCACGGAACCTATTCACCTTCCCCCTGGCTGTCCTTCACATGGGACATCATCGCGTGCCCTGTGACCCGACCAAGAACCAAGGGGGGTTTGCTCCTTGCTGAGTCGCAAACACACCGGGTGGAGTTGTTGCACAAGGGGAACTTTATTTGCATCAAGTAAGGAGAGCACGGGAATAACTTCCAAAGCCATGACTCCCCAAGGGTCAGGACGAATATTTAGATGGGGGAGCCTGCTTGGGGGAGGGCGGGTGTCGCTGTGCGCGGCTTCGCATGCGCCTTAAGGAAACATGCGTATCCATGCCCTGTATGTTATGTCAATGAGGCTTATGCGCCTCCTTGGGCGGAGACTTTATATTACAATGAGGTACTGATAGTTGTAGGTCATTTTAGAGGTCACTCCGGGGTCCACAGGTGCGAGTGGGGAGGGGTTAGGCTCAAACTGGTCAGGGTGGTTTTGGTTCCCATTTGCCTAAGAGAGAAGCTGGAAAGAAGAGTTTAAGGGAAAATGTGGAACAAAGGTCAGTGAGTACATGCAGGTGGCAGTAAACGTCAGGCATTGGGGTCTAGCTGGTGACACCCCTAGCTCAGCAGTGAAGGGGGGAGGGTGCTCCGCGTCAGTTGACCCGAGTACCTTCTGGCAGGGAGGGAGGGGGTGCACTTTTTTTCCGGGCTGGGTGGGGACCAGAGCGCCATCAACCCGAGTCCCCAAGGATTCTTCCATCTTTTCCACCTTCTCGGCTTTCACTTACCAGCTTATCCTCCCAAGGATAAGGCTACAAGATCATAGCCTCGGCAATGAGCATCACTTCCTCACACAAGGACGCTGCAGCGTTGTTAAAATGCAGGAAGGAAGCTGGTTAGCGGGTAAGGAAGGGGTGGAGGAGTTTTCCCTCGCCTGTGTCTCCTTCAATCTGGTTATAAAACCTTCCCAGAACCCCCACCCCCAGCCGACTTCCTTTGACCTCTCACTGGCTAGCACTTGGTCACATGACCGGCACTAGCCCATTAATTGGGGAAAAGGAGGGGGCTCCTTGTGATCGGCTTAGACCCGAGATTCTCAGCCCCCCCCTGAACAGTACATTCACCTGAGGAGCTTGATTGATTGATTGATTGATTTTCAAATGTTAGTACCTGAACTCCACTCCCAGATATTCTGATTTTACGGGTGTGGGGTGGGGTCCAGGCACTGGACTGTTTTATTTACTTATTTTTTTAATGTTTATTTATAGTTGAGACAGAAAGAGACAGATCGCGAGTTGGGGAGGGGCAGAGAGAGGGGGAGACACAGAATCTGAAGCAGGCTCCAGGCTCCGAGCCCGCAGCACGGAGCCCAACGCGGGGTTCAAACTCACAAACCAGGAGATCGCAACTTGAGGCAAAGTCAGATGCCCAACCGACGGAGCCACCCAGGGGCCCCGAGGCACTGGGGTGTTTTAAAAGCTCCCCAGGGGATTG
The DNA here is from genome assembly GCF_014898765.1 of Herpailurus yagouaroundi. Taxonomy (NCBI): domain Eukaryota; kingdom Metazoa; phylum Chordata; class Mammalia; order Carnivora; family Felidae; genus Herpailurus; species Herpailurus yagouaroundi. The sequence continues at coordinate 23,475,591 of NW_024420586.1, forward strand.
TACTGTGCGGCCAAAGTTGAGAACCACGGTGGGACCTGGACTGGTCATGGGTCATCGCCCAGGCGGTGCTCTTGCCCCTGGAACAAGATCCAGACAGGGACTGAAAGGCTGTTGATGAGCAGAGAACTGTGGGCCACAGCAATTTAAGTAAAGGCACTTGGAGCTCTGAGGTTCCAAGAAGCTGGAGGGTGTTAACATGGAAAGGGAAAAACATCTTCAATTATTCATGGCCCCATTTATCACTCTCTCCCATTCCTTCGAATGCTTTGCTGTCTCTAGGTTCTTACTTAATGATCCGTCATTGTGCCCGCGATCCGGTGCTGTTCCAAACAGACCCATGCGCTGTCCTGTCCTTTTCAGCGTGTCTCCCTTTGATTTCTGCCCTTGGGAAGCCCCAAGATGTCATTCCTGTAGGCATTTAAGAGGCCTTGGTCTTAGGGTGCTTGGGTGGCTCAGTCGGTTAAGCGTCCAACTCTTGGTTTTGGCTGGGGTCATGATCTCACCGTTCCGAGTTCGAGTCCTCATTGGGCTGCCAGTGTGGAGCCTGCTTGGGATTCTCTCTCTCCCTCCCTCTCTATCCCTTCCCATGCACACACACACACACACACACTCTCTCTCTCTCTCAAAATAAATAAAAAAAAAGACACCCTGGTCTTTGTTCTTGACAAGATATAGATGGGCCCTTTGAATGAATTTAGAACAGGAGGTAAGCGCACTGTAAACTAATAACCCAATGATCAGAAAGCTTTCTAAGGACACTATCCAGACAGAAAAAGAAATGACCAGCCACCACCAAATCCCCAACAAAGCATTTTTTTTAAGATTTTTTTTTTTTTTTTTTTTTTTTTTTGAGAGAGAGGGAGATGGAGAGAGAGAGCACACGCTAGGGAGGGGAAGACAGGAAGTCAGAGCATCCGAAGCAGGTTCCTGCACCGGTAGCAGAGAGCCCAGTGTGGGGCTCCAACTCAAGAACGATGAGATCATGACCCCGGCCCACGTTGGATGCGTAACCAGCTGAGCCACCCAGGCACTGAAAAGTGAAACAGGTTTTTAAAACCCGTCCACATCCAAATCCTTAATGTCCCCTTGTGAGGTTAGTGCTGCCTCTGATCAAGACATTCTCCGAGCTCCCCTGTGGGTGGGGCTGCCTTCCCAAGCAGGACCCCCTCAGTTGATGGTGGATTTGGTGTTTAGGAAAAATCCAGACTCGTCAAGCGTGGCAGGTGAGGCAGGGGAGGAGGCTGCTCCTGCAAAGTGAGGTGTGGCCATAAGGTAGTAACCAAGTCATTTCTTGGCACATAGGAAAATCCATTTTTGTGTTAAGGTGCAGGAACCCAGGATTTTGAGCCTGGCCCTTCTGGTTACCTCTTTTTTTTAAATGTTTATTTATTTTTGGGAGAGTCGGGGGGGGGGGGGGGTGGCAGAGGATCCAAAGTGGGCAGAGAGCCGATGCGGGGCTTCAACTCACGAACTGTGAGATCATGACCTGAGCTCAAAACCGAGAATCAGATGCTTAACCGATTGAGCCACCCGGGCACCCCTCTCCTGGTTACTTCTTTTTTTTTTTTTTTTTAAATTTTAATGTTCATTTTTGAGAGAGAGGGGTGGGGGCAGAGAGGGAGGGAGACAGAATCTGAAGCAGGCTCCAGGCTCTGAGCTGTCAGCACAGAACCTGACACGGGGTTCAAACTCACAAACCGTGAGATCATGACCTGAGCCGAAGTCGGACGATTAATCTACTAAGCCACCCAGGTGCTCCCTGGTTATTTCTTGACTGACCTTGGGCAAGTCCCTAAACCTTTTTTGGCTTTAGTGTTCTTACCAGTAAGAAGAGGAGGTCAAGAGGATTTTCAGGGCTTCTTGGAGCTGAGGGGAGGCGACATTTATTGTGTGCCTAGTTTGTGCACTGTTACATGCTTAATGCGTGTTGTCTGAGTGTGTCTTCACCTCAGCTTTATGAAGTACACAGTATCCCCATTTTTGGATGGTGAAACCAGCTCAGAGAGGTTGGGTAATTGTCAAGGATAACACAGCCGGAGGATTGCAATCAGGTGCTCTCTATCTTGAAACTAGCATCTAAAATTATTTTAGAAATAACATAAGCACACGGTGGAGAAAGAGCTTAAAACTTAAAATAACCCGCCAGTCTTACTTCCCAGAAGCAACCACATGTGTTTCCTAGAAGACAGACATGTCTTGGGGTATCTGTCTAGAAACGTTTTATGTGAAATCAAACATAGCCTTTGCGGACTAGTTCAGTCTTCTTATTTTTATTTCCTTAAAACATTTCTAATTGAGAGATAATTGACATAGGACACCGTGTTAGTTTCAGGTGAACGACATACTGATTCAATATTCGCGTACATCGTGAAGTGATCACAGTCTAGTTAACGTCTGCCTCCGCTTGTAGTTAATTTGTTTTCTTCTGATGAGAACTTTTAAGATGTACTCTCTCACCAACTTTCAAGGGTACCATACTGCATGTCCACGACTTATTTATTTCATACCTGGAAGTTTGTGCGTTTTGACCCCTTTCGCCCATTTCGCCTGCCTGGCTCTGGAAAGTACCAACCTGGTCTCTCTCTGAGTGTGTTTGTTTTTTGGATTCCCCACATAAGTAAGATCATACAGTATTTGTCTTTTTTCCATCTGACTTATTTCATAAGCATGATGTTCTCAAGGGCCATCCATATTCTCGCAAATGACGAGATTCCCTTGTGGTTTGTGGCTGAATAATCCTCCATCGTGTATATCTAAGCCGTAGTTTCTTTATCCATTCCTCTATTGTAAATAATGCCGCAGTGAACACGGAGGTGCAGGTATCTTTTTGAGTTAGTGTTTTTGTTTCCTCTGGAGAAATACCCAGAAGCAGACTTCCCCGATCATGTGGCGGTTGTGGGTTTACCTTTTTCAAGGAACTGCCATACTGATTTCCGTAGTGGCTGCACCAATTTCCATGCTATCATGCATTTTTGCTTCCATCTGCTTAAGTCCAGAAACATGATGGCTCTGATGAGAGTAATCAAGAACGTGAGTCTGAAGAAGAGGGTGGAGAGAAGTCACAAGTTCCAGATTCTAAATCGCTATTTTGGGCAAGTCCTCAAAGTCCGGCGCTGGACAGAACCCCCCCCCCCCCACCCGGGGAATTCATCGGCTGCTGTACATTCTCTCTCCGCCAGCCCCTGGCCACCAGCCTAGGGCACGGATGTCACCTGTGTTTTGGAGAGTCTCAGTAGTGATTGCATTTAATAAATATGAGGGCGGGGCCCCTGGGTGGCTCAGTCAGTTAAGTGTCTGACTTCGGCTTAAGTCTTGATCCCGTGGTTCGTGGGTTCGAGCTCCACGTCCGGCTCTGTGCGGACAGCTCAGAGCCTGGCGCCTGCTTCGGATTCTGTGTCTCCCTCTCTCTCTGCCCCTCCCACACTCACATGCACACTCGCTCACTCTCTCTCAAAAAATAAACATTTAAAAAGTTTTCAAAAATAAATACAAAGCCATATTTTTCTTTCCATAGGCTATTTAGGGACATTTTTAGGAACTCTTTCAGTATCTCTGTGCTGGGGAAAAGACGGGAGGGGAGGTTGCTTTTCATTCTGAAAGCTGGGTTTTTAAAAAATGTTGACTGTTTCGAGACTAAAATTGTATATGCTTTCAGGAATTTGAAAGTCTGAGAATACCGGCTGCTGATGGTTGCCATTATGTTCTTACAAAATTATTTTCTGTTTTTCTGTGGAATGTTCCAGCAGCTATCAGTGTCATAACGTACTGCTGAGTTCATGCGCTTATCCTTTAGAGGATCAGTAACGTTTAGGGAAAGATTTATGGGCTTAAGCAAGACACTTAGTACCAGCTCGCTGTAATAAGTTTTTACCTATTGAGATTAAACTTCACGCTTCTTTAGCTTTTGTTTAGGGGTTTTTCTGGTGATCTTTTACGAAGAATCTTTTCTAAGGCACTGTTCTCTTACCTTTTTTGTGCCAGTGTTTCAGAAAATCGCGAACTGGATTCCTCTGCTTCCACTAATCCAGTTGTGACAAAATCTAATGTGTGAGGTATGATACAAAGGGTACAGGAAGCGGGGCACCTGGATGGCTCAGGTCATGATCTCACGGTTTGGTTCACGAGATCCAGCCCCTCACTGGGCTTGTGCTGTCAGCGTGGAGCCCGCTTTGGATGCGCTGTCCCCACCTCTCTCTCTGCCCGTCCCCTGCGTGCACGCTCTCTCTCTCTCAAAAATAAATTAAAAACTAATAAAGGTTACAGAACTAAAATAATGAAACTTGTTAAAACATTACAGGAGTGTACTTTAACATATTTCATGAGTTCCCAGTCCCAGCGTGACATTGCTGCGTTTTTTCATGTTTATTTGGGGGAGACAGAGAGAGGCAGAGAAAGAGGGAGAGAGAGAATCCCAAGCAGGCTCTGTGCTGTCAGCGCACAACCTGACGCGGGGCTCGATCTCGTGAACTGTGAGATCGTGACCTGAGCTGAAATCAAGAGTTGGGACGCTTAACTGACTCAGCCACCCAGGCGCCCATCATTGCTACATTTGGAATCGTGCGTAAGCGTTAAGTATGTGTCTAAGAAAAACGCTACAGTAGGATGGCTTTACAGGTGACCTTGCGTAGCAAAGGGTGCACGCTTTTTACATTTTGAGAGGTAAAGTTCTTTGAAGTTGCTCTAGTGTTCACTCCCAGGGTTTCTGGGAGTGTCTGTTTCCCAGACTTTCAACAGCGTGGATTTTCCCTAATTTTTTCATCTTGGCTACCCCCCAGAGCCCGGGCTCTCTCTGATCCCACAGCGCCTCTCAGACCGTAAATAATTGCCTGCGTGTCCAGTTGTGGTGACCAGGATGCCCCGACGAAATCGCCTTCTTAGCCTTCTGGACTCCACAGGTATTTGGCAGGTGTCGTTCCCGTGATCCCTTCTGAAGGACTGGGTACGCTGTGAAATCAAAATGATCGTCTTTATATAAAACCAGGCAGACACGCGACCGCCGGCTTAGGACTGGCCTTGTGGTGCTGTTGCAGTGGGTTCTACCTATTGACTTTGAACTTCCACTATTTCGGGACGCTATCACTGGGGGGATTTGGCTGATTTTAAATAAGGTTTAACCCGTTGTGCATGGTCTCGGGGCTCCTGAGAGCCCTCTTTGTTGTCTGGGGCCGCGGGAGGGCACAAATGCCCCTTTGCAGTTGTTGAGGAAGGATTCAGAGGGTTTTCAGAGAAGTTTTTTTCAGTCTGGGCAGAGATTTTCTTCCCATGAATACAAATGTCATATAAATAGTCCGAGCGATGCTTTTAAAAAACATTTAGAAGCAGCTGGCTTAAAATTCCTCAGTATGCCTTTTCTCGGGCTGCTGGCAGCATGAACAGCCCGGAGAAGACCAGAAACTGAAAAACACACAACTGGTCTTTTATGGATCTGAGTTCCAGCTGAACAAAGTGACTTAGAAATGAACCTCTCTCCAGGCACCTGGGTGGCTCAGTCGGTTAAGTATCGGGCTCTCAATTTTGGCTCAGGCCATTGTCTTGTGGTTTGTGAGTTCGAGCCCTGCGTGGAGCGTGCTTAGGATTCTCTCTCCCTCTCTCCCTGCCCCTTCCCCACTCTCTCTAAATAAAGTTTGAAAAAAATTTTTTTTTAATTTTTTATTTATTTTTGAGACCGAGAGAGACAGAGCATGAGCGGGGGAGGGGCAGAGAGAGAGGGAGACACAGAATCCGAAGCGGGCTCCAGGCTCCGAGCTGTCAGCACAGAGCCCGACACGGGGCTCGAACTCACAAACCGTGAGATCGTGACCTGAGCCGAAGTCGGATGCCCAACCGACTGAGCCACCCAGGCGCCCCTAAATAAACATTTTTTTAAAGTAAAGAGAAAAGAAATGAACTTCTCTCTTTTTCTTTCTCTCTCTCTCTCTCTCCCTCCCTCTCTCTCCCTCTCTCTCAGAGGTCTCCTGGCTCGTCATTCTCTTGCTTTGTAGTGGAACTGAAGGAATTAGCTCTATTGAGAGAAACATTTCTGCCTAGGTGCGGTATAGAGTAAGAACAGTAAGGACTAAGAAATAGCCCTGGCCCAAGTTCAAGAACATGGGGAAGTGGAGAACCCTTTGGGAGCCGAACAGGAAGCAGTTTCAATTGGAGAAAAGTTGCAGAGCTCAGGGATGTCTTCATGAGAATTGGAACACTTCAGCTTTGCTCCCTGCCTACCCCCCCACCTCCGCCCCCGGCCCCGCAGGCACCACGCCAGCATCCGGGTGTGACAGCTTCTGCAGCTGCCCTTGTTCACATTAAAGACCGTCGTGCTGGATGCTGATAGTGGATATTTCTCAGTGAGGGGGTTAAGGGGCTGTGAAGGGCGACCACCACGTCTGACTTCAAGGATGACCACCGCGTTCAGAGTGAACAGACTGCCCTCCCCTGAAATCAACATGAGTAGCAAGGAGCTTTGCTGTAGGGCGACATTCTGGAAACAGCCACTGAGGCAGAACGTGTGTTTGTGCGTGCAATGGAAGCCCTTTCTATTAAGCCTTTCTTTGGGACAGCAGTGCTAAAAGGAGCCCCAGAAGGCACCGGGCGAGCCGTGAGGACGCAGGGCAGTCCCTGGGCCCTGCTGGCCAGATGCCTCAAATCCGGCTGGAAATGAGATTGTCTAGAAGGCCAGCTTGGAGACATTCATATGGTGTGATTAATGTCATTTGGTCGTGGCAACCAGCAGGCCGGAAGCAGAGGAACCAGCCTACCTGGAAAGTCAGAAACGGAACATGACAGAAACGTTTAAGGTGTAGGGAGCAGGTAGGGGCTCGGGACCGTGAGTTCTTTTGTAAAGGTGGTAAACTGAGGGAAGTCGGGAGCAGGTGCCAGCGTGAACTTGGGAGGAGGCCAACCGAAGCAGTTTTTACATACCAGACAGATCAGGTGAGCTACAGGGAGAAAGACCCCAGAGCTTTTGAGGTCACTCTCCCCATGGCTGAGACCAGACTTTACGAGAAAGGACTCGTCACCGTTTCAGAGAGATCATGGGAACAGTAAGCCAAAACTACTAAAATCAAGAGTGTTTTAAAAATAGGACTTCCTTTCAGACAGCCTAGAGCTGGCATATGTGAAATGTACGGATTTTAGAAGCAATGAAAGTAGACGGCCCTTTCTTGCTCCAATGAAGGATATCACCAACATGGATGTAATAAAGGAAAATAATACATTTTTTCAGGTTCTGCAAACAATAAGAAAGGTTACCCTTTGTTGTCTTTCTGTGCCCTCTCCCCGCCCCCACTCACCCACCCCACCCCCAGCTAGGGATGGCACAGGGGACTGTCTCGCAAAAAAGGAGGTGGTTGGCTGAAAAAAAACCCACACAAGCACACCCTCCCAAAGATAACAGCATTCCCAGCACTACTGAATTCCTTTTACATTTCTTTTCTTTCCTTTTTATTTCCCAACGAAGGGAAAGAGAAATCGTTTTGAACTCAGGAAAAATTCACATCCTGCTCCTAAATATGGCAATTTCCGACAGTCCTACGGGCCCAGGGGAAGAGTGGTTTCCCCACGCCAACACCCTGTGCCAACGTGAACCTGCTCTTGGCCATGGGGCCATTTTATCCCCCACTGAACTCTGGACAGGGTTAGATCCGGGTAGAGCTGACACGGTGCCTCACTCTACAGGAAGAGATGGGCACGGACGCCGTATACTGGCTAGACATCCTAACCTGTGAACCCTAAAGTTGATCGGGGGGGGGGGGCACCCCAGGGACCCCCTCCCCCACCTGCAGCTAACTCCACGGACCAGTAGCCCCTGTGGGGGCCAAAGGGCTGCCTGACAGATCCAAGCTCCCTCACTTCCTAGCGACACCAACCCGAGCCGCCCCCCACTTGGTAGATGACAAACATGTGCAGGTGGGCGATCAAATCTATGTTCTAAGATCCTGACTCCGTTCCTTTACTTGAGTCGGGAACAACTTTACTCACAAAAGCAATTATGTATGCCAATTAAAACTAGACCTCGGAGCAGCTCAATGAAAGGAAAAAAACAAAAGCCAATTTAGGCAGACTTGGCGGCTTCCAAGTTTTATAAATACTGGTTTGGAGCACATTTTATTCATTTTGTTCTCAAGCGAGCTCAGAAACTTGGGACATTTTTCTCTGGGGGTGGGCATGATAAAACTAAAAACATGCCATTATTTGATCCCATTCTATTGGGGAAGTATAATGGCATTTAATTTGGGCTCCGGTTGGGGCGCCTGGGTGGCGCAGTCGGTTAAGTGTCCGACTTCAGCCAGGTCACGATCTCGCGGTCCGGGAGTTCGAGCCCCGCGTCGGGCTCTGGGCTGATGGCTCGGAGCCTGGAGCCTGTTTCCGATTCTGTGTCTCCCTCTCTCTCTGCCCCTCCCCCGTTCATGCTCTGTCTCTCTCTGTCCCAAAAATAAATAAACGTTGAAAAAAAATTAAAAAAAAAAAATAATTTGGGCTCCGGCTGACTCTGGAGCTTGACCAAATGACTCGCATGGGTTGAGGTTTTCCTTGGAATTCTGGAGTGGAGAGGGGAGTCCTTTTCTCGAACCGTGAGCAGGGAGGGGGGCGGGGGGGCAGTTCAGCTCCTGGAGGGCTGCCAGCAAGTGGCTTCTCCCCTAGTTTCTCCCCCTACTCCCTAGGCACGCGTTTTTGTTTGTGTGTTTTTTTTTAATTTATTAATTTATTTTTTATTTACAAAAATTTTTCGGGGGGCGCCTGGGTGGCTCAGTGAGTTAAGTGTCTGATTTCGGCTCAGGTCATGATCTCATGGTCCGTGAGTTCGAGCCCCGCGTCGGGCTCTGTGCTGACAGCTCAGAGCCTTGGAGCCTGTTTCAGATTCTGTGTCTCCCGCTCTCTGCCCCTTCCCCGCTTGTGCTCTGTCTCAAAAATAAACATTAAAAAAATTAAAAACAAATAAAAATAGAAAATAAATTTTTTTTTTAAACATTTGTTTATTTTTGAGAGACAGAACACGAGCGGGGGAGGGGCAGAGAGAGAGGGAGACACAGAATGGGAAGCAGGCTCCAGGCTCAGAGCTGTCAGCACAGAGCCCAGTGCCGGACTTGAACTCACGAAGGGTGAGATCAGGACCTGAGCCCAAGTCCAATGATTAACCCACTGCCCCACCCAGGCACCCCTGTGGGTTTGTTTTGTTTTTTTTTTTTTAATTCAGTCCCTGTTTTCAACTTAAGTGAGAGTTGCTTCAAGGATTAAATCCCACTAGTGCAAATATAGTGGCAACACCCCTCCCCCCTCCGCCCTGCCACTTGATTTGTCAGACGGAAAGTCTGGAAATAATTTATAACGTTTATGCTATTTAAGTACATTTCTAGCTATTTGGGGGGTGCGGTTGTATTAGCAAACTAAATGTTTCCTATTACATTTCGCTTTAGAGTCACAGTGAGGGAATGCTTGCCCTTTCACATTTCTGGGGTTTCAAGTATTATTTTAACATCATCCCCAAGCATCTTCCTTAAAAAAAAAAAAAAATCTTAATGGCCCTATTGTCGTAAACACTGTCAGTCATTTCCGTTTTCCTTAGCGCCGCATTTCACCCATTGGGCGTTAAAACAGGAGGGTTAAGAAAACTTAAAAAAACGGGTTGACGGATAATGTCAGGAACGCCGTCCACGGAGGGTGAGGCCGGGCTGGGATGTTGGGAGAAGACCCCACGAGCACCCGTGGCCACTGAAAAGGAGCCTAACGCCCGTCCTCAGCCCATCTGCCCTGGAGGGGATCCAGGAGGAAGGCTGTTACAATGGGCTGGAAAGTAATTCACCCGTGATAGCGGGGCCCTGCTGAATACCCGGAAATCTCAGCCCCCCCCCCCCCCCCCAGCCCAAGCACCACGTCGTCGCACCGACTCATAGCATCTGGGAAGCAGCTTTCGGGGTGATCAAGCCGGGGTGCCTCACCTGGCACAACTGTGTGGGCCGGGACACGTGCGTACCTCCGGAGGCGAAAGGAAGAAACACTTGGAAAAGGGCGTGGGGGGGGGGAGGGGGCGGCGATCTACAAATGCAGTGGGAGGGGGAAGTGAGCTGTCCCGTGCCCCTGGGGGGGGGGGGCGTACCTGACTCCAGCCGGGCCAAGAAGGCCACCGAGAGCGGCAGGGCTGCAAGTTCATTTGGTGTGGCCGTTCTGTCGTCAAACTTGAAAGCCAGCAGGAAGTTGATTTTCCCCCCTCCCCCATGCCAGCTTCGAAGGTTGGCCGAAGTGTGATTAAAATGCTAAGCGTGTGCCTCCCTGAGTTATTCTACCGGAGGGCAGGGAGCCTCGGCCAAGCCAACTGCACGCAATCGCAGTGAGGCTCCGTTCGGCTGCTCATTTAAATAATCAGGGAAACTGCCGCACAGGAGGGAAAATACACGCAACTCTTGGGAGTATGACTTTGAATCTGTAAGTAAGCGATCGTTTCTTTAAATACATTTTTTAAGTTTATTTATTTCTTTTAAGACACGGAGAGGGAGAGTGCGCACAAGCAGGGCAGGGCCAGAGAGAGGGGACAGAGGATCTGAAGTGCTGACCGCAGAGTCCCATGGGGGGACTCAAACGCATCAACCCCCACGACCTGAGCTGAAGTCGGATGCTTAAACCAACTGAGCCACCCAGGCGCCCCAACAATCCTTTTCCTAAAAGCGCAAGGTGGGGGCGCCTGAGTGGCTCAGTCAAGCCTGACTTCGGTTCAGGTCATGATCTCTCAGTTTGTGGGTTTGAGCCCCAGGTAGGGCTCTGTCCTGAGAACTCAGAGCCTGGATCCTGCTTCGAATTCGGTGTCTCCTTCTCTCTCTGCCCCTCCCCCACTCGCAGTCTGTCTCAAAAATGTTTAAAACATTTTTAAAGAAGTAAAAGTGCAAGCAAATTTGTGAATTGAGCATGAAGGAAAGACTTCACACTTAAAGGCCACATTTTCTTTTTTTTTTTTTTTTTTTTTAATTTTTTTTCAACGTTTCTTTATTTTTGGGACAGGGAGAGACAGAGCATGAACGGGGGAGGGGCAGAGAGAGAGGGAGACAGAGAATCGGAAACAGGCTCCAGGCTCTGAGCCATCAGCCCAGAGTCCGACGCGGGGCTCGAACTCACGGACCGCAAGATCGTGACCTGGCTGAAGTCGGACGCTTAACCGACTGCGCCACCCAGGCGCCCCATGGCCACATTTTCTTAAAACAACCCTTTTCCACATGCTTCACAAAACAGTAATGTACTGAAATCTCTATACTTCTGGAAATTAGTTGCACTAACTTTTGCAAATTATCTCTTTTCAGGGCCCCTTGGTGGCTCAGTTAAGTGTCCAACTCTTGGTTTCAGCTCAGGTCATGATCTCATGGTTTTGCCGGTTCGAGTCCCACATCCGGCTCTGCACTGTTAAGTGCGGAGCCTGCTTGCGATTCTCTCCCCCCCTCTCTGCCCCTCTCCCACATGTGCTCTCTGAAATTAAATAAATAAATAAAATCATCTCCTTCCTGTTATCATACACAGTAGGTCTTTTTTTAAATTGAAGTCTTAGGTTCCAGTATTAAGAGTCCACATTTATATACATTACAAAGTGATCTCCATGAGAAGTATAGTCACCATCTGTCACCATGCAGCGTTATTACAAAATATTATTGACTACGTTCCCTATGCTGTACTCTGCATGCCTGTGACTTAGTTATTTTTTCACTGGAAATTCAGTGTCCTTAGTCCCCTTCACCTATGTCACCGATTCCCCCACCCCACCCCCTTTCCTCTGGTAACCACATGTTTGGTCTCAATATGAATGTGTTTTGTTTGTTCCTTTACTTTTTTAGATTACACAGTATTTGTCTTTCTCTGTCTGACTTCTCTCACTTAGCAATAATACCCTTTAGGTCCATCCATGTTGTCACATATGGCAAGATCTCATTTCTTCTGGTTAATATTCCATTGTGTGTGTACGTTTGTGTGTGTATCTATATATGTGTATCTATATATATGTATATATATAGATACACACATATATGTATACACACATATACACATGTATGTATATATACACACATACACGCACAAAAAAATACACACACACACACACACATATATACACAACATATCTTTAAAAAAAATTTTTTTTTAAATCTAGGGGCACCTGGGTGGCTCAGTTGGTTGAGCGTCTGACTTCGGCTTGGGTCGTGATCTCACGGTTCGTGAGTTCGAGCCCCACATTGGGCTCTGTGCTGACAACTCAGAGCCTGGAGCCTGCTTCGGATTCCGTGTCTCCCTCTCTCTCTGCCCCTCCCCTGTTCATGCTCTGTCTCTGTCTCAAAAATAAATAAATATTTTAAAAAAGTTAAAAAAATTTTTTAATGTTTATTTATTTTTGAGAGAAAGAGGGGATGGAAGGGCACAGAGAGGGAGACAGGATCCCACGCTACAACAGAGAGCCTGATGCAGGGCTCAAACTCACAAACCTTGAGATCGTGACCTGAGCCGAAGTCAGACACTTAACCGACTGAGCCACCCAGGAACCCCAAGATTTATCTAATTTTTAATCTTTTCAAAGAACCAGCTTTGTTTCATGGATTTTCTCTAATGTTTTTCTGTTTTCAGTTTTACTGATTTCTTGTATTTATTTTCATCTTGTTTTTTGAGGTGGGTGTTGATCATCCATCTGAGAGCTTACATTGTTTCTAGTGGAAGCATCTAATACTATAAATTTCCTTCTCAGCACTACATTGTCTGTGTCTCACAAATTTTGATATGTTGCATATTCATTTTAATGCAATATATTGGTGTTGTTTAATATTCCACGGATTATTTACAGGTGTGTTCTTTAATTTCCAAGGGTCTAGAGAATTTCTTGCTCTTTTTCTACTATAGATTCTTAGTTTGATTCATCATTAGAGAACACACTCTGTATTATTTCAATTCTGTGAAATTTGTTCAGGGTTGTCTTATGAACCAGGATATGGTCTAGGTGGTGAATGTTCCATGCGTGCTCAAAAAGAATGTGTTTCTATTGTTATTAGGTGGAATGTTGCATAAATGTCAATTCAGTCTTGCTTGGTTGATGGTATTATTTCGTTCCTCTATATCATTGTTGATTTTCTGTCTAGTGAATTGTATCACTTGTTAGAGAGAGAGGTACTGACGTGTCCAACTATAGATGTGAGCATGTCAATTTCTCCTTTCTGTTCTTTCAGGTTTTGCTTTTAAAAAATTGAAGTTCTGTCGTTGGCTGCATATACACACATTTAGGTTTGCTCCAAGGTTTATTTTACCAGATATTAATATAACCATTCTTCCTTTTTTCTGATTTTTAAAAATTGAGATGGAATTCACATACCACAGTTCACCCTTGAAAGTGTTCGATTCAATGGCTTTTAGCACATTCGGAAGGCTGTACATTGATCACCACTATCGAATTCCTGTTTGTCTGATTATTATTTAAAAGTAGCAATTTATTGGGACACCTGGGTGGCTCAGTCGGTTGAGCATCCGACTCTTGGTTTCCGCTCAGGTCAGGATCTCACGGTTTCGTGAGTTCGAGCCCCACATCGGGCTCCCAGCAGAGCCCGCTTGGGATTCTCAGTCTCCCTCTCGCTCTGCCCCTCCCCCGCCTGTGCTGTGTGTCTCTCTCTCTCTCAAAGTAAATAAACTTAAAACAAAATTTATTTAAAAAGTAGCAATTTATCAACCAAGTCATCAGTTTTCACACAATTTCAATAACTGTAGCAATTTCCTCCAACCACCTGTAGAAATTCCGAAATGATGGCATTGTTGTTTCAAAGCACTTGTTCTTTACTTGACCTGAATGATCCCCCACTTTTAGCACCGCTGCAACCTGAAAACCTGTAAGCTGCTTGGTGACCTTGGACTTGGCTATGGCAGCAGCTCACTAGACCCCTCTGTGGCAAGTGTCTGGGTCTCGCACCACCGATTCCCCTCTCAATTAATGTTTGTATGACTTAATCCTTTTCATTCTTTGACTTTTCGACCTACCTATAAGGTATTTGAAGTGAATTTCTTGTAGACAGCATATGGTTGGGTCATGTTTTTAAAACCATTCTACTGTTCTCTTTTTGATTTTGTTTTTGTTCTTTTTGAGAGAGAGAGAGAGAGAGAGAGAGAGCAAGAGCACACACACTGGAGAATTGGGGAGGGGCAGAGGGAGAGGGACAGAGAGGGTCTTAGGCTCCACACCCAGCTTGGAGCCTGACTCAGGCTCGATCTCATAACCGTGAGATCATGACCGGAGCCAAAATCAAGAGTTGGATACTTAACCGACAGAGCCACCCAGGCGCCGCAGCTCATCTCTTTTTGTGTATCTGTGAACTTAGACCACTGATACTTAATGTTATTATTGATATTATAGGGCTTCAATTTGCCATTTATAAAACTTAATTACTGTTTGTTCCCTGTTTTTTGTTCCCATTTCCCTTTTTGTGCCTTCCTGTTAGTTACTTGAATATTTAAAAAAAATTCATCTTTGGGGCGCCTGGGTGGCTCAGTCGGTTGAGCGTTTGACTTCAGCTCATGTCATGATCTCAGGGTTCGTGATTTCGAGCCCTGCATCGGGCTCTGTGCTGACAGCTCGGGGCCTGGAGCCTGCTTCGGATTCTGTGTCTCCCCCTCTCTCTGACCCTCCCCTGTTCATGCTCTGTCTCTCTCTGTCTCAAAAATAAATAAACGTTAAAAAAATTAAAAAAAAATTCATCTTATTTGCACTTGTTTTTTTTAAGTTTATTTATTTTTGAGAGAGAAAGAGTATAAGCCGGGGAGGGGCAGACAGAGGGGGAGACACAGAATCTGAAGCAGGCTCCAGGCTCCAGGCTCCGGGCTGTCGCCACAGAGCCCGACATGGGGCTCGAACGCACGAGCTGTGAGATCATGACCTGAGCCGAAGTCGGACGCTCAACCGAATGAGCCACCCAGGTGCCCCTGCAGTGTTTTTTTTAATGTCTATGTTGAGAGACAGAGTGCGTGTGTGAGCAAGCACGAGTCGGGGACGGGCAGAGAGAGAGGGAGAGAATCCTAAGCAGGCTCTGAGCTGTCAGCACAGAGTCCAACTTGGTCACAAACTGAGATCATGACCTGAGCCAAAATCGAGAGTCAGACATTTAACCGACTGAGCCTCCCAGGTGCCCCCCATCTAGTAGGCTTTTACAATTTTGGTTATTGTACTTGACAGCTCTAAACTTTCCATTTGGTTCTTTTTTTAAAAATATTTTCCTGCCAAGAATTTCTATTTTTAAATTTGTATCAAGTGTGTTCCTGATGGCTAACTAAAGCATAGTTATGAGAGTGGCTTAACATCATTTGCAGATAATTCCAGAGTCTGTGTTGGTTCAGTGTTGGCACCTGTCACTTACCTTTTCTCATTCAAGTTGAAATCTCCCTGGTTCTTGGCTCGATAAGTGATTTTTTTAATGTTTATTTGTTTTTGAGAGAGAGGGGGAGGACAGAGAGAGAGAAAGAGCATGAGTGGGGGAGGGGCATACAGAGAGGGGGAACAGAGGATCCCAAGTGGGCTCTGACATGGGGTTCGAACCCACAAACCATGAGATCATGACCTGAGCTGAAGTTGGACACTTAAGTGACGGAGCCACCCAGGCACCCCTGCAGTGTATTTTTTCCCCTCATGTTTATTTATTTTTTTTTTTAATTTTTTTTTTAATTTTTTTTTTCA